>NC_067143.1:44694011-45006511 GCF_903995435.1 Acomys russatus | reverse complement strand
CTTGGAAAGTCATTAAAGATTCTCCCTGAAGGCAAAGATGGGTTGCTGGAAGGAGGAGCCTGCCCTCTGTGCCAGGCAGCCTTGTTGCTAATAAAACCTTTCTCTAATCTCTGCCTCTGGTCGTTGATGAGCCTGGTGGCAGCCAAGCAAATCTGTGTGCTTATAATACCAGTGGATAAAGACTGAGCAGCCAGTCAGTTTCCTTTTCATCCTAAGCACACAGAAAGACTGCACTACCTGGCTTCTCTTGCAGGTAGGCCAGCCGCATTACTGGCTCTACTCACTAGTGGGGAAGCAAAAGGGGTCATGGCATCTCCAGGCCTGGCCCATGCATAAACCAGTCTCTCTTCTTCGTGCTCACACTTCCTTCTGTCACGGGTCTCTGCAGAGGCCTTGGGTGTGTCCCTCTCCTTTGCCTACCTGCAGCACAGTCTGGACTATGGTGTGACATCGTGCCCCTCCCCCCAGCCACTCCCGCCAGTTTCTCTCTGTTTAATCCACCTGGACTCAAACTGTAATGTTCCTGTCCCCAACTTCCAAGTCTTGGGACTACAGGGACACATTAAGCCACAGATATTAACTTGTGTGAAGTCAATGAGGTGAGGGAGTTGTCTGATATCAGGTAGTTAAGAGTTTTCCAAACAAACACATAGCGTTTGGGCCCAACGCGGTGGTGCACTTCTTTAATTCCAGCACTTGGGAGGCAGAGGCAGGTGGATCACTGTGAGTTAGAGGCCAGCCTGGTCTACAAATCAACTCTAAAACAGCCAAAGCCACATGGAGAAACCCTGACTCGAAAAACAAAAAGCAAAAACAAATAGCATTTGGAGGCAGGTTTCTATCAGGTCCTTAGGGCACCATCACACACATCAGGAAACTAAAGTTCTTTAAAGCTAATGCTAGATAAATGTCTTGTCAGCCAAGGAGTGGAACCCAAAGGTAGGCTTTTTATGTGTTAAATATCAAAGTCAGGGCATTCTCCACATAAAACATATTTAAAGGTCTGTGAGTGCCATGTCTCAAAAAGCCAAAACAAACAACAAAATAAAACAAGAACAAACAAACAAAACAAAAACCCATGTTTTAGACAACTGAAGAGATAGATGGCAACGCAGTCTTTACAGCTTTGCAGAGGACCTGAGTTCAGGTCTCAACACTCACATGAGACAGCTTGCAAGTGCCTGTACCTGCAGCCGCAGGGGATCCAACACCTCTGTCTCCAGAGGCACCAGCACTCATAAGCACAAACTCACACAGACACGTTATTTTTTTTTAAATGTGGTCTATGAGCAGGGCATAGTGGTGCACTTGGGGAGGCAGGGGCAGATGGATCGATGTGAGTTCAAGGCCAGCCTGGTCTACAAAGAGAGTTACAGGACATCCTGAGCTACACAGAGAAACCCTGTCTTGGGGGAAAAAAATGTGGTCTGTGAAAACAGCCCTATTCTATTGTAGCCCTCAGGCTAAGTGCAATGTTTTATGAACTTGTGAGCATGGGTGATCTGTGCAAACCTTTTTCTATTCCCAAATAATTCAGTTTCTTTGGGGATTGTATTTTCACATCTTAAGTAAAGAAGGAAGGCCAAACAAGAAGACAGAAAATGGATTTTACAGTATTTGTCTCACAAACGGGCAGTCATTTCAAACCCAACCTCTCCTCCTTTACCTGCAAAGCTGAAACAATGCACTTTTCTCTCAGATCTTGGAAGATGACATGAATAGACAGGAAGGTGTAAGCAGAGGGCCTAGCATGCGCTCAGGAAGTGCCAGGCGTTGCTACTGATAGATTACCTCACCAAAAGATCATCCTGCAGGCAACACAAGCCAAGTCCCAGGCACGGGCAGGGTGCATAGCACCACACTTGTTCAGGCCCCCTTTTCTGGGCTTTTGTGGTATTGTTTCAATGATATGCTATCCCTGGAAAACTTTTGAGAGCAAAAAAGACACCCACCCCACCCCCAAGAATAAGGCATTTGGTTCAAAGCATGTGACTCACACGAAGAACCACATTGAGAATGGTATCTTCTTTGTTTGCACTATTTCTAAATGTTTTTATTAGTTTATGTCATGTGTGTGGTTGTTTCTCCTGCAAGTATATATGTGTGTGTATTATGTGAGTTAGTGTGCACACCCACATGCACACATATGATGTCTGAGGAAATCTGAAAAAGGTGATAGATCCCCTAGACCTGGAGATACAAACCATGTTTAAACTGCCATGTGGATTCTGGGAGTCAAAACCAGGTCAGAAGAGCAGCCAGTATTAATCATATCATGTTTCATACATTTCTCATGTACAGCTATTATGAGATTCATGATCTTCCTTTAAGTCAAGAATCTGGCCCTTAGTGGGTCTCCCTCCAACTCTACAACCTCACTCCAAGTTACATCTTTCTCTTTTATGGCTTCTCTTCCCCACCTCCTTAAGTTTGGCCTTACTCTAACGTAAAATTTGCTTTACACATAGAGTAATGGTAATGATAATCATAGACAAGTTGGAGAAAAACAGAGTGTACCCGGAAGCCACCTTCCCACTCCTCTTCCTATACAGCCATCATTATTTCACGCACAACTTACTTGGTCTCAAAGGCCAGTCACTTTTAATGGTCCGGGACCACACACTTCAAGCCAGCTCTCACTCAGCCATCAAAGGGAGCCCATTTGATGCAGGTGGATTATTGCTTCATGTGCTCTTTTCCCTCAGGATAGGGCCAGGCTATGGGAGGAGAAAAGAGCTTGTAATGAATGTGGGTCTTCATGGACCTTACTGCATCAAGACAAATTCTCATTGTCCTCTAGCTGGTGGCAGTGCCTCTGGCTCTGCACTTATAATCATATTTTGCCTTAAGAACTGGCAAAGGTATTCTTTTTTTATTTGCTTATCTCTTTATCTTTTCTATTCAAGAGACTCTCTCTCTCTCTCTCTCTCTCTCTCTCTCTCTCTCTCTCTGTGTGTGTGTGTGTGTGTGTGTGTGTGTGTGTGTGTGTAAAAGACACAGAGAGAGAGAGAACACATGCACATATATATTGTGCACAAAGAGACTAGAAAAGGCAGGTCTATGAGGCTCACGGGTTCACACTTGTCTCAAAAAGGTTGATAAGGAGCTGGGTGAGGTACTGCACGCCTGTAATCCCAGCACTCAGGGAGGCAGAGGCAGGGGGATCTCTGTGAGTTTGAGGCCAACCTGGTCTACAAAGGAGTACAGGTCAGCCAAAGCTACACAGAGAAACCCTGTCTCAAAAAACAACACAAAACAAAAAAAAAAAAAAAAAAAGGTTTGACAAGATGCATACATCTTTCACTGCTCTAGTGTGGATCAGGGAGCCCCACAGATCTGCCTGTCTTCTTTCTAGAGCAGGGGTTATAAGCACGTTCTCCTATGGCTGGCTTTCTTTTTATGTGGGCCTCTAGGGATCAGACTCAGGTCTTTATACTTACAGAGCAAGCACTTTACCTGTGCTACCCATCCCCCCACCATTCATTTAAAAGACATTTAAAAGCAAACAATATGTGCCAGGCCTGTGCCAGAGCCTAAGGGTTTATAAGCAAGAAAGACACACTAAACCTTTCCTCATGAAGCTTATATTTTATGAAGGTAAACAAATAGACATATCCAACAGGAAGTTCAGGCTAGAGAGATGGCTTAGCAGATAAGGGCACTGTCTTCTCTTCCAGAGAACCTGGGTTCAATTCCCAGCACCCATAAGGCAGCTTACAACTGTCCTCCAGAGGATCCAGTACCCTCACACATACATACATGCAGGCAATATACCAATGCACATGAAATAAAAGTAACTTTTATTTAGAAATATTTAGAAAAAAAAAGAAAGTTCTTGAGAAATATGTCAGAAGTAAAGAGGAAAATATACAAAAGAGTAATTGGGCTGGATATGGTGACACACACATATAATCCTAGCACTTGGGAGGCTGAGGAGTAGAATCATAAGTTCAAGACCTGCCTGAACTACAGAATGAGACCCTATCTCAAAACAAAAATAAAGCAAAAAACAATGACTAGGAGAACCAGAGAGCAAATATAGAAGCAACATGGTCACAGTAGACCTGTTCTCAGAAACATTTAGCTTGGGCTGGAGAGATGACTCAGATTAGGAGCACTGGCTGCTCTTCCAGAGGTCCTGAGTACAATTCCCAGCAACCACATCATGGCTCATAACCATCTATAATGAGTTCTGGTGTGCAGGTGCACATGCAAGCAGAACACAATATATGTAATAAATAAGTAAATCTTATTTTTTAAAAAAAAGAAACATTAACTTGAGCCTGACGGATAAGAATGAGTCGATGATGATGATGATGATGATGATGATGATGATGACGATGACAACAACGCTGATGACCTGTAGCCTTGGCTGTAGATTAGGCTGGTCTCAAATTCAGAGATCCTCCTACCCCTGCCTGCTGAGTGCTGGGATTAAAGCTATGCACCACCAGTCATGACTGAGTCATTTATTGAAAGAGCCTTGAAAAAAATTTTCGCAGCAGAGTGAAGAGCAACTACAAAATCCCTAAGCCAGAGCCTCTACATCAAAGCCCCTGCGCCAAGGCTTGTAAGCCTGTAAGTTGGAGAAGAGCTTGCTATGATCAGAGAATTAAAAGGAGTGTGAAATGATAATTGAGAGACTATTAAGAAATCAACCCAGGCGCGGACTGTGGATTTTACTCTACAATTTATTAGTCACTCAACAAATCTGGGTTGGATGCTTCATGTGTGCAGGTGCTATTCCAAGCACTGGACATGTAGCAGCGAACAAACAAACAAAAATAGGTATTCTAGAGAGAATAACAGTCAGTGCACAATATTGTAAAATAGGGAGTATTTTAACATAATGTTTGTATTAGTCAGGGTCTCTAAAGGAATAGAACCAATATAATACACATATATGCATAAATACACACACATACAGGGGTTAGTCGAGTGGTTTACAGGCTGTGGGACAGCTAGTCCAGTGATGGCTATCAGTGAAAAGTCCAATAAGCCAGTTGTTCCATCCACGAGCCTGGATGTCTCAGCTGCTCTATAGTACATGGCAGGATCCCAAAGATGTGGGCCCTAATACCTGTGATCTAATACATGTGAAGGAATTAACGTGCCAGGGACAGCATGCAGGCAAAAAGCATGCCCTTTATCTAGGTGTGGCCCAGATTTAAAGTGGATCTTCTTAACTGCAAAAGATCCAGATCTAGTGTGCATCGTCACACTTCAAATGGTTCAGCCAGGAAATAACCCTCACAGGTGTACTTGGCTGCTTGGCTTTTAGTTCATTCCAAACGTAGTCAAGTTGACAACCAAGAACAGCCATCACAGTGCTAGAGACAAGCGAAGAAAACCAAGGAGTACAATGTGATGTAAGAGCAGCCAGGGGCTGAAGAGATGGCTCAGCAGTTAAGAGTACATACTGCTCTTACAGAGGACCTGAGTTCAGCACCCATGTCACAAGGCTCACAGTGCTTATAACGCCAATTCTAGGAGATCTGATGGTTCTGGCCTCCAGATGGCCAACCATACAAGCATGAACATACAACAGACACACACATACATATAATTTAAAATAATAAAAAATTTTAATTAAGGAAAAAAAAAGGTGACCAGATAAAGCTTTACTGGGAGAAAAAAAAACTGTTTAGGTATAATTTTGAGTTGCTCATGTACAGGCTTGGGGACAGAACCTCAAGCCACCACTCCAACACTGGAGGGGTCAGGAACAGGGCCAGAGAGAAGCATCTGGATGGTAAGATGCCAGGCAAGCGCATGCCCTGAGGCACTGATGGAAATCAGATTCAAGGCCTTACGCATGCCGGGATAGCTCTCCACCACTGAGCTACATCCCCAGGCCCTAAACTCACAGCCTGCTCTCTGGAAAACCTGTCAGGGACGAGAGATGAGTAGAGCAAAAGTCACAACTATTAAGCACTGGGATTTGAGCTACCCATGTGATGCCCCTGTAGATTAAGGAAACCAGTTTTGCTGCTGTAAACCCTGGCAGGAGCAATCCAGGGGAAAACGGTGCAGAAGAGGAGCTGGAAACCCACAGCGTGCACAGCACTGTCAAAGGATTAGTCAAAGGAAGGAACGGGGTTTGAAAAGGAAAGTGGTTTCAGCACAAGTCGGTGCAAAACACTTCATTCAGGAGGCAGATTCCAATGTGTTCAAGGCCAGTCTGGTCTACATGGCAAGTTTCAGGGTAGCCAGGGCTACATAGTAAGAGCTTGCCTATAATTAAGTAATTAAATAATGAAAATAAATGTCCAAGCCAGGCGTGGTAGTGCACGCCTTTAATCCCAGCGCTCGGAAGGCTGAGGCAAGGTGTTCTCTGTAAGTTTGAGGCCAGCCTGGTCTACAAAGTGAGTCCAGGACTTCAAGAGAAACCACGTTTCAAAAAAAACAAAAACAAAAACAAAAACCAAATCAAAACAAAATCCCCCACAGAACTACTAGAAGACTGTCTTGGTTTTAATCCCAGGTGTGAGAGATGGGGCTGCTTCAGACTGTCCGTAGCAGCTGACTATGATTTCTTTCATGCTCTGTCAGGGGCGTGATTTTGCCTGTTGCAGAAAGTTTCTGCAAGTGTGTGACGTTTGGAATGCCAGAGACTTTTCAGAGGGTATATAAATGCTAAGGCCCTGAGAGGTGGGGTGGGTTGTTGGTTGTTGTTGGTCTCCTTTTGCTAAGCAGTCATGTACAAAGAAGAAACAACAACAAGAAGAGATTAGATAGCATGACTGGGTAGCTCAAATTGCCTCAAGGAACTCCACACTCCTAATCAGCAGAAAGTAGACTTAACCTTAGCATCCTTCTCTTTTCAACCCCTGGTTTTATTCAGGGATCTCTTTCCTTTCTTCTCTATTCTTTTTTCTCTCTTAACTAGTGTTAGGGGATAGAAAGGGTGGAAGAAATGGGGTGGAAGCCAGGTGTGGTGGCGCACACCTGTAATCCCAGCACTCAGGGAAGCAGAGGCAGGCAGATCTCTATGAGTTTGAGGCCAGCCTGTATACAAATCGAGCCCAGGACAGCCAAGGCTACACAGAGAGACTGTGTCTCGAAAAACCAACCAACCAAACAAATAAACAAAAAAAAAAAAAAAGAAAAACAAAACAAAAGAAACAGGGTGGAGAAGAACGGAGGAAAGATGAACCCACAAAGTAGCAAAGACCAGCTACAAACATCTTTCTTTTCCTTCCTTCTTTCCTTTCTCCCTCCCTCCTTTCCATTTTCTTTTCCTTCCTTCCTTTTTTCATGATAGCGTCTCCCTATAGCCGAGGCTAGCCGTTAGGTATGTAACTCTGAATTAGCTCAAACATAATTATCCCACCTCAGTAATATTTTTGCCTTTGATACCCTCCTTTAATTTTTCATCAGATTAATGAATATGCACAAAAAAGTTCAAAACCCAGAAATATATAATTCAATGAATGATCACAAAGTAAAAATGGTCGTAACTACTACTAAGATCAAGAAATACAACTCCGCATTGTCCCTAAGCACCCTGACTCCTTCACCTATCAGGGTAGGAGTGTGGCTTATGGCTAGCTTATGGGACACCCTGGCCACTTCCCAAGCACCACATGAAAAGCAAAAATGGTAGGCTAGAGAGATGGTTGAGAAGTTAAAAGGGTGATACTGTTCTTCCAGAGGATCCAGGCTTGGTTCCCAGCACCCATGTCAGACAGATCTGATTCTCTCTTCTAGCCTCCAAGAGCTCTTCCACTCACATGGGCACACAGACATACACATAACACACACACACACACACACACACACACACACACACAGAACTTACTTTTTGGTACACTAGGCTGTATGGCTTCAAGCTAAACTTTTCTCCAGAATAAGTCTCTCGATTTAGATACAAAAGTTACTTTTTTTTTTTAAGATTGAATTTTTTACTTTATGTGGTATGTGTGTGACGACACGTGTGCATGAGCATATGCATATATGAGCACTTTGTACAGGCACTTTAAAGGCTAGAAGAGGATGTTGAATCCTCTAGAACTGGACTTACAGACAGTTGTAAGCCACCTGACATGAGTGCTGGGAACCTAATCCAGGTCTTCTGCAAGAGCAGCAAATGTTCTTAACTAAAAAGCATCTTCCCAGTCTTGGATATGACAGTTACCGAGCAAACAGTTGCTAAAGGATAGTTGTTGCTGTCCTCATTTGTTTTTATATGGATTTGAGACCCAGTTTATCTAATTCTAAGTTAAAGTTCTTCTAGAATTCTTATTTAGCAGGGCTTTAAATTATAAGGTCTATTTGTATATCTAAGTTCTCTGTGCTGAGATTCCCCTTCCCATGAACAGGGCCCATCTTCCTGTTTCAATCCTTTTATTTTTTTTATCTTTTGGTATTTTCATATCACTCTTGTGCATTTCTCACCAGTGTATTCCCATATAGTTATCTTTCCCTTGCTACTGTTATTATTTTCTATTTCATTTCTATATTCATCATCATTGTTTATTGGCTAAAGGGTTGTACATTAACTACTCTGTGAATTGATTTTGGATTGCAACTACCGAATCAAATCTCTTATTGCAAGTAATAGGTATTCTGTCAGTTCTCTTATTGTTCTCCAGGAAAACAACGGCATCATCTGTAAACAAAATTTAACTTGCATCCTCTTTCTTGTGTGTGTGTGTGTGTGTGTACACAGGTGTGTACAGATGTAGGTGCATGTGAATGCTGCAGGTTATCAATAGGGATTTTTTTGTTTGTTTTTGTTTTGTTTTTGGAGACAGGGTTTCTCTGTGTAGCCTTATGAACTCAGAGATCCTCCTGCCTCTGCCTCCCAAGTGCTAGGATTAAAGGTGGGTGCCACCACCACCTGACTATTTGTCTATTTATTTGTTTTTTCAAGATAGGTTTTCTCTATGTAGCCTTGGCTGTCTTGGGCTCACTTTGTAGCCCAGGCTGGCCTCAAAATCACTCTGTAAGAAAAGCTAGCCTTGAGTTACTGATCCACGTAATCAGTTTATGTTTGTGAGCTAACCACACCCAGTTTACTTTTTTTCTGAAGAGTTATGATGTTATTTCTGTACCTTTACTTTTAAAGCCAATACCTGGGGAATAAGTGCTTGTTTATTTATAGTTACCTAGTCTTGCTAATATTTACATTTGGCCCTAGTGGCGCTTTTTTTTTTTTTAGTTGTCTTCTTTAGGGACTGGGTATATCAAGTGTCTAATTAGCTTTGGGAACAAAATACCAAGCAGCCATGCAACCAATTACCTTGCTGAGTTTAGCAAACACTAGCTGATTACAGTGAAGGTATTTACTTATTCACGGAAAAATGCTAAGGAAAAAAAAATAACACATATGGAAAGAAGCTGTCAAGTTGAGGAGTATTAAGAGTAAAATAGAAACAAACATGATTTTCCTCAAGACAGATAATGAGACAGAGGAACATACATAAAAGTAACAGGGTCCCAAATAATCAAGCTGTTTTCTTTCAACAGCCCGGTAGCCTTTGAGAGTCACTTAAGTATATGTTCACTGTCCTCATTCTGTTTAACAGTCAATTTATTTAATGAAGATGCTATATTCTAGAAGACGTATTTTGGAGACGCATTTGAAAGTCTTAATGCAATTTGATGTGTTTCCACAAATGAGCTGCAAGCTTACGACAGGAGAAAAGAGAATCTGGGATTGGTTTATGTATACAAAGAGAGTGACTCTACCCAGGCTGTGGTAGCACACGCCTGTAATCCCAGCACTTGGGAGGCAGTGGCAGTCAGATCTCTGTGAGTTCGAGGCCAGGCTGGTCTACGGAGCAAGTTCCAGGACAGCCAAAGCTACACAAAGAAAACTTGTCTCGAAACAAACAAAACAAAACAAACCCAAAGAGAGTGATCCAGTCAGTTCTGAGTGGAGACAACTGTGAGTTCTAACAGGTCCTCCAGAGAGAGATCAAATTCAAACTAAGCTGAGGAGACAAGATAGCACCAGAAGAGGTCCCTGGTGTGTTGTAAGCAATTTGCTTCCCTGTGTGATGCAAGCTGGATTTTGCCCCCTCCTTAAATGTTTTCATTAAGTGTAGATAGCTTAAGCCAAGGCAAACGACATTCATTTTACCCTTGAATAGGTCAGACTTTGAATTTTGTTATGAATGTGTCTGAGAAATCCAAAACTTTCTTGTTTTGTCACCTTCTTTTTTGTTTGTTTGTTTGTTTTGGTTTGGTTTGGTTTGGTTTTTTTGGGACAGGGTTTCTCTTTGTAGACTTGGCTGTCCTGGAATCATTTTGTAGACTAGGCTGGTCTCAAACTCAGAGAGATCAGCCTGCATCTGCTTCCTGAGGGCTGGGATTAAATTTAGGCATAGTCTCTGACAAAAGTAAAATGATGATTAATGAAATTAGATATCAGGCCAGGATTATTTTATTTTATTTTATGAACATTGATGTTTTGCGTGCATGTGTATCTGTGTGAAGGTGTTGGAACTCCTGGAGCTGGTGTTCCAGATAGTGGTGAGCTGCCCATGTGGGTCCTGGGAATTGTACTGGACCAAGATTTGTATATTGTATCTGGTAGAGGCAGTAGGCACAGGAGCCCAGGCAGCTTGCCTTGAAAGTGTCGTGGTAGTAAAGACAGGAGATGTGGCTCAGCAATGAAGCTCTTGCCCAGCTGGTGTGCTGTAAAAACGTGCTACCTTATAATCAAAGAATCACTGTGTTGGTGCTATTTCTCCACCAACCAGAAAGTGCCTTTTTAATAAATGATTTGTTTATTTTAACTTTATGTACATTGGTGTTTTGCCTGCATGTATGTCTGTGTGAGTGTCAGGCTCCCTGGAACTGGAATTACAGATAGCTGTGAGCTGTCATGTGAGTGTTGGGAATTGAACATGGGCCCTTTGGAAGAGGAGCCAGTGCTCTTAACCACTGAGCCATCTCTCCAGCCCCAACAAATTTTCTGTTATTGTTTGTTTTATTTATTTATTTTTCTTTGAAACGGTGTCTCTGTGTGTGTGTGTAGCCTTGGCTGTCCTAGAACTCACTCTGTAGGCCAGGATGGCCTTAAACTCACAAAGATCTACCTGCTTCTGCCTATAGAGTGCTGGGATTAAAGACCCTTGCCAGGACTTTTCTGTTACTGTTAAGGCAGGATCTTATGGTGGACATGGTGGCGCATGCCTTTAATTCCAGCACTCAGGGAGGCAGTGACAGGTAGATTTCTGTGAGTTTGAGGTCATCCTGGTCTACAAAATGAAAATGAGTCCAGGACAGCCAGGGCTATTACACAGAGAAACTCTGCTTCATAACAAAACAAAACAAACAAGCAAAAAAGACAGAATCTCAATGTATATCCCTGGAAGGAACCTGCTATTTAGGCCAGGCTAGGCTGAAAATCTTACAGGTCTGCCTGGCTCTGCTTCCTGAGTGTGAGATTAAAGGGTTCCACCACCATGCCTAGCTCGCTCACTTGCTTAAATCTTTCTTTAGGTTGGGCACAGTGCTGTGCACCTTTAGTTCCAGTACTTGGGAAGCATCTTTCTTTAGGTATATTTGTTTTGCCTGGTTATATGTTTGTGTACCACGTTGCACCTGGTGTCCAGAGAAGGCAGAAGAAGGCACTGGGTTCCCTGGAACTGGAGTTATACGTGGTGGCAAGCTACCGTGTAGATGCTAGGAACTGTACTGGGGTCCTCTGCAAAAGCTGCAAGTGCTCTTAATTGTTGGTCCATCTCTCTAGCCCCTTAGAAAACTTCCTGAAGGCAGCAACTGTTCATCATTTTTATCAGCCACAATGACTGACACATGTTAAAGCCTTGGGGAAAGTTTAAAAAAAAAAAAGTGGTATGTTTTACAACTATTAAATCATCTAAGTCAATGCTGCTGCTGCTGCTGCTGCTGCTGCTTCTGCTGCTTCTTCTTTTCTTTTCTTTCTTTTTTTTTTTTTTTTTTTTTGTCAATGCTTCTTAAACTGTGTGGAGGGTTCCAATGACCCTTCTACAGAGGTTGGCTAATACCATTGGAAAACACAGATATTTATATTACAGTTCATAACAGCAGCAAAATTGCAGTTACAAAGTAGCAACAGATTAATTTTATGGTTGGGGGTCACCACAACACGAGGAACTGTACTAAAAGGTCGTAGCGTTAGGGAGACTGCGAATCACTGATCTCAGTGTTCTGTTCACGTTATTAAACTTTCCCTGGGTCCGGTAAGATGGCTTACTTGGTAAAAGTGCCTGTCATCAATCCTGCCAGCCTGAGTTGGATCTTCAGGACCCACAGGGTAGAAGGAGAGAGCTGTGTCCTTTCCCACATAAGTAAATGAGTATAATTAAAATAAATTACTTGGTATGATGAAATCAGATGGCCTTTCTTTCCTTCTTTTGTATAGATGGGAAACTTTAATATGAAGACAGGCAATAGAACACTAAGGCAAGTGGGGAAATTGGTCCTCGAGGTTAGCCTTTAGGCTGGACAGGAAGAGAACTGCCCTGAACGCCCTGCCAAACGGTAGCAGACTGGATAGAAACTAGCATACTGCCTGACACTTACACGATTTTCTTTGAGAAATCATATATTTGAGACATAAATGCTACAACTGCCATCTCTTTTCGAAGACACAAACCATCTGATTTCATCATGCCATGTCATTTTTTAAATTTAGTTGTTTTCTTTTTAAGATTTAGTTATTTACTATTTATACAGTACTCTGCCTGCATATATCTCTATACACCTGAAAAGGGTGCCAGATTTCATCATAGATGGTTGTGAGCCACCATGTGGTTGCTGGGAATTGAATTCAGGACCTTTGGAAGAACAACCAGTGTTCTTAACCTCTGAGCCATCTCTCCAACCCTTAAATTTAGTTTTTAATTAGCATGAAGTAACAAGTTTCTTACAGCATTTTTGTACATACTTAGTTGCAGTTGCCTACAACCTGCTCCTCTGCCCATTTCTCTGCACACACCTGTCTCTACTTAAACCCATCATCCCTAGTACCCTCATTTATCACATTGTAGTCTGTTGCCCTCCCCACCCCTCCACCCTTAAGGCATCTTTTCCTTTTCTCTAGGTACCTCTGGAATTTCCTCATCTTTGGTCACATTTCACTCCCATAAAAACAAAACATAAAAATTGGAAGCTAGGCCGGGCATGGTGTCGCAAGCCTTTAATCTCAGTGCTCAAGAGGCAGAGGCAGGTGAACCTCTGTGAGTTCGAAGTCAGCCTGGTCTACAAAGTGAGTCCAGGATAGCCAAGGCTACACAGAGAAACTTTGTCTCAAAAAACAAAACAAAACAAAGTGAAAGCTAGGATCTGCATATGAGAGAGATCATGTCATGCAATTTAAGAAGCAAAACTCAGAGTGGTGATGATATCCATAGAATTAAGCTCATTTTCTGAGGCGGTCAGACCTTCCAGTGCATGAGGGAACAATCTAAGCAGTCTACAAAACCACCTGCATCCTGTGCAGCTAGCAGGGGCGAGTATGGGACTGCGCGCACGTTCAGCCCGTGAAACATTTTCCACACACCTCTTCTTCCTCACTCTGTTTGGACGCTTAGAGTAGAAGCTTCTCAGCCTCCAGCCTCTTAGCCGTATTGCTCCTGGATGACTCCCATCATGCATCAGCAAAGCCCAAGTCCCCAGTAGCTCCTGTGAGGTGTGCAAACATTGCACTCACAACAACGCCTCCAGCACTCTGGAAAACGGTATTTAGTACTCTCTAGAGCAACTAGCAACTCCTAAAAGGCATTTGGGGCCAGGGGTGGGTGGGTGGGGGGGTGAGGAGGGGGGGAGAAAAGTGGGGGGGAAGGGGAGGAGGGGGGTGAAGTTGGTTTTGTTTTTTTCTTGAGAATGACGGCTGGCTTCCAACTCCTTATGTAATTGAGGACGACTTTGAATTCCTTGTCTCCGTGCCTCCACTTCCAACCATACCTACCTTTAAAGCCATTTTTAAAAGTATATATTCTTGGGTAATTTCCAACATGAACACAATATATTTAGGGCATATCTTCCCTCACTTTACCCTCCACCTCCTCCTGGACCATCCCCACCCTATCTTCTTCCCCACCGTGTGTCTTTTACTTCTTAAAAAACAAAACAAAACAAAAAACCACTCACTGAGAGATTTCTATGGGCTATACTGCTTAGCAAAACTGACTCTCATTCCCTCAGCAGGCACCTGTAAAATCCCCTACAGGCACAGGTCTCATGAGGCCCTCTCCCACTCCTGTTAAAACGTTGCCTGGCTTGATCTTGTGTAGGTGGTGTGAAGGCAACCTCAGCGGCTTTGGGCTCATGAGTGCACTAACTGTGCCTCTCCAGAAAATACTATTTTCAAACTGTTCTTTCTCACCTCTGACTCTTAAAATCTTCCTATCGCATCTTCTGTGATAAGTCTCTGAGCCTTGGGGGGAAAGGAGTGTGATATAGATACCCCATTTAGGGCTGAACACTGCGCAGTCACTTATTCTCTCTCTGCACTTTAAAAAGGCATTTTTCTGCAGCTAATGAGACATTTCCAACACAGGCCTTAAAACAGTATTTAGTTTCTCAGCATTTTGTACAGGTTGGCCTAGAACTCACTATATAGCCCAAGTTAGCCTCATACTCAGGATCCTCCTGCCTCTACTTTTGGGTGTTAGGATTATAGTTGTAAACCATGACAGGCAGCTATTTTCTTTTATCTGTTAAAAAAAAAAAAAAAAGATATTCATTGCCAGGCACACCTTTAATCCTAGCCCTTGGGAGGCAGCCACTAGCAGAACCCCTTGAGTTCAAGGCTAGCCTGGTCTACATAGCAAGCTCCAGGAAGCCAGAGCTTAAATCTCAATCCATTTTCACCTATCATGAAACCTTGTCTCAAAAAGAAAATGAAAGATTCCAAGGGTTGAAGCATAGCTCGGTTGGTAAAGTGCTTGCCTAGCATGCACAGAACACAAGCTAGCTTCCGTGCCTGGCATTGTATCACAAACCAAGCACAGTGGGACAAGCCTGTGATCACAGCATCCTAGAGGCAGAGGCAGGAGGATTCAAAGTTCAAGGTCAGCCTCAGTTCAGAGTGAGTTTGCTGCTGGCCTGTAATACAAGAAATATTGCCTCAAAAACAAAAGGGGGAGGGAAGGTGGAAAGGAGAAAGAAAAAAAGGAACTTCTTGGAGTCTCCATAATTTCTCAGCCTAGTTTACCAACTGGGACTTTAAACCCTGAATTCACCAACTATCCTTTCCCCTCAATACTTGAACAAAATGGAAACATGTTATAGAAGTAGCCGAATTGAAAACAAACAAGCTTGAAACTAGGTTGTGCCAGCCGGGTGTGGTGGCACATGCCTTTAATCCTAGCACTTGGGAGGCGGAGACAGGTGGATCTCTGTGAGTTTGAGGCTAGCCTGCTCTACAAAGCAAGTCCAGGACAGCCAAGGCTACATGGAGAAACCCTGTCTGGAAAAAGAAAAAGAAAGAAAGAAAGAAAGAAAGAAAGAAAGAAAGAAAGAAAGAAAGAAAGAAAGAAAAAACTAGGTTGTGCCAACAATGCTGGTCATGTGACATTTGTAGGAATTACTTAACTTCTTTAAGGTTCAGTTGCCTCATTTTGCAATGCTGTGGTGAAAATCGGATAATCAGTGGTGGGAGCAGCAGAGCTCTGGGAACACAGCAGGTGCTCAGTGAATCTTGTCCACACTGTCACAGAGGTATTTAATGGGTAATTTACTCCCTTTCCACTCTCCGTCCTACCCACTTTCACTTCTGGCCAAAGGTTACCTTTTGGTGATTTTTTTTTTCTTCACTGTTGCTCCCAAAGGTGACCAAAGTCTATTTTTAACCATAAAAAGAAAAATGATTAAAAACCAAAAGGGAATATGTAGTGAAAATGGATTGAAATTTAAGCCTCCAAGAATAGTTTAATTTTTTTGTTAGATCAAATTCCACTGTTGCTTACTGGAGAAATTTTCAAGCTTAAGGTGTACTTAAGAGTATTGCAAAAATGGTCTTCAGACAGAAAAAAAAAAAAAAAAAACACACAAAAGAAAAAGAAATACAGGACCAGAGAAATGGCTCAGTGGAAAGGTTGATTGCCACCAAACCTGACGACCTCAGTCTGATTCTGGGAGACCACATGGTAAAAGAGAATCAATGTCTCCAAGTTATCCTTTGATCGTCATACGTGTGTGTGAAAAATAAATACATACACGTTTGTTTGTTTTCTTTTCTTTTGTGGCTGTTGCTGTTGTTGTGGGTTTTGGAGACAGTGTCTCTCAATGTAGTCCTGGCTGTCCTGAAACTTTCTATGTAGACCAGGCTGGTGTCAAACTCATTGATCCTTCTACCTCAACCTCACAAATGCTGGGATTAAAGGCTTGCACCACCATGCCTGTCTACAGAAATGTTTTTTTTTTTTTAAGTAAAAAACAGCAGCTATTATCAAACTGCTTATCACAATAATTTTTTTTTATTTTGCATACTTTTAATTTCAGAACAAAATAAAACAAAACAAAACAAAAAAGCCATAATACACAATACAGTATGAAGACACCACAGATCAGTGGTTAAGCACACAGGTTTAACCCAGACCAACTAGGATTAAAGTTCATAATGTCACTCATTTTCCTTGTAGCCTTGGGCAATTTGCCAATCAGTCTCTACTGTAGCTGTGTTGTTTTTTTAATAATCCTACAAGGTAGCTACTATTATTGCCGCCATTTCACCGTCAAGGAAATAAGTCATAGATGCCATGGGTAAGACTACTTAGCACCTTGCCAGGAAAATATTAAAAGATGAAGATACCTGAGCTTAGAAAAATTAGTAGCCCCCTCTTTGCAGCTCAAGAGACTGATTCTCTGTGCCTTGCAGGCAATGTGTGTGGGAAGATGAAGTAAGAAGTATCGTTGATCTACTTCCATGCGTTCAAAGAGCACGGCCAGAGTCCCACATAGCTAAGTAGTCATGGCGTGCACCCAGTAGACATTTGTTTATCAAATGAGCAGAGAGGAGAAACATCCAGAGAGCCTGTTCTGGATCTTCCCAGCCAAGAGCAGTGGCAGCTCCCATGCCTCCCCTGTCTCCCTGTTCCCCCTCACTATTTGCTTCTTCATCTGAAAGCTTCCATGAAAGTCATTTTGGGGCCTCGTCTTACTGAAAAGCGAGAAGACGTCAACAGAAAAAAAAAAAAAAAAAAAAAAACCGACACCTCTGAGCTTTGCTTGCGCTGTCTCCCCTGAAATCTTCAAAGTTCAAAAACTAGGCCATTGTCTTGTTTTGTTTTTATGGGTTTTTTGAGACAGGGTTTCTCTGAGTAGCCTTGACTGTCCCGGACTCACTTTGTAGACCAGGCTGGCCTCGAACTCACAGCGATCCGCCTGCCTCTGCCTCCCGAGTGCTGGGATTAAAGGCGTGCGCCACCACGCCCGGCTTAAACTAGGCCATTGTCATCTAGTTGAGAAATGGTGGTAGACTGTTTACGAAAAGTAGTGACTAACCCTGTCTTAAGCGAGCAGTCTCACAATTGCCGTAGAGGAGAAGATATTTAAAGCCTGAAAGAATTCATAACTGAGCTTTAAAAAATATGTTACTTTCAAAAAAAAAAATGTTACTTTCAACAGTCATATTTTGACCTTAAGCAGAAATAGAAACACGGATTTAAAAGTTAATTTTAAGGGGCTGGAGAGATGGCTCAGCAGTTAAGAGCAGTGGTTGTTCTTCCCGAGGACCTGGGTTTGATTCCCAGCACCCACATATCATCTAACAACTATGTGTAACCCCAGTTCCAGGAGATTTCATAGCCTCTTCCAGCTTCCTAGGGCACCACACATGAAAATGGTACACAAACATACGTGCAGACAAAACATTCATACATATAATAATAAAAATAGGTACTTTAAAAAAAGGTCAATTTGGGGCTGGAAAGATGGCTCAGTGGTTAGGAACACCGCCTGCTCATCCAGAGGTCCTGAGTTCAATTCCCAGCAACCACATGGTGGCTCACAATCATCTATAATGTAATCTGATACTCTCTTCTGCAGATAAAGCACTCATATGCAATAAGTAAAATAAATAAATCTTTTTTTTAAAAAAAAAGGTCAATTTGCAGACGATCGTTGTTGATCAACAAGGAAAGCAAATCCCAAATGTCAGAGCTGTTTGGTCAGAAAGAATACTGTTGCTCCAATAAGGGACTGGGGAGAAAGGAGGAGAAAAAACAAACAAATTTTACTTGAAATAAGCTATAATGGAACCTAACACTTATATGCCAACAATGAAGAAATTTACTTTAAGTGCTTGAATGTTACCTTGTGAATCCTGCAAACAAAAGCAAGCCATCTACAAAGAGGAAACTGGAGATTCAGGCTTTAGAGACGATCCAAGGCTAGAATTCTTTTTCTTTTTCTTTCTTTCTTCCTTTTCTTTTCTTTTCTTCTTCTTCTTCTTTTTTTTTTTTTTTTTTTTCTCTTGGTTTTTTGAGACAGGGTTTCTCTATGTAGCCTTGCTTGCTCTAGACTCTTCTTTGTAGACCAAGCTGGCCTCAAACTCACAGAGATCCTCCTGCCTCTGCCTCCCTGAGTGGTACGATTACAGGCGTGTGCCACCAAACCACTGAATCCAGATTGCTAACTTTCGTGTGTGTGTGTGTGTGTGTGTGTGTGTGTGTGTGTGTGTGTGTGTGTGTGTGTGTTATGTGTATGGGTGCTTTGCTTGCAAATATCTCTGTTCATCATGTGCATGCTTGGTGCCTAAAGAGGCCCCAAGAGGGCTCCCAATCCCTTAAAACTAGACTTGCAGACAGTTGTGAGCTGTCATGTAGATGCTGGACACCCAAACTGGGTCTTCTGCAAGAACAGCCAGTGTTCTTAACTGACGAGCTAACTCTCCAGCCTCGAGAACGCTGACGTTCTAATCTAATTGAATGACTGGTATATGACACTGAGCCTGTCACACACACAAACTGCGTATTGACACATACTCATATGCATATGATTATAGTGGTAATTAGATGCTTACTATAAATTACTTATCACAGTGATGCATATGTTCAGTAATAGTTTTTTGCTTGTTTTTCAAAACAAGGTTTCTCTGTGTAGCCTTGCTTTGTAGCCTCTATCCTGGACTTGCTTTGTAGTCCAGGCTAGCATCGAACTCACAGTGATCCGCCTGCCTCTGCCTCCCAGAGTGCTGGAATCACAGGCATATGCCACCACGCCTGACTCAGTCACATTTTTTTATGACCAGAAAAAGATGGCAGATTTAGAGGCCACACCCCTTGATGATAATTTCTCAAATCCAAGGGTTTCTAGATGATCCCAAAAGGAGAATTTTATTAGTATGTTTACAACAAATTGTTTAAAAGATAAACAATATTGAATTGGAGAATTAGTAATTTAATATTAGAAAAATATAAGCCCTGAGTCCTGATCTGAGCACTTTTATGTAATGCGAACTTCAACTAGTGATTTATCATTTTTAAGATTTGAGTTCCCCATCTGAAAATAATTTTATATATATATATATATATATATATATATATATTTATATATATATATGTTTATATATATACACACACACACATACACACACATATACATACACATACATACACACACAGTGAAACATATAATATGAATTACTATCCTTTATAAATTATAGGCAAGCTCTTAAACAAACAATAGTGGGTCCTTTCATCTCAATCTCTGTAACAGTCCTGCACTGGAAGAAATGCTCTAAGGTGAGCAGCCAGGCTTCCCAGTGGGGAGGCTGCTGAGGTTCTAACACCAAACTTGTCAGGTGCCAGGCTGCTGCACTGCAGGTGGAAGGGACGCTGACAGGAGGACATTTTCCATAACAGTTCAAGGTCTACGAGCCAGAAGCCTCTCACTAGTTTTCATCCTGACCCCTCAGATTCACTTGTACCTTCTTCTTTCTTTCTTTTTAATTTTTTTCCTTTTTTTTTTTCTTTCTTTTTAATTTTTCAAGACTGAGTTTCTCTGTATAGCCCTGGCTGTCCCAAAACTTGTTCTGTAGATCAGGCTGGCCTCAAACTCACCGTGATCTGCCTGCCTCTGCCTCCCAAGTGCTGGGATTGAAGGCGTGCGCCACCACACCTAGCTATTTGTACCTTGTACCTTTTCTAACAGAAGAACTCCCTCTAATATGGAATTTAGGAACTTGAAGAGGGCTAGAGAAGAAAAACCAACCCTGTTCATCATTTCTTTTTTCCGGAAGACACCATGCGTCCTCCTAACCTCAAGCATATAATTGGCTTGTTTCATGAGAGCCGCTCACAGCAGCTCTGGGGTATTGAGAGAACTTTGGAGTGACTCAAGGCTTGACCCAACCTCCTGTTATTTAATTAATGTGTGGTTTTTCATTGATTGCTACTTCCTTTGAACTATGGATGCTTCTTGAAGCTAAACAAAGTCATTAACACAGAAATGCCTTTTCCTTTTCTTCTTTCTCATTATCTTTTCCTCCCTGGACTCTGCATTCTCAATTCAGTTCATCATAATCTTAAGAGAAAGATGAAATAACATAGTGTGTGTGTGTGTGTGTGTGTGTGCGCGCGCGCGCGCGCGCGCGCAGGCGGTCGGGGTGGGGGGTGGGGGACATGGGACTGACTGGACGAAGACAGTGTTTCCTGAAAAGTGAAGTTACAAATTCCTATAAAAATTGAACCATAATCCCGCAAGGAATGGCCAGGTACCAATTCACAAAGCAACATGGGCTGCACTCAGCCTGATTCCCACCCCCATCAGGCAGCTGTATGTGGCAACAGGTGTGATGTTGGGGTGTCATCATCCATCCATAAGACACCATGTAAGACTGTACTTTTGGCTCTCGCATAGAAGGATCTAAATGAAAAAGACTTTTAATAGACTTTCAGGAACCTGCCGAAATCAGTCAGTAATGTCACGATCTGCTAAGGTGCCCTGAAGTGCTAAGCAGTCTATGGGATTGAGAATCCTGAGTGCCCTGTGATGACTGGCCTCCCATCAAAACTCAAACAGCCAATGCTCAGCTGACGTTGGGTCTCCTTCTTCTTCCGAGAGTTGTGATGCAGTTCTTGGTACAGTAAGTGGCCAAAGCCCTGTGAGGAGATGTACAGGCTGGCTATGCTATTGCTGCTGCTGGGAGAAACAGCTGACAGTGATAGCAATGGTGGTTGTCTCCCCACACCCAGTAGGAATGCTCCCTCAGGACCTTCCTGGACTCAGTAACATCCAGAGGTTCATCTTGGACTTATCTCTGTAGCTGAGTAATGTCTGTAGTATTGCTTGCTGGAATTGAAGTCAAGATTGCACACAACTGCCTGTTGGAGAGCCTCTCTGCTGTATCTGGACCACATTAGAAACACAGAACAAACCCCTCCAGGGTGTACAATGTCGGTTCAGTTCTCAACTATCCGCTGGGTTCCAATTCTTTGGGTACATGCCACACACGAGGCCTAAATAGTCTAAAGTATTGAAGCAATATTTGCAAATGCAGCCTTTGCCTGATGAAATGGCATTCATGTGCCAGATTTACCCACTTGATGGCGTATATTCTAACTTACACTGTTGTGTTATTGAAATCTATCATGTAGGCCTCTTATATTTAGGAGATTAAATTTCAACCAGGAAGTGGATAGTGTCTGTTTCTGCACTTTGAGTTGTTCAAGAGCCTGGGATTCCACCCCATGAATCACTGTTGCATCATCTTCCAGGCTGTGGACGTGGCTTGCATGGCCACTTGTCATGTGACTTTTCCTATAGAGATGCAAACAAATGTCTACTCCCTCACTAAAAAGAGACTAAGAGACTATTTCGCCCAAGTCTATCTCGGTGAACCTATGAGTTTATTGGGCTTCCTTACAGGAACATGGGTGACTCATAGGCAGCAGCATCGCTGAACAGCTCCTCCCAGGGATGCAGTGATGAAAGCTCCAGCCCTGGAGCTTCCCGCCTAACTTTCAGACAGCTTAGATCGGCTGAGCGTCTGCGCTCCCCAGCAGTTGTTTGTCACTAATATATAACCACTGGGGAGGTGCCTGGAACTCTCCGAGCTTCCTGAGTCAGCTAAACTTTGCGAGTCCTATGGGCCTCCTTCCTCCCTCCAGGCGGGAAGCTTTCAATTTGGTGGAAATCACGACACAGAGCTGATGTGTGCTCATGTGACAGGTGACTTGTCTGCCTGAGAGCTTGTTGTCAGTGCTTGCTCATTCTCCACTGTGGAAAACAACTGCAGATGCTCCTTCTGAGCCTAAAAGCTACACTTTCTGTTCTTAATTGGATTTCATGGCCTCAGTCATCACTGTCCCCCGACATCACCCACCCCATCCCCCAGAGTTCATCTAGTCCTCCTTTTACTTTTTATGTATTTATTTTTGTTTTTTTTTGAGACAGGGTTTCTCTGTGTAGCCTTGGCTGTCCTAGACTCTCTTTGTAGACCAGGCTGGCCTCGAACTCACAGGGATCCACCTGCCTCTGCCTCCCGAGTGCTGGGATTAAAGGCGTGCACCGCCACACCCGGCTGCTCTGCCTCTTGATTTAGGATTAACTTTATTAAATCCTGTGTACAGAATGCTCTTGGGTTAAAGGTGTGTGCTAGGGCTGAGCCACACCATCATCCCCTGTTTACAATAAACAGGAAGCTGTTGGGTTCAAGGTGTGTGTTAAGGCTGAGCCACTCCACAACTATAAACAGGTTTTTTACAGTTCACAATCTGAGGGTTCACAATGGGATCAAATATTCTGCAACAGCTGATTTTACTAATAATTTAAAGTAGCAATGGAGGCCTAAACATCCCTCTGCCTCACAAGAAATTCCATTTACAGCAAAAGCTTTGTCTTAATCCCTCCCGTGAAGCCTATGAGACACCTTGCTTTACCTTATCAGATTGAAATCCTGTCCATGGCACTCCCAAAATCATCCCATATTCCCCCCTTTTTTTTAATGAGGAAGAGAGGAGAAAAGTTTATCTCTTTCATAAGTATGTGTGGACAATGCTAAGATACTTAGTCATGGCTGTCTTTGAGAAGCTCATGTCCAGCCTTACCTCTCTCTCTCTCTCTCTCTGTTTTTTGAGACAGGGTTTCTCTGTGCAGCTCTGCCTGTCCTGGAACTGGCTCTGTAGACCAGGCTGGCCTTGAAATCACAGAGTTCCATCTGCCTCTGCCTCTTGAGTGCTAGGATTAAAGGGGTGCGCCACCACTGCCTGGCTTCCTCTCTCTAATACTCTCTATGCTTAAATAGAAGTTTAAAAAATCACTTCTCTGTAAACTCTAATTGCTCTCCATACTGGCCTATCCTGAACTCCTTTTCCATGGCAAAGAAGAACACTGGTCTGGAGCTTGAGAGACAGTTCAGTGATTAGGAGCTGGTTCTGCTCCTGCAAAGGCCCTAAATTTGATACCCAGCACCCACGATTGGCTCACAATTGCTCCAGAGATCTGATGTGTCTGACTTCCTTGGGCACATGGACACATAGGCACACACAAACACTCATACACACACACAGACTAATAACAACAACAACAACAACAACAACAATAATAAATCTGAGAGAGAGAGCCTGTGAGCATGGATCCTGGTTTCAAGTGACTGGAGGTCACTAAGTAGAATTCCTTAGGCACAGCTAGGCATGGTGGGTGGCACATGCCTGTCATTTCAGCCTTCTGGGAGCCAGAGGCAGGTGAATTGCTCTGAGTTTGAGGCCAGCCTGGTCTACAAAATGAGTCCAGGACAGCCAAGGCTACACAGAGAAATCTTGTCTTGAAAAACCAAAAAAACAAAAAAATTTTTTTAAAAAAGGCATTCCTTAGGCTACTACAAGCAGTTGCCCAGGGCAGCAGTTTCCGCGTGCATACCACTACTGACTGATCCAAAGGCCTTTTCATTGTTTATATGAAATTCAAATGCAACTGAGTGTCTGTGTTTGTTTTGGCAACTTCAGTCACAGGGTCTCACCCCAAGCACTAACTTGGACATTGAGGTTGGAGGTTGTCACCAGAATTATGCCTTTTAAGGCCCTGTCTTCATTAACTGGTCCAACCCCAAGCATTCCTAAGGAGAAAGAAAGCTGCCCTTCCTCCCTTCTAACACAGGCCTTGGCTCAGAGTCATGCACTGAGGAACAAGCATCATGGCGCCTGACGGTTCCAGCTTGATCTCAAATTTTCTTCATCTGCCTAAGGACTTGCTCTCCTCTTGAGTCAGGGGCAGATTGTGGATGCCTGGCTTTTGAAATCAAAGCATCAGACTTAGGGTTCCTCAACTCCTGATGCATCCTGGAAGTCAGCCTGTCCTCACAAACCTCCCTGCTGCTGCCCCTGAGACAGAAGCCTCACCTTTTGCAAACAAACTCTTCAGCCTCTCTCTTTTGCATGCTGCTTAGCGTGGAAGGTTGTAAAGCCCGAATTTCTTCTTGTTGCCGCTATTTTGTTATTTTCCTTACTAGAACATTCTTAGACCTGCCTCCTCCACTTCACTCCTCCAGCCAGCTGTGACAGTTTAACAGGCCATCATCATCTGGGGCCTGGATCGCGGCAGCCTACCTTCTTCAGGTTCTTGCATTTGTGCAGTGCCTAGCAACCCTATGGTTATGTAGTGTTCTTTTCCCACCTGGGATTCATGAGGCCAGCTGCAACAAATCTGTATTTCCTGTTGGACAACCCAGTACCCAGCTCTATGGCCCTGCTCTCAAGACCCCAAAGCCCATCTTCTTTCTTCTCCCTGTCTACCCCTCCTCGATCCATGTTATCAAATTTCCATGTAAGGCTCTGGACTCCTTGCAGCTTCTAAGTTCATAGTGCTGTCATCCCATTTGCTGTGAATACACCAACCTCTTTTCTCTTCTGGGCCGACCCACAACCTTTCTTTTCTTCAAACTTGCCTTGTCAAAGGAAGGAACTCAAAGAGGGGAAAAAAAAAAAAAAGAAAAGAAAAAGTCCACTAGCTTGGCTTACATAAGAATGAAAAGCTTTATGTTAAACTACAATATAAACAAATCAAACGGATGTAGAAAAGTAGAGCACGCAATAAAGTTAATATTCTTTTTAAACATTTATTACATTTCTCTGGGTGTGGTGGCACACGCCAGTAATCCCAGCACTTGAGGAGGCAGAGGCAGGCAGAGCATTGAGTTTGAGGCCAGCCTGTACAAGCCAGACTTGTACAAAGCAAGTCCAGGACAGCCAGGGCTCTACAGAGAAAGCCTGTCTCGGAAAAAAAAAAAAAACTATTACATTTAGTGTGTGTGTGTGTGTGTGTGTGTGTAGGTCAGGGGATGGCTTTCAGGGGTGGCTGGCTGTCTCTTTCTAGTGTGTGGTTCCAGGGATTGAACTCAGGTCCCCGGGCTTGGAAATAAGCATCCTTACCTGCTAAGCCATCTCTCTAGCCCCAAATTTACAATTATTAATTAATGTAATTTATAAATTAGTAAGAAAAATTATCTCTAAAGACAATGAAGGATATTTTTGAGAACTTCTTTGAGAAGCACATGCCCATGCTCTGTGATATGTCTTTCTTAGTCTTATCCATTTATTTGTTTGTTTATTGAAACAGGGTTCCTCTAGCCCTGGCTGTCTTGTTCTGTAGACCAGGCTGTCTTTGACTTTACAGAGATCCACCTGTCTCTGTACTTGGATTAAAGGCATCACCACCAGGTTTATTTCATCCCTTATATGTAAAGTCTATATTAAAATATCTTTTTTTTTTTTTTCGAGACAGGGTTTCTCTGTGTAGCCTTGGTCATCCTGGACTCACTTTGTAGACCAGGCTGGCCTCGAACTCACAGCGATCCGCCTGCCTCTGCCTCCCGAGTGCTGGGATTAAAGGCGTGTGCCACCACGCCCCGCTTTAAAATATCTTTTAAAAAATATCTTGTTCCAGCACTTGGGAGGCAGAGGCAGGCAGATCACTATGAGTTGGAGGTCAGCGTGGTCTACAAAGCAAATCCAGGATAGTCAAGGCTACACAGAGAAACCTTGACTCAAAAAACAAAACAAAACAAAACATATCTTGGATGGTGGCTCAGTGGTTAAAAACAGCATCAGATAGCACAGAACCACCTGTAACTCCAGTCTTGGATCATCTGATACCCTCTGGCCTTTTAGACATCTGTACAAACATGTTACATATAAATTTGTGCGGGCACACACATAAATAAAAATTACAAGAAAATCTTTTTTAAATCTTTTTATTTTTTATTTTTTGAGACAGGATTTCTCTGTGTAGTTTTGATTGTCTTAGACTCACTTTGTAGACCAGGCTGGCCTTGAACTCACAGCGATCCGCCTAATGCTTTGGCATTAGACAAGTTTTGAATTTCGTGTCTAACACTATCCAACCTTAAGCAATGTCCTTATCTGGGCTTTACCACCCATGTCTGCATTAAGATGATCACATCGGCCAGGCAGTACTGGCACATGCCTTAAATCTCAGCACCCTAGAGGCAGGTGGATCTTTGTGAGTCTGAGGCCAGTGTGTTCTACAGAGCGAGTTCTATAGAGAAACCCTGTCTCAAAATAATAATAATAATAATAATAATAATAATAATAATAATAATAATAATAATAATAATAAAAAGGATGATCACATCTGTATCACAAAGTGGGGGAAATGCCTGAAAAAAAAAAAAGCCTCTAAGATGCAGGATGAGTACAGGTATTGCGGTAGCCTAAGAATAGCCCCACAAACCACCCAAACTTCAGGCTCAGCCAGATGTGCGTGGTTTATTGAACACACACCACAAGACTAACTGCGATTTGGAACACAGAGTACACTCAGGAGCCAAACTGTGACAGTGACCTGTTCTTAGAGCAGTCTTTTTTTTTTTTTTTTTTTTTTTTCTGAAAAAACAAGTGCAGAATTGGGGAGGGGGAGCAGTAATACATTGTAATACATTTGGCCAACTAGACAAAGTATTAGAAGTGTTATCAGCTAACCTTTCAGCTGATTGGTCCCAGGTGAGGTAAGTGAGGTGGTGGATAGGGTCTTCCAGAGTACAACCAAGTGCAGAGATAACAGAGTGTATCCAAGTGTGGCGATAACAGGGCATGAGTTAGTTATGACATCCTTGCGCCATAGTAAAGTATAAGGCTAACTTGACCCTCTGGCGGAGTCTGCTAGTGTAGATTAACTTGACTGCAGAGGAATTTTAATTTAGAACGTGGTTGATCTGACAAGAGATCACATCCAAAGACCTTCTAGGTCTGTGTGATCTGGCTGGAATATAAACACACCTTTAATCCAGGAGACAGAGGCAAGCAGATCTGAGTTCAAGGCTAGCCTGGTATACAGCAAGTTTTAGGTAAAGAAAAGCTTAGGTCTAGGTGTGGTTGTTTAAATCTTTAAATGTTTAGGGGGCTGGAGAGATGGCTCGTTGGTTAAGAGCACTGACTGCTCTTCCAGGGGACCATGGTTCAATTCTCAGCACCCACATGGCAGCTCACAACTGTCTGTAACTCCTGTTTCAGGGGATTTGACATACTCACACAGACTTACATGTACTCAGAACACCAATGTACATAAAATTAAAAATAAATGAATTATTTTTTTAAAAAAGTGATGCTTAAATGAGTGGCAGAAAAAGTGATGAATCAGAGAAAGATTTGACAGAATAGAATACACCCAACTCTCACAAGAAAAGTGGAGAAAGGGAAGCTACTTAAGAGGTGATGCAGAAAGAGAGAGGAGGCAGTTTTACCCGGACAGGAATAGAGAGACAGGTTGCAGAGAGAGAACTCAGGTGAAGACCAAATAAGCCAGGAAATTAGAACAGATTGCTGGAGTTAGTTTAAGGCCAAGCAGAGCAGTTCAGAGGCTGAGAGAGAAGCTGGGCAAGTAAGGAGAAAGAGGAGTTTGAGCCAGAACAGCTGAGTTGAACCAGGCAGCTATGAACTCAGAGAGAACAAGAAAGGGTGAGCTTATTAAGCAGTAAGTCTCAGAGGCTGAAAACATTCTAGGCCTAAGTTAGATTGTATGGAGGCTCGAAGCTTCCAGGACTAGGCCTCAGTTAGCAAACAGAGGTAATAATCCTTCCAGACAACAATTAAAATAGGCAAATAAAAGTTCCCTTTACACTTGACCTTCTGCCAGGGTTTGACAGCTATGGGTAACTACTTCTAGGAAGTAAGTTACAAAAATTTAAATTTATTATCACCTTATAAACAAAAATAGATACTGAATACAGTGGCTTCAGCTGTGCTACAAAGAGGAGGCCTCAACAGGATATTGTCTAACTGAAAAGAATTGTTTTCCCCTCTTCCTTTCCCAAGGACTTAGGGGACTTGAGTCTACTGTGCAAGAACCCCAATACTTATATAAGAGTGAACAATAAAAAGTTATCAAATGTGGGCTGGAGAGATGGTTCAGTGGTTAAGAGCACTGATTGTTCTTACAGAGGCCCAGGTTCAATTCCCAGCACCTACATGGCTGCTCACAACTGTCTGTAACTCCTGTTCCAGGGATCTCACACCCTCATGCACACAGACACACATACATACACACACATACATGCAGGCAACCACCAATGTACATATAAAAATAAATAAATTATTTTTTAAATATATCAAATATAATACATGTTCTCTACTACCAAAAACTTACTAAAGACCATCTTATTTAACTTTTATGAGATACCATTATAACTTCAATGACTTAGAATCTCACAGTTATCTGGATTCCACACAGTCTAGCACCGGCCTCTGTGCTCACAGCCTCTGTGCTGTGCTGCTCCCATGCTGCCTTCCACATAGTAGGAACTCCAGTCACACCTTTTAACTCCGTTCAATAACCTCACGGATTCCCACCAAAACTCCCCAATCTACTCTTTGATCAGAACAGTTGGCTGCTTTACACTCAGTCTAAAACTGGGTTTATCTAGTGTAAAAGATGATATGGGAGAACTGGGGTACTTTTAGTATCAAAGATCTGGTGTCCCTAAGGCCAGTGACTTCACAATAAAAAGCCTTCTCTATGCTGCAAAGTCTCACTCGTAGAGGATTTGTTGAGCCCCTTTAAATTTGTTTTGTCATTAAAAGTTTACAACTGCCTTATGAATAAGTGTTATTTATAAGCCTAACATGATGGAGATGCTGGGGCTTCTAAGTGCTCAGTTTCCCAAGATGACCCTGGGAGTGATTTAGGATTTGAGCTTCGGGATTTGCAGAGCTGACCTTTCCATTGTCCTAGCCTTGGCAATGGCAGTTTCTAGAAGGCTCTGGTAGAAGTCCTCTCTCCACCACCGAGTGCAAGCCCCTCATTGCGAACTCAGACTCATGGCTGTTGTTTATGGTCCACACATCCTGTGTGGGTTCCTAACTATCTTTAGAAGCACTCAGGAGCACTGTGTGCCTAATCATGAGGAACGACTGTGGACGCCGGTTTCTCTGAGCACATTGAGATGGAGCCTTCAGAACACCAGGTGAGAAGGTCTGACTCAAAGCCAAGGTAAGAGGCAAAGAACACTTGGTTCTAGCCAGTCTGCGGCTGAAGCTATCAAAATTCATGAT
Source organism: Acomys russatus (assembly GCF_903995435.1). Lineage (NCBI taxonomy): Eukaryota > Metazoa > Chordata > Mammalia > Rodentia > Muridae > Acomys > Acomys russatus. The sequence continues at coordinate 44,977,064 of NC_067143.1, read as the reverse complement.
GTCCCAGATGTTTCAAGATTCCTCGTGTCCAGGGCCTTTTAGTTCCAGTGTTTGAGAGAAAGGGAAGTGTAGGCCAGAGAGGAGGGATAGGCAAGAAGAGACATTGGGGTATTTATTTACTCTCTTGCCTTTCTCCTGAAGGGCCACGTCCTGTTAGTGTAGTTCCTCAACCAAAGTCATAGCCTCTCAGGCAACCAAACTCTCTCACCCCGACTCTGATGCCCTTAATCCCTGTGCCCTTCTAGACCTAGCTGGCCATTAGCCTTAGGTTATTGCACCGCACCTGTGGAGCTCTGCGTGTAACAAACAGCTCCTTTGTAGACACTTTCCTTTGTTTTCCATTGGACTTTCAGTATTACAATTTCTAATACTTGATTTTTTTCTCCTTCTTTGAGAAAAGAATGCTACACTTTTAGCTGGACTCGTTGGGGTTGGGGATTTAGCTCAGTGGTAGAGCCCTTGCCTAGCAAGCGCAAGGCCCTGGGTTCAGTCCTCAGCTCTGGGGGGCGGGAAAAAAAAAGACAAAATAACAAAAAGACCAAAAAATCAAGGTAATTAGCTGGACTCGCTGCTACCCTACTTTAAAAAGAAACTAAATAATCCTCCCCACAACTGACAACAAATTGCCTGGTGTTTAGGCAAAGTGATTTACAACCTGTGCTCCTTCTGCTTCAGTCTCTAGAGTGTTGGGATTGCCAGCATACTTGCCACCGTATGTGTATCACCTTTTAAAGGGCCTGTACCTCAGTCCAGCTGTGAGGATGATGACGTCATTCCTGGATCTTGACAACTACCTAGGAACACGAGGACTAAGCCTCTGTCCATCGAGGTGGTGTGAAACGGAAAGTTAGAAGGGACTTGGGTCTCTGACAGATTAAAAACGTACCATAATTCCTTCCCAAGATGACTTCTTCCTCTTCCTCCTCCTCTTCCTCCTTCTCTTGTAGTCATTGTTCTGTTCTGTTTGTTTGTTTGTTTGTTTTGAGACAGAGTTTCTCTGTGTAACAGCCCTGGCTGTCCTAGAACTCACTCAAACAGGCTGGCCTTGAACTCACAGAGATCCACCTACTTATCTCTGTCTCAACAAACCCAACCAAGACTTCTTTATTTGAGAAATACACTATGTTATAAAGTTCTTATTTTATATTGTTATAGTAGGTTTCTCTCTTATTGATCCCAAATGTAGTACTTTCAGAATTGACCTTTTATATGGCACTATATACCTGCTTATGTAATCCTTACCACCCGCTATCATTTATTGCCCGCTCTCTTCTGCCTGGCTCCTTCAGGGAAGGGATTTGCTAGTTTTATTATGTCTCCAGCCCCTAGAACAGAGGTCACCATATAACATAAGCTCAATAATTCTTTGATAAATTCATGAAGGGTTTCTGATCTACAAACTGCAGAAATGGACTTTTATAATGAAGGTGCTACACCAGGAAGTATAATTCTCATATTCACTATAGGAATACAATGACCACATTGAAGCTGTCTTGAGTTTCATATGGCATGTGCCTGCGTAAGTTCTTCATTCAGCAGTGTTTTTTTGTTTTTGTTTGTTTGTTCGTTTCCTTAAGCTAGGAATACAGCTCAGTTGTTTTTTTTTAATATTTTTTACTTTTTTACATATATAGTTATACTATTACACACATATAAAATAAACTACATACAGCAAGAAAAACCATGAAAAAACCAGGGATTATATTAATGTTATATTCATAGTGTTTTGGCTATTTATATTTGACAACCTTGAAGAACACGTATTTCCTATCTTGGTGAGTCTAAAATTCTGATTGTAAATCAATATCTATCTTGTCTTGTCATTATCAGCTTAAAACATCTACCTAGACCTAAAAACATCTTAGCCCCTAAACAACTAAGCTTAATTGTAAAACTAAACTGTCTGGTCTTCAGTCCCACCAGAGATTTGAGAAGGAATCAAATCAATAACATGAATAAACAGTACTTGGGAGGCAGATGCAGGTGAATCTCTGAATTCAAGGCCAGCCTAGGTTACAGAGTGAGTTTCAGGACAGCCAAGGCTACACGGAGAAACCCTGTCTCAAAAAACCAAAAGAAAACAAAACTAAACTAAAAACAAAACACACACACACACACACACTCACACAGCTGGGCAGTGGCAAGCTTTTGTAATCCTAGTGATGGTAAGATGGTAAGGAAACAGAAAGGTGGGTCTCAGGAGCCTGCTGGCCAGGTAGCCTAGTTGGTAAAGTTCCAAGTCAATAAGACCCTGTTTTAAACAAAAGATAAAACATGTCTGAGGCATGACACTCAAGGTCGTCTTCTGACCATCATAAAAACACATACACAGGTGTACACACACACACACGCACACACACTGCAAAATAAAATCATTTCTGAGAATCACACGCTTACTTGTGGGTTAATTACCTCTGGGCAACTATTAGTCATCTCAAGTAAAACTCCTTCCTTCTGTCCTCACCTTCCCTTCTTTCTTCTCTTTGTGGTGTCCTCTTTCTTTCCTTTTCCAACAGAGCCTCTTGTGTTGCCTCGGCTACACTCAAGCTCCTGGGCTCCAGTGATCCTCCAATCTCAGCTCCCTGAGTACGTTGGCTGCCCGGGCACAGTCAGGTACCCATTTCAAGGTGATCTTCGTCCATGCGACACTGTAGTGGCTTCGTTGGCAACGTTGGGAACGAATGTTGGGAAGCTGTGCTTGTGGTTCTTAAGGAGCTGTGTGAGGCAATTCATGGATTCAAGGACTGCTTCCCACCTGGACAATTTTGTGAGAGTGTCTCAAAGTGAAAAAAAAAATGGGAAAGACTAGGGATATGTCATTTTTTGTTGCTCTTGGTTGATTGTTTCTGGAGACAGGGTTTCTCTGTGTAGCCTTGGCTGTCCTAGACTCTCTTTGTAGACCAGGCTGGCCTCGAACTCACAGGGATCCACCTGCCTCTGCCTCCCGAGTGCTGGGATTAAAGGCGTGCACTGCCACACCCGGCTGCTCTGCCTGATTTAGGATTAACTTTATTAAATCCTGTGTACAGAATGCTCTTGGGTTAAAGGTGTGTGCTAGGGCTGAGCCACACCATCATCCCTGTTTACAATAAACAGGAAGCTGTTGGGTTCAAGGTGTGTGTTAAGGCTGAGCCACTCCACAACTAGAAACAGGTTTTTTACAGTTCACAATCTGAGGGTTCACAATGGGATCAAATATTCTGCAATAGTGAATTTATATATACAGGGACAATATTCCTTTTATGTAGAGCTGATTTTACTACTAATTTTTTATTTATTTATTTATTATTGTATATATACAATGCTCTGCCTGCATGTGCACTTGCAGGCCAGAAGAGGGCATTAGATCACATCATAGATGGTTGTGAGCCACCATGTGGTTGCTGGGAATTGAACTCATGACCTCTGGAAGAGCAGTCAGTGCTCTTAACCACTGAGCCATCTCTCCAGCCCGATTTTTACTAATAATTTAAAGTAGCAATGGAGGCCTAATCATCCCTCTGCCTCACAAGAAATTCCATTTACAGCAAAAGCTTTGTCTTAATCCCTCCTGTGAAGCCTGTGAGACACCTTGCTTTACCTTATCAGATTGAAATCCTGTCCACGACACTCCCAAAATCATCCCATATTCCCCCCCCCCTCCTTTTTTTAAATGAGGAAGAGAGGAGAAAAGTTTATCTCTTTCATAAGTATGTGTGGACAATGCTAAGATACTTAGTCATGGCTGTCTTTGAGAAGCTCACTTCTAGCCTTATTCCCCACACACCCCCCTCTGTTTTTTGAGACAGGGTTTCTCTGTGTCTCTGTGCAGCCCTGCCTGTCCTAGAACTGGCTCTGCAGATCAGGCTGGCCTCGAACTCACAGAGATCAACACACACACCCCACCCTCCACCCCACCCCGCTGACTGCTAGGATTACAGGCGTGTGCCAGCATGCCCAGGATATATTTTAGTTAGGGTTATTGTGGGTGTGATAAAACACCATGACCAGCCGGGCGTGGTGGCGCACGCCTTTAATCCCAGCACTCGGGAGGCAGAGGCAGGCGGATCGCTGTGAGTTCGAGGCCAGCCTGCTCTACAAAGTGAGTCCAGGATGGCCAAGGCTACACAGAGAAACCCACCATGACCAAAGGCAAGCTGAGGAGGAAAGGGTTTGTTTGAGTTACACTTCACATCCTACTCCATCACTGAAGAGAGTTACTACAGAGTTCAAACAGGTCAGGAACCTGTAGGCAGCAGCTGACACAAAGACCTTGGAGGGCTACTGCTTCCTGCCTTGCTTTCCATGGCTTACTCAGCCTGCTTTTAGATAAATCCTAAGACCATCAGCCCAAGAGTGGTGCCATCTACCATGGCCTGGGGCCTCCCCCATCAACCACTAATTAAGAAGATGCCATATAGTCTTGCCTGCAACCTCACCTTATGGAGGCATTTTTGTTTTGATTTGGTTTTTGTGTGTGTGTGTGTTGTTCGTTGGTGTTTTCAGAGACAGGTTTCTCTAAGTAGTCCTAGCTATCTTGGAACTCACTCTGTAGACCAAGCTGGCTTTAAACTCAGGGATCCGCCTGCTCTGGCTCCCTGTGCTGGGATTAAAGGCACATATCACCACTGCCCTGCTAGGAGGTATTTTTGTAATAAAGGTTCCTTCCTCCCAGATGGCAATAACTTTTATTAAGCTGACATAAAACTAATCAGCATCAGATGTATATAACTCAGTGACAGTTTATGGTCTAGTATGCACCAGACCCTAGGACCGATTCCCAGTTCTGCTAAATAAGTAAATAAATAAATAAATAAATAAGCAAGCCGGGCATGGGGGCTGCATGCCTATAATCCCAGCACCTGGGGAGGCAAAGGCTGGCACATCTCTGTGAGTTCAAGGCCAGCCTGGTCTACAAAGCGAATCCAGGACAGCCAGGGCTACACAGAGAACCCCTGTCTTGAAGAAGAAAAGAAAAGAAAAAAAAAAAAAAAAAAAAGAAAAGAAAACTGGATGTATGTTAAAAATTAAGAACTGTAAGTGGTTCTTGCTAAACAGGCATTCTTTACATCAACTTTGGAGCGAGTGCTCTGAAGTATTATAGGTCTTTGACCTGGAAATTCCACTTTAGCTGTTACTGAGTGACTAAGGTACCAAATGAGATAGTCCCTAAGCAGGGAGTTGAGAGCAAATGGCTCATTTAGACAGAGACCCTAGAGTCACCAAAGGGGTCGAGGAAGAAGACAGTACAGGGTGCAAAGTTAATTAGCAGATTACTACTTTGGGAAACTGGAGCACAATCCTACTCAGGGATAGCATATAAAATTTGCCTCAGGAAGAAGAGGAAGCTGGGGCAATCATTGCAGGGGATTCCTATGTATCATCGCTGGCTAGCCACTGTGGGAAAGAGGGCAGGTTGGTGCCTCCGCAAATGGGGACCATAGCTTTCTCCTCTTGATGAGAAAGCCTAAGGCGGAGTCACAGGTGCTTGAAGTCAAAAGTGTTTAAGGAAACAATGGGCAGCAAGGGACTATCAGGGAGACACCAGAGCAGCTGTTGTCAGATGTTAGCATAAAAAGATGGTAATTGAGTCATTGCTTATAATAGTCAAATACTATAAACAACCTGAATATACTTCAGAGGGGATAGGTTAAAGTTGCCAGATTCTACAACCAGGATGTGATCTCTCATAAGCTCTCTTTCTCTTCTGCCCTCCCTCCCTCCCCCCTCCTTCCCTCCCTTCCTCTCTCTAAACACTAACATTATTTCGTAAGTCTAAGTATCAATTACTCAATTACATTGTCATTTATTTGTGTTTTGTTTTGTTTTTTATTCCGAGGAGACAGGTGGATGTCTCAGTCCAGTTTTACTGTAAGCAAATTAGAAGTCAAATACTTGTGGATGCTCCCCAGGTTCCCCACTTCCTGTTCCTCTTCCACCCTGATAGTCTTTGGTTCAAAGTAAACCAACATAACCAGGGTTCTGTCAAATCCGTGAAAAACTATGGGAATATTTCTTTGCTTTTTGCCATTTTTGCTCTTAATGGTGGAGCCATCTCTCCAGGTCCCCAAGTTAGATGTTTAACTTCTGGGTTTTCTATTTGTTACCTTCCTTTCTCCTTTCTCTTTTTCTTTCCTTCTGGATTCATCTCTCAGCGGAAATTCTCCACCTTTCCATTTATTTGTTTATCTTTTTTCAGATTGTGTTAGCCTATTCCTAATGTCCTTTTAAAAATATCTTTATATGCTAATTCAAGTTCTATCTGGAGCGTCCACTATTGATGATATTTTTCTTCGGATTTTGGGTTACACTGCCTCCTTATCATGTCTTGTTTAAGATTCAGTTTTAAATTTATGTGTATTGTAGGGATGTCTCTGTATGTACATGTGCGTTGTATGTGGGGCCTGGAGGAGGGCAGCAGATGGCTTCAGAGCCACTCTAGCTGGAGTTACAGCTGTTGTGAGTGGCCTGGCAAGGGTGCTGGGAACCAAATGTGGGTCTTCTGGTATAGCAGCAAGTGCTCTTAACTGCTGAGCCATCTCTCTAGTCCCTCATCCTACCCTTTAATGTTTAATTGATGCTTACTAGACCTGTTGCAAACAGCCATTGAGATTGGTGACTTCTAGCTCCGCACCCCCTGTGAATTTCCAATCAGTGAATTTAAGTTTTGGAAGACTGGTGACTCTTTACCTTTGTTTCATCCATGTTTTCACATGTTTTTAAGGATAGTTTCTGTGTATAATGGGGGCGGGAGGGGTCTTCTTCCACCATCATGTTGAGGGCTGGGTGTCTAAGATGCTGACTTTGCCCCCTGCTCAACCTTCAGCAGAAAAAAAAAAAATCCTACTGGTTGGGGCTGGAGATGTGTCTCAGTTGGGAGAGCAATCGCTTAGCAAGCACAAGGCCCCAAGTTACGTCCCCAGCACCAGAGAAGCGCAGAACCAAACCTGTTAGTGGATTGTTCCATCTCCTATGATGACTGGATGTGTGCTGGTAAACGCACCTTGGGCCACCGACAGGCTGATGCAGCCTGGAGTAAGGACCAGGCCTAAGCTCACTCTGTCATCTGTTGCTTGCTGCTGCTACTGTCTTGTGCCTTTCTCCTTCAAATACTACTTTAAAAGCCAAATATATACATGTTCATCCAATCCGGGCCTTGCTTGTGACATTGCCTCTGCTTTCAATCCCAGGAGACCACAGCTAGTCCCACTCCTAGCCCCTTCGACAGAATATTTATGGATGCGGGGGCTTACTTGGTGGGCTGCAGATACCAGGGGCAATATTCTTTTAGAGACTGTTTAGCGTCTATAAGATGCTGTGGTAGACGGAATCACAAGTGCCTCATGGCATTTCTGTAGTAGAATTCTGTATCCTGTCCTTATCGTAAATCTCCAAGTTGGAGGAGGCAGAAGCACACCCCTCCCCAGCCCCCACCCCCAATCATGATGTGTTTGGTCTTGTAAATTGTTTTGTTCAAAGATACACGAACCAAAATGACAAAGATGACAGTTAAGCCCTGGAGAAGCATCTCATGTTTCTGCATAGGTTTTGGAACTCCTGTGACCCTGCAAGACAGAGAAAAATCAAAACAAAGCAAAAAACACACCCCACGGAGCCAGTGGCCCAAAGAGAATGAGGAAATTTGCGGAGTACACCTGAACCTAATCAGTAGCCTGGACTCAAGCCCATCTGATTGTAGCCGGACCCAGCAGAGCCACGGCAGCCTACAGACCCAGAGGAGAAAACAATGTTAGCTATAAAGCTCTGAGTGTTTGAAGTTTATTGATAAGCGGCAAAACCTGTTTCAAGCCTACGGCTAACGTGAAACTTTCCAAAAGTTTATGCTGATGTGGCTCTATGGATTCTGTAATTCTTCAGCTGATTGACTAGGTCACTTGTCTCTCTGCTGCCTGGTTGAACTGGGCATGTTTGACTAGCTCTGTATCATCATGATTCAAATAAAAACACTTAAAGTGATTTCAGTAATAAGGAGCTTTATATTTTATGTGCTTAACTCTAAGACAGTATTAGAATACTATATGAAAAAAAGATTTTCATTTGTCTCACACATTTCTGATTGTCAAAATGACTTCTAAAATAGTTTGGTTTGTTTGTTTGTTGTTTTTTTTTTTTTTTTTTTTTTTTTTTTTTTTTTTTGGTTTTTTGAGACAGGGTTTCTCTGTGTAGCCTTGGCTGTCTTAGACTCACATTGTAGACCAGGCTGGCCCTGAACTCACAGGGATCCACCTGCCTCTGCCTCCAGAGTGCTGGGATTAAAGGCGTGTGCCATCACCGCACAGCGTTTTTGGTCTTTCAAGACAGGATTTCTTTGTATAACCATGGCTGTCCTGGACTTTCTTTGTAGACCAAGCTGGCCTCGAACAGAGACTCACCTGCCTCTGCCTCCTGAGTGCTGGTACTAAGGGTGGGAGCCACCACACCTGGAAAAAAAAGTGATTTTTATCTCAGCATAGAAAGGACCTATGTGATTTTATTGACTAGCTGCCGGAGGCGTCTCTCTCTCTCTCTCCCCCCCTCCTCTGTGTGCACATTTGTGTTTATTCTCTCTTAAAAATAAATTTAATTTTGAACAGTTAATACTTTTATAAAGTGGAACGTTCAAAGGCAAATAACAACAACAAGGAAAGAAGTAACAGGATTTTTTTTTTCTCTCACTGCCTGATCTAGAGGGATCAGGCCGGGAGTTGCTAGTAATTGAACTCAGAACCTTGGGAAGAACAGCAAGTGCTCTTAACCTCTGAGCCATCTCTCCAGCCCACTGGCTGCTCTTTTCCAGAGAGCTCCAGATTCAATTCTTAGCATCCACAGGTTTTCTCACAACCACTAATCCAGCTCCAAGGGGGTCCAACAACCTTTCTCAACCTCTGAGGATACCAGGCACATGTGCAGTGAACAGATTATATACATGTAGGTAGAATGCGCAGAAATATAAGTCTTTAAAAAAATATATTAAAAAAAAAGCCGGGTGTGGTGGCACATTTCTTTAATCCCAGCACTCGGGAAGCGGAGGTAGGTGGATCGTTGTGAGTTTGAGGCCAGCCTGGTCTACAAAGCGAGTCCAGGATAGCCAAGGCTACACAGAGAAACCCTGTCTTGAAACAAACAAACAAACAAACAAACAAAACAAAACAACAACAAAAAGAGCAGCCAGTACATCTCTCCAGTTCCTAATGTTTTGGGTTTTTTTCTGTTACTATACATATACTTCCAATAGTGTTACAAGTACATATTTATTTACCAGTTTTTTGTATGTTGTTTTAATGACATTACATGTATATGCAGAAGAATGTTATTTATGTTTCCTCTGGTTTTTTTTTTTTTTTTTTTTGTTCTTTTTTTTTTTTTTGAGACAGATTTTCTTTACATAGCCTAGGTGTCCTGGAACTCACTTTGCGGACCAGGCAGGCCTCAAACTTACAGAGATCCACCTGCCTCTGCCTCCTGAGTGTTGGAACTGAAGGCATGTGCCACCATGCCCAACTCCTTCCGTGATTTATTTATGTATTTATTTTTGGTTTTTCGAGACAGGGTTTAAAAACAAAAGGACTCTAGGGCTGAAGTACTACAGCCTCCGGAGTTTAGAACTCACTGGAATTAAAACCAATTCTCATACTTTTCAGAATGAACTAACTGTTGTCTAACAATTTCCTCCAAGATTGAAACATCCTTTTTAAGCAGGAAGGTAAACAACTCAAAACAGCTTTAGGAAATCCCTGAAACTGACCAGATTCACTAACGTCCTCCCTGCCAGAGTAAGAAAAAGCTACAAAGAGTCTCTGAGGAGCCAAGCTATGAGGAAGACTCTGATACCAGATCAACTTCCTTGGTAGAAGCAGAATCCAGCTGAGGTCCCTGGAAGAGGTTTAGACCCACCGAGGCACCTGGGAATGACACTCTCCAACCTGCTGAGCTGCCTGCCTGCAAGCAGTGCAGTGTGTTCCAGGTTCTCCACTTTTGTTAGCTGTCACCCATATTTGGGTAGACTCTGGTAATATAGCTTTGTTTTGTTTTTGTTTTTTTTCGAGACAGGGTTTCTCTGTGTTAGCTTTGGCTGTTCTGGAATCACTTTGTAGACCAGGCTGGCCTTGAACTCACATCGATCCCCCTGTCTCTGTCTCCCGAGTGCTGGGATTAAAGGCGTGAGCCACCACGAAATATAGCTAAAGTTATTTCTGCTCCTTCAAGTAACCACAATAAAACTCATTTGTTTACCAAGTGGGACTTTGGTGGTATCAGTACTTTGGTCTGTTGTGCGCTCCCAATCTGGAGTGAGTTAAGTGTGTGTGCTGAGTCTTCCCAGGAAAAATTTTGTTACACAACAGTAACCAAATAATGTAAAAATAGTTTGACAAAGAGCAAAATAAAAACCAAACAGCACACACCACTATAGCCATTTGGAAAATGACCAACCACACACAAATATATTTTTATATGTGTTATTTGTTAACTCATGAAACATACTGTACTGCTGCTTTTGATTTTTGCACACAAAGGAGACAACTCTAAGAACATTAAAAAAATGTAATATGGATTTATTAAAGATGTAGCTTGGGTCAGGCGTGGTGGCGCATGCCTTTAATCCCAGCACTCAGGGAGGCAGAGACAGGTGGATCTCTGTGAGTTCGAGGCCAGCCTGGTTTAGAAATCGAGTCCCATAGCCAAGGCTACACAGAGAAACCCTGTCTCGAACAACAAAACCAAACAACAACAATAAAAACAACCAACCAACAACCAACACCAACGCCGGGCGCGGTGGGGCACACCTTTAGCCCCAGCACTTGGGAGGAAGAGGCAGGCAGAGCGTTGTGAGTTCGAGACCAGCCTGGTCTACAAAGGGAGTCCAGAACAGTCAAGGCTACAGAGAGAGGCCCTGTCTTGAAAAACAAAACAAAACAAAACAAAACAAGTGTATATGAGTGCTATTAGGCTCAGGGCTGGGTGTTGCTATTGTTACTACTCTTCCAGAAATGAGACCTCCTTAAAAGATCTCCAGCTCTTTTGGGAACGCCTTTCTCACATAGCACCTCTGAATAAAAGCGTTTTCCTGGGGACTCAACTTTTGCAATCCCGTCTAGGTGCTTTTAAGAGTGTGGCTGTTTGCAGGAGTTATTTCAGTCTGGGTTCCGGTAAGGCCAGGAGTCTCCGCCCCCGCCTTAAAGCCAGAGGGCCAGCTGGCCCGGAGAGCCCCGCCCAGGCTCCCGGGAGCAACTCAGACTGGAGCGACTGGTCTCCGGCTCACGCCAACCCCCTCCTGCACGCCGGAGGCAGGCGGGAGGAACGGTGATTGACGGGGCTGCCCAGTGGCTGGAGGAGTAGCAGAGGAGGGGCGAAAGGGGCCTGGTGCAGCTTTCATAAACTGGTTGGGCCGGTCCTCGGGAGCAGCCATCTTCTATTGGCTTCCCTGGGTGGGTTGTTATGGTAACAAATGACCGAACAGTCCCTTACGAATTGACCAATGAGAACCGACCGTCCTTTGCACCGCGCCTCCGAGCGGGAGGTGTTGCGAAAGCCGAGTCCCAGCCGGGGAAGAAGGCGGCGCTTGGACGTCTTGCGGAAGGGCCAGGGGCGGGGCCTGTGACACGCGCGGGCCAGCCAATCCCGCCTGGTGTTTCCAACGGCCCCGCCCCTTTACCGCACATATCCCCTCCCCTAGTTCATTTCGCACGACGCAGCGGTTGGGAACACAGACATTTTCGGAGCTGGAGCCGCCACTGCCGCCGCCATTTTGTGTCTGTGGAGAAAGAAGCCCCGGCGGCGGCTGGAAGTGGACGGAGATTTCCCCGTGAGGCTGCGGCGTTTCTTCCCCGAGGTTCCCCCTGGGTCGTCCCCCATCCCCCCTCCGCGGTCAGCATGTGGTGAAGCCGCAGCCGCCGGAGACCCCGGGGAGCGAGGCCGAGGCGTCGGAAAGGGAGGCGGGGTGTCGAGCGGCTTCAGCTTCGGCTTCGGCGGCGGACCTCGGAGGGGGGCCGCGGCGCAATGTCAGAGCAGACGCCGGCCGAGGCCGGGGCTGCGGGGGCCCGGGAGGACGCCTGTCGGGATTATCAATCGTCGCTGGAAGACCTGACCTTCAATAGCAAACCGCACATCAATATGCTGACCATTCTAGCCGAGGAGAACCTGCCCTTCGCCAAGGAGATCGTCTCTCTCATCGAGGCCCAAACCGCCAAGGTTTTTATACACCCCGCAGCCTCCTATTCTTCTAATACTCCTTGATTTTAGTGTCAGCCTCATCCCAGGTCTCGCTTCCATCCTAAGGGGGACGGAGGTCCTCCTCTCCAACCCCCCACCCCTGACTCGGGCTTGGTCTTTGGCCCCGGCTGGGAGCGTGGGCCTCTTTCGGGGAGGGAGCGGGGAGGATGCAGGGTGGAGCCCCGTTTCCGCTTACCAACTCCCTATTTAGGCCACCTCTGAGCACGTCCCCACGCTTGCACGCTTAGGGGGACAGCCCTTTCGGTTGGTGGAAGACTTAGAGGCAGTTTGTGGTTTGGGCGAGTAAGAGTTAAAACAAACCCCTCTTAAGCCCCTGGGAAGGCGGGGAGGGGCTTTCCCCTCAGTGTCCTTTTGGGGAATTGTGCTCCGTGGGTTGGAAGGAGGTGAAGGGGGACCTGGGAGCGAGCTGTCGGTGTGGGTTGGGTATAGGGAATTGGCCCCGAGTGGAGCAGCGGCCTGTAAGCTCAACATGGCGCCTGCAAAGCACATGATGCGAAAGGGAAGAGAGGAGAATCCATTCCCTGCCAGCCAGGCAGCTGCTCGCACCCGTCAGCCCCGTTTTGGGGGTGGGGGCTTTAAGATCAAACTTTTATTCTCCTTTTGGAGGGTCTGATTTTGCCCCAATGGTAGGGAAATTGAGCCGAGGGTGGGGTTTTGGGGGTTGGGGTGGGGAGATCTTATCCAACCTGTAGGTGGAGAGTTGGCCCAATGGGTAACAAATACTTGGAGTTTCTTTGAAAATTTCAGTCCCTTTTCCTATTCTCTTTTTCTCCCTTCCCTGATAGTGAAGGCTTGCTTTTCTTCACCCCTTCACCGAAGTGGTCCTTTGCCACCTTCTATTTCCCTCTGGTCTTCCTCTTCTGTGGATTAATGTGGGAGCGATATGTCACTTAAGTCAAGTTACTGTTAAACTTAGTTATATAATGAGTCTTAACCGCTTCCCAATTAATTCGTTTTAAGTTACTTTTCAAGCTTGTACTTAAGGTTTAGCTTTTTTTTTTCTAGTTGTTAGCGATTGCAATGATCAGGATGAGCCTCCTTTTAGCAGAGTGAACCCCTTTTAAAAGGCCACTTTAACAACAACCACCAATATATTGTTTAGAGACGGTTTCTGTCTAGTGTACAACTGAGTGGTCTGACTCTAATAAATGGTTTTGAAATGTGTGACTGGTATTATAAAATTTGTGAATAAAACATATAAAATATGTATTTGTCTTTTTTATTTACCTTTGTAAGGTGTAGAATCTGTTTCCAAGAATTTTTACTTATGTGGTTGTGTGTTTTAAACAAAAGTCTTTAAGTGACTTGGGTTCATTCTTCTTTAGGTCCATCCACTCTTTTGGGTAAATCAGTTCACAAGATACACGGTTTCACGTGGTCCTTTCATACCTTAATTTAAAGAGGGGGAAAAGGTTTTTTGTTTTTGTTTTTGTTTTTTTAAGGGCTCAACAAGTTTATCATGTTCATTTTGACAGCTAAAACAAGTCTTCATTCAACTTTTCCTGTTGAATGCCTGTGAAACAGCTGTTTTTTTTTTTTTTTTTAAACGTATGAGGTTTAAGAAGGAAGTGCTCCTCATACTCAACTTTTTGTTGGTAACCACATACATGTTGGCGGAGAAAATGTAGGGTTTTGTTTTTGGTTTTTGGTTTAGTTGAAGACTCAACATTAAGTACCTTTTAAAAAGAACGGCACTTGGATTAATAACAAGGAGTTTTCAAACTATATTTTGGGTATTGGTATTCACAGCACCTAATATATTTAGCAGCTCAGGTTGCCATTCAGAGGAGACAGCTTCTTGCTGTTTTTTAATGGATCTACAAGACCTTGGAGAACTGAAAACTTTATGCAGAATATATTGACCACATAAAACTTGTATTTATGTATTTTGTTACACAAAGTGGTGAAAATAGGTGGACTATTTATTTGCTGGTAAAAGACAGCTCAAAAGATTTTGGGCACTTGCTTCCTGGTTATTTTTGTAAAGCCAGACTTAACTAGACGATGTAAAGGTCACTTTGGGGAAAGAATCTTAATCTGGGTTGAGGGTGAGGGGAGGGTTTGCCGTCATTTGGTAGCCGCTGGCTTGGTTTATGTTTATGGAAGTGTATGTTTGTTTTCTTACTCTGTAGCATCTCAGAAATACTAAACTAGTGCACACACACCTAATATCAGTCTTCCCATAAGAAAACAGTAGTGAAAAAGAATAATTCATAGGACTTCATTTGTACAATAAAACACTAGCCTATTGAACAGACTGTGGTGTTAAAAGAGCCTATTTATCTTCACTAGTGCAATAATTACTTAAATGGTATAAAACAAGACATGATAAGGTGAAGACAGCAATAAAGCATTTCACATGTTGGTACTTAATAGTTTGCCCTCACACAGTGGCTTTGTGAATCCTGTTAGCACATTAAAAAAAAAAAAAAACCAAAAAACTACTCAAGCGATTCCTTTAGTCAACTTTGGTTGTAAAGGTGATATCAGAAGCAAGAGCATTTCCACATACTTGTCAGGGCAATTGGTTTTGTGAAGCGGGACATTGCGTACCCCAGAAGTGTGAGCCTGCCCTAGCTACAGGTAGCTATGGGTCGTGTTCAGTTAGATTCATATACACATGGGCTGGGTAATTGGGGAATTCACCTAAGTTTTGTTTTCTTTAATTATGGGTTCTCCTGTGGAGTCAGTTAACAGCTTATGTGGCATGTGTTAGTGCTCCTCAACAAGTCTGTGAACCTGCTGATGCTTTTCTGGAAGCTTGCTGTGCTTTCTAAAAGCCAGTGGTGGGTAGGCTTTGCAGTTCAACTGGGGCAACTTTACCTTGGAAGGGCTGGTACCTTTATCAGCATCACCACACTGGCTCAGCACAAATTTAGTTTGTGCATGTAAGAGGAGAAATATCTCGACGACAGTCCATGCTGTGAAGAAAATCTTCAGGACATCCAGGTTTCCAGTCAAGTTGAAGCTGACTTACATGACTCAGCGGCTCCTCTATCCAGTTTTTCTTGTATCAGGAGCAAGCTTGCACTTCTGCATGTTCCTGTGCCGAGTTTAAAGCGTCTTGTATTGACTTCATACGTGAAGTGTGTTTAATTTCATTATTCATTTGGATTATAGAAAATTAATGATTTTATAGGTAACAAAGCTTCATAGACCTTAACATATGAAATTATCCAGTGAAACCAGGGCATCTGCCAGAGTATTTCATGGAGTCAAGGCACAACATAAACACAGATCCCAAAGCTGACACTGACTACAAAAAGTATTTTTCCTCTCCTTTTAATCTCACTTTGAACACAGGCCTTTATACCATGTCATGTGCACCTCAAATTATACTAAGTTAAATACTAGAGATGTTTTTTTTCTCTTAGTAATTCTGAGCTTTATGTACAACTAAAAACATTGTAAGAAGTACTTGAACACTTAAGGCGCACAACGCTAACATAATCAAAAAGCATTTGTACCAACAAAACTAGAGGTCTGTATTGTAGGTTTAAAAACACTTTTAAAAGTAATTCTTTGGTGGCAATTCACTATACTAAACTTGTCAGTTTCTTTTTATACTTTAGGCTCCTTCCTCAGAGAAGCTTCCTGTTATGTACCTTATGGATTCTATCGTGAAAAACGTTGGAAGAGAGTATCTCACTGCCTTTACTAAAAATCTAGTTGCAACATTTATTTGTGTGTTTGAAAAGGTATATATACATATATATATATATATATACACACACATATATTTAGAAACATTTGACTTTTTAAAATGTGTTCCGGATTAAATAAATACTTGTTTTGTGTTGGGTTTTCTTGGGTGGTGGACTGTTTCTTCTGGACACTTACTGTAAAGTCCATTTTCAAGGAAAGTGGCAAATACAAGTTTTTTTTTAATGTTAGATCTTTAAAATGGATGCTGTTCAAGCCATTGAAGATTTGAGTATACTTTTATAATTGTGTAATTTTGAAATAAGAAAATTGGTCATATGAAGTTGTTTGTAGAATATGGACTAAAAGTTACAGCTTCCAGAATACTTAGTTTTGTGGTTGAAATATTTAATGTTGGGGAGTGGGAAACAATCCTCCGTGCACCTCACTCAGTCCATGGTTCCTATTAACTCTCTTCCCCAAAGTGATCTTTAGACATTGTTACCTTGTTAAAGCGCAAAAGTTACAGGGATGTGTGAATGGTGGACCGGTTCATTGCTTTAGGTTATTCTTGAAATACTTTAATTCCTCTTTAGTGCTTGGGAATAATGCTTGGTAGTTCTAGGAGCAGAAATTGTTAGTCTGTTTTAACAATGTAATTGGTAGTTTGGTTAACAAGAGGGGTTTTCTGAGGTAATTCAGAAGGCCCTTGGAGATATTTAGGTTTAGAGATTGATATTATGTTTTATTAGAAAACACTTGTTATAGGGCATATCAGCTGTCTGGGATAATTGGGCTGTAGGGTTAGATGGATAGAAAAGAAATAGTATATGGAGGAATAGTTTGGAAAGCTATATTTCAGATATTATTAAAAAGTCAGTGTCAGTATTTGTAGATCTTTGCTGATTTCAATTTCAGTATGTTCCAATTTGGGGGTTTGGTATCACAGTTTTATTGAATTTTATTATAGTTAGTAAAAAATAACCTTGTAAACTGTGAAAATGTGAGTATAGGTCAAAGGCTAAAGTTAAAAACTTGTCTTAACCAAGTACTGGATTTTTCTGTTTTTGAAATCATTGTATCCACTACAATGTGAGCAGGCAAGTTATATAGTGAAAACTCTTGGCTAGGGATTTGAGAATTAGAATTATGAGGGTATTTTCTGTACTGAAGGTAGTTTGTAGGTTATAGTCATAGTATTTTCTATTAGGTTGGTAAAATAATTTTACCTTTTATTGTGTGTTATTAGCAAGCAACTTACAAAAATTAGCTACCAGGCAAACCATCTTCTGGCTTTCATGTTTTTATCTAGTGAGTTTATTAGGAATATTATATCAAGCTCTAAAATGTGGAGACTTGTGCTTTTAAAAAGATAAATTAAAAAGATAAAATTTGCCTGTTTGCTTGCTTGCAGTCTATTAGATAACTGCTTTTCTGATTTGTTGTTTTTGTTTTTGAGGACTCTTTTTTTTTTTTTTAACTTAATAAAGTTTTATGATATATATGTGTACATGGATAATATAAGTGAGTTGGCAAGTAGCTTTATACTTAATATATATAACATTCTATAGTAACTTAACAAGCCAGAGAATTGTTCTGTTTTTCTAGGTGGATGAAAATACTAGAAAAAGTTTATTTAAATTACGTTCCACGTGGGATGAAATATTCCCCTTGAAGAAACTTTATGCCCTGGATGTCAGAGTCAATTCATTAGATCCTGCTTGGCCAATTAAACCTCTGCCCCCTAATGTGAATTCATCTAGCATCCATGTGAATCCCAAATTTTTAAATAAATCGGTAAGTCTTTATATGAATGGTGTATATGCTAGTACAATTTTGACTATCAAATCCTGACTATCAAGTCTCTAAACATCTCAGAAAGCAAAACTAGAATCAGTTTAGTTTAAAAAAGTGTATGTGTAGTCATGTCTTACTGTGTTAACATTTGGCATTTTAAATTCCTAAGCATTTTTGTTTGTGAACTTTTAATTATGACTAGATATTTATGGATAGAATAATAAGGTAAAGTTGATAATTTTTAGTTGGCCGACCTTTGGCAGTTTAGATATGTTTGCTTAAAAAGCATTCTTTTCTTCTAGCCTGACGAGCCGTCAACACCTGGCACAGCGGTCAGTTCCCCCAGTATCTCCACTCCTCCGATTGTGCCTGATATACAAAAGAATCTTACTCAAGAACAACTAATAAGGCAACAGTTACTGGCAAAACAAAAACAGTTGTTAGAACTTCAGCAAAAAAAGCTGGAGCTTGAGTTAGAACAAGCTAAGGCACAACTGGT
The DNA here is from genome assembly GCF_903995435.1 of Acomys russatus. Taxonomy (NCBI): domain Eukaryota; kingdom Metazoa; phylum Chordata; class Mammalia; order Rodentia; family Muridae; genus Acomys; species Acomys russatus. Next base: position 44,958,916 of record NC_067143.1, on the reverse strand, counting down.
AAGTAGGGGAAATTTGAGATTTAAGTCTTTAAACATTCTAAGAGGGAAGTTATTTTATATTTGGATATTTTATTGATAATGTTTTTTTTTTTTACCTGTTTTTACTTAATTTAAAAATTATGCAGATTAATTTTATATCTTTATTCTAAAACTTGATTATGAATGGAATGCTTTTTCTCAGTATTTTCTATTAGATTGTTGTCTTGGATGTAAATATTTGTGTGTGTGTGTGTGTGTGTGTGTGTGTGTGTGTATATATATATATATATATATATAAAATGTGTGAATGTATATGTACATACATGTATACATATACACACATACACCAATTGGTACTGGGATCCCTATTATCACATACAACCAGGTTTGATGACACTTGAAAACAGGAGGTAGGAGAATCAGAAATTCAGGGTCATCCTTAGTCAGATAGCAAGTTGGAGGCCAGCCTTGGCAGCATGTCTCAAAATACTAGGAAAAAAAACATTACTCTTGCCAGGCATGGTGGTGTACTTGGGAGGTGGAAGCAGTTGGGTCTTTGTGAGTTTGAGGCCAGCCTGCTCTACAAAGCAAGTGTAGGACAGCCAAGGCTACACAGAGAAACTCAGTCTCACAAAACAAAAAACAAACAAACAAAAAGTATTACTCTTATCAGAGTAGTACTGTAGTTTTGTTTTATTTATTCTCATCTAGAAAGTTTTACTTATATACATAGGTTCTTTAACAAAAAACACGGGATTTAATATTTTAGTCCTAAGACAGCAAGTATATTGTAGTGAATGTCTATAAGTAATGTTCATGAACAAATCAGATTTCTAAATGTCTACAAAAGGCATAAAAAATAGACCCAAGAGTATGTATTTGTATTCATGAAAGACTGTAGTTTTTATTTAGAATTTAAGTTTTGTTGAGATTGAGGAAGACAGAATTTTATAAGTTCATTAATATTTTGAAAGAAACCATTTTATGACTTTAACTAGAATCATTGTGTGTCTCATGCACTTGTGCAGAACAGTTGTTTAGTCATATTACTGTTTTTGAGCTACACTCTGGTTTAGAATCTTGGATGGTTTTTGAAGAATTAATTCTATTCATTGTATTAAAAATTATTCTAAAGTACAGAATAAAGGGCTGGTAAGAAGTAAGATCATAGCTGGGTGTGGTGCCTCACACCTTTAATCCCAGCACTCGGGAGGCAGAAGCAGAGGCAGGTGGATTGCTGTGAGTTACAGGCCAGCCTTGTCTACAGAGTGAGTCCAGGTTAGCCAAGGCTACACAGAGAAACCCTGTCTCGAAAGACAAAACAAAACAAAGCTAACAAACAAGAAGAAGTACTATCATTTAGCTGCTTGGACTCTTCATTATATGCATGCATTAGAAGCTTAGATTATTGCTGTGCTTGGTGGTGCATGTCTTTAATTCCGGCACTGGCAGCTAGAGACTGGCAGACAGATCATTGTAACTGTGAGTTCCATGCAAGCCAGGGTAATATAGTGAAATCCGTAGCCCCTTCTTCCTCCTTGCTGCACCCCCAGAGTTTGTAGTGTTATGCTGTATTGAGCAAATGGGTTTTGAAAATGTTCAGAACTTTACAGTAGTCTATATAATGGCAAGGAAATAAATAGTCTCTATGGGTTAAGGTATTAACAAGGACATTTTGTATTTTAGGCAGTATCTCTTAGTGTTCAGCAGGAGACAGCCAACTTGGGTCCTGGATCAGCACCGTCTAAGTTACATGTTTCACAAATTCCTGCTATGGCCATTAAAACTTCCCATCAGGTTCCGGTACAACCTGACAAAAGCCGACCAGGTCCACCCTTACAAATTCAAGACTTGAAAGGAACTAACCGGGATCCCCGTCTTAACAGGATGAGCCAACATTCTTCCCATGGCAAAGAGCAGAGTCACAGGAAAGATTTTGTAATGAACACATTAAACCAGTCTGATATTAAAACAAGTAAAACTGTATCCTCTGAAAAACTAAATTCATCAAAGCAAGAAAAAAGTAAATCAGGTGAAAGAATAACCAAGAAAGAACTTGACCAGTTAGACTCCAAATCAAAATCTAAATCTAAATCACCATCACCATTGAAAAACAAGTTATCCCACACAAAAGACTTGAAAAACCAAGAATCTGAAAGTATGAGGTTATCTGATATGAGCAAGAGAGATCCACGCCTAAAAAAGCATCTTCAGGATAAAGCTGAGAGCAAAGATGAAGATGTAAAAGAAAAGAGAAAAACTGCAGAAAAGAAGGATAAAGATGAGCACATGAAATCATCTGAGCACAGACTGATTGGAAGTAGAAGTAAAATCATAAATGGCATTGTCCAAAAGCAAGACATGGTTACAGAAGAATTGGAAAAACAGGGGACAAAACCAGGGAGATCAAGTACTAGAAAGAGATCTAGGTCCAGGTCACCTAAGTCTCGGTCACCAATTATACATTCCCCAAAGAGAAGAGACAGGCGGTCACCCAAACGAAGGCAAAGAAGTATGTCTCCAACTTTGGCGCCCAAAGGTGGAAAGATGCGTCAGTCAGGACTTAAACAGTCACATATGGAAGAGTTCCCACCATCTTCCAGGGAAGAAAGAAACGTTAAGCGAAGTACCAAGCCGGATGTTCGAGATCCCAGACGACTGAAAAAGATGGATGAGGACCGACCACAAGAAACTGCAAGTCAGCATTCTATGAAGTCAGGTGCTGAACCAAAGGAGAATATAGAGAATTGGCAAAGCTCTAAGTCTGCCAAAAGATGGAAGTCTGGTTGGGAAGAAAATAAATGGTATGTTCCTGATGTTTTTGTTAAAATACAAAATGTATGAATTTTATTTGCATATTTTTACTTTATTAAGACAAGTTTCAAACACTATGTCAGGCTAGCCTGAACTCACAAGTAAGTGTTGTAGCATGGCTTCCATCTAATAACAGTCTTCTTACCTTAGTCACATGAATGCTGGGATTATAGGTGTGATCTATCATTCCTGGCTTTAGAATATGCATTTTTAAAGGTGGCGTTAGTTTAAAGATTAGAAGATATTAATCGGATGTTATAATGATTTTAATTATTATTATTTTTCCTATTTTTGGTTTTTCGAGACAGGGTTTCTCTGTGTAGCCTTGGCTGTCCTGTGTAGACCAGGCTAGCTTCGAACTCACAGTGATTCCCCCTGCCTCTGCTTCCCGAGTGCTGGGATTAAAGGTGTGTGCCACCACACGCAGCATAATTATTTTTCTAGTTGTGAAAAACAACCTAGTGTGTTAAATACTTTTGGTTTTATAGGGACATGAAAGTTTAGAAAAGTATACTCATCTTCCTGAGGTTTGTATGTTTATATGCAAGAATCACAGTTGCTTGTGTTTTTAATTGTTGATATTTTTTGACAGGCTCTAGCTCTACAGCCCCACTTGGCCTGGAACATACTTGCTAGCCCACTCTGTTTTTGAATTCATGGTTCTACTCCATCAGCTTGTTTTCTTATTTCTGGGGCTGCTGGTGGTACTGCTGTTAGGGCTCAGACCTCGGCCTTTGCACAGACGAGACAACCATTTCCCCCTTGAATCAAATCTTCAACCTCTAAGAGTCTGAATTCTCTATTTGGTTTGCTTTCTCAATTTTTTAAAAAAATTTTACATACCTATTTTATTTAACCAGATCCTTAAAGTATCCTTAAGTGTAGCCTGAGATTCCATTTTTTAAATAAACACTTTGAAGTAACATTCCTTTTTGTGGTTTCAGCTTACAACAGAGTGATGAACATAGTAAACCTCCTCATCTAAGGCATAGGGAGAGCTGGTCAAGCACTAAAGGAATCTTGTCACCTCGAGCCCCAAAACAGCATCGATTAAGTGTAGATGCCAATCTTCAAATTCCTAAAGAGTTAACTCTTGCAAGCAAAAGAGAATTACTTCAAAAGGTAGTGACTGTCATTAATATCATGTAGCCATTATTTTCTTTTGTCCAGTTTTTTGTATTTTTTACATTTAAAATATTTAATTTGTTTTATCCCTGTGCAGACGAGTGAACGTTTAGCTTCTGGTGAAATTACACAGGATGAGTTCCTTGTTGTTGTGCATCAAATTCGACAGCTATTTCAGTATCAAGAAGGTAAACATAGATGCAGTGTACGGGATAGTCCTACAGAAGAAAATAAAGGTGGATTAAAAAAGAAACCTCTCTTATCTGATGCTGAATTAACCTACTATGAACATAAAGCAAAACTGAAAAGGACCCAGGTTCAGCATTCATTTCCAAGACTTGATCTCTTAGATCCTGATATTTTTGACTACCCTTTGACTGATGCCTTGTTGTCTGGAATAGAATGTGAGCCATCCAAAACTAAACATGCAAGTAGGAATAGTGGAGCACAGTTTGACAGAAAAGAACAATTTAGTGAAAGAGCAAGACGTCTTTCTCCTATATCTGGGAGTCGTACTTATGCTGAGAATCTTTCACCCCATGAGGGCCGGAGAAGACATGACGAGCAAGTCTCTGCTAAAGGTAGAAAAAGTTAAATGAGATTATGCCTATTGAATCACACAGCAGTGAAGGGAAAATGAAGAAGCTAAGTGGGGCTGGATTTTATCACTGTTCAGACTACCTTTGTGTGTATGTATGTGTATCTCTGTTTTGTTGCCTTTTCCCGACCCCTCCCATGGGAAGGAAGGAGACCTAATGATTTATAAGGTCAGTTATATCAGGGACTTCTTTAGTTTTTTTTTTTTATATTTAATTTGATTAAATCCACAAAACCCAAGGAAATACGTATTTTTCTAATTTTACAAATAAGAAACAAAACTGTAGATGTTAAGTAGCTTGCTCTTAAAGTCAGATGACAAGTACCTTGACAGGATGGGAGTTTTTTAATCCTAGGTGTACCTGAATCAAAAGGGCATCTTCTTAACCTACAGTTGCTGTTTGTCTTTTCCCTACCCACTAATATAGTGAGATAATATATCTTTGGATAAGTATTTAGTAACTATAAAAAGAATAGATAATTTGATGTAAATTCTATTTTAGTGAAAATGTATATTTTTCTTTTTAAAAGGTGTACGAGAAGAACAGAGATCACCATTCAATGATCGTTTTCCACTTAAGCGACCTAGATATGAAGATTCAGATAAACCATTTGTAGATGGCCCGCCATCAAGATTTGCTGGCCTTGATACAAATCAGCGACTTACAGCTTTAGCTGAAGACCGACCATTATTTGATGGACCTGGTAGGCCATCTGTGACGAGAGATGGCCCAGCCAAGATGATTTTTGAAGGACCTAATAAATTAAGCCCTAGGATTGATGGACCTCCTACACCAGGTTCTCTTCGGTTTGATGGGTCACCAGGACAAATGGGGGGAGGGGGCCCTATGAGATTTGAAGGACCTCAAGGTCAGTTAGGCGGGTGCCCTTTGAGATTTGAAGGTCCTCCAGGACCAGTAGGAACACCTCTGCGCTTTGAAGGGCCAATTGGACAAGGAGGAGGAGGTGGTTTTCGATTTGAAGGTTCACCTAGTCTGAGGTTTGAGGGATCTGCAGGTGGTTTGCGGTTTGAAGGACCAGGGGGTCAGCCTGTGGGTGGCCTCAGGTTTGAAGGACATCGTGGTCAACCAGTGGGTGGTTTGAGGTTTGAGGGACCTCATGGACAGCCTGTGGGCAGTCTTAGATTTGATAATCCTCGAGGTCAGCCTGTAGGTGGACTTAGATTTGAAGGGGGTCATGGTCCATCAGGGGCTGCAATTAGGTTTGATGGGCCTCATGGTCAGCCAGGTGGTGGTATAAGATTTGAGGGTCCTTTGCTACAGCAAGGAGTTGGAATGAGGTTTGAGGGTCCCCATGGTCAGTCTGTAGCTGGTCTGAGATTTGAAGGACATAATCAACTAGGTGGAAATCTTAGGTTTGAGGGACCACATGGTCAACCAGGGGTTGGGATCAGGTTTGAAGGACCTTTAGTTCAACAAGGAGGTGGAATTAGGTTTGAGGGTCCTGTACCAGGAGGTGGCCTGAGAATTGAAGGGCCTCTGGGTCAAGGTGGTCCTAGATTTGAAGGTTGTCACTCTTTAAGGTTTGATGGGCAGCCAGGCCAGCCATCACTCTTGCCAAGATTTGATGGATTACATGGGCAGCCAGGTCCTAGGTTTGAAAGAACTGGTCAGCCAGGTCCACAGAGATTTGATGGGCCACCTGGACAGCAGGTTCAACCTAGATTTGATGGTGTACCTCAAAGATTTGATGGGCCACAACACCAGCAAGCATCAAGATTTGATATTCCTCTTGGTCTACAAGGCACTCGATTTGACAATCATCCTTCACAAAGGCTTGAATCTTTCAATCAGACTGGCCCATTTAATGACCCACCTGGCAATGCTTTTAATGTCCCATCTCAAGGACTACAATTCCAAAGACACGAACAAATATTTGATACACCTCAAGGACCAAATTTTAATGGACCACACGGTCCTGGAAACCAGAATTTCCCAAATCCTCTTAACAGAGCATCTGGACACTATTTTGATGAAAAGAATCTTCAGAATTCTCAGTTTGGAAACTTTGGCAATTTACCTACTCCGATGTCAGTAGGAAATATTCAGGCATCTCAACAGGTAAGCTCTTCCAATTAGTCCAAAATTATGTGGTAGGTAAAATTATATATAGGTAAGTAAATCTGTGACACAGTTGTGTAGTCCAGGCTACTCTCATTCTCTGTGTAGGTTAGTTTTCAAGGTTGAGTTAACATTTTTTCTTGCTTCAAAATTGTAGTATTTGGGCCAAGCTGGGTGTGGTGTGTTCCACCACTTTAATCCCAGCACTCGAGAGCCAGAGTCAGGTGGATCTCTAAGTTCGAGACCAGCATGGTCTAGAAAATGAGTCCAGGACAGCCAGAACTTTACAGAGAAACCTTGTCTCGAAAATAAAAAGAATGTCCTTTATTGTGTAAGTTCTTACTGTACCTGGAACTCCTGTGTTTTAGGGAAGTGAGATGAGAGATTTTGGGGGATTCATATTTGCCACTTAAACTCAAAACTGATTTTAGCTCTTCTAAGACACTGAATCATTTCAGTCTTCTCTTTATATCTTCCTTTCCTCTCATGGTATGTGTGTACTTATTTGTTTTTAAAAGATTGTATTTTAATTTATGTGTGTATGTGCCTGTCTTTGCAAGTGTGTGCAAGTGCCCGCACAGGCCAGAAATGCCACTAGAGCCCATGTGGGCTGTCTCACATGACTTCAGGTCCTCCGGAAGGGCAGAGCAGGAAGTACTGCTAACAACTGGCACATCTTTCCAGCCCCTATTTTATTGTTTTGTGACAAGGTCTCATTTAGCCTTGACTGGTGTTGAATTCTGTGTCCCAGAGGGTGACTTTGAACTTGATTTTTTGGTTTCTACCCATGGAATGCTGGAACTTCAGGCATGCCCACTGTTTCCAGTGCTGAGGAGTTTAACAAGGGCTTTGTGTGTAGTAGGCAAGCACTCCATTGACTGTGCCACTGAACTATTTTTTACTTAAAGAAGAAATACTGTATTTTTATTTTGTGTGTTGGTGTGCACATGTGCTATGGTGAGCCTGTAGAGTTCAGAGGAAACCTTGTGGGAATCACTTCTTTCCTACCTGTGTGGGCACCAGGGATCATAGGGTTGGTTGCAAGTAGTACCTTTACACACTGAGCCATCTTGCTAGCCTCACTGCACTTTTTTGTTGGATTCTTTTATTGTTTTATTTTTAATGCTAATACGAAATTTTAATGACCTCCATTACTGTGAACAGCTGTTGAGCCCTGATATGCTTAAAAGAAACCATTAGAACTGATTCGCTTTGTTGGTTCTTAACCAAGAATTTTCTTGGTCTGAGTTAAGTCAGAAATGAAATTGTATATACTTTATTTATTTTCTATTTTCATCACTTTTTTAGTTACTCTAGTTGCATACAATAGCTTGATGCTAATGTTTACATGGCAAACTTGCTGTCTGCCTTCTGATATGTTGTAGTCATATGAATATACAGTCATCCATCCACATACTTATTTATACATTTTGTTGTTTTTTAGAAGAGTCTTATTTGTAGCTCAAGCTGGCTGAAGATTGCTGTGTAGCTTAAATTGCCCTTGAATTCGCAGTTCTGTCTTTTTGTTTTAATTGCTCAGTTCATAGGACCGTCTACGATTCTTAGCTTTATTTTGCATAGTTTTTAAAAAAAAGATTTATTGGTGTTTTATGTGTATGAATGTTTGCTTGCATGTATTTTTGTACCCTGCAGTGGCCCTGGAGGCCTGAAGAGGCCACCACTGGAGCTAGCGTGACTAGTGGTTGTGAGCCACCGTGGTGTTCTGGGAACCAAACTCAAGTCCTTTGGGAGAGTAGCCGGTGTTCTTAAACCACTGAGCCCCTGCATACTTTGCTTTTGAGACAGAGTGTGTAGTTTTGTATGACCTGGAACTCAATAGTGTGGAAATGATATTGTTGTTATCAGATGCTATCAGATGCTGTATAATGGTGTTTTGTTTGGGCCTTTTTTCTGTGATGTATCAAATTGGTGGTGTGTGTGAGTGTTGAGTGTATATGTGTGTATGTGTGTGTTTACACCATTGAGAAGTCTCATGGATAGTGAACAAAGAATTATATATAACATAGTATATAATACATATAACAAAATAATAAATACAATAGAAGATTTATTTACATAACTAAATCCAAAATACCAAATTTTTATGCTACTACAATACTTATTTCATGACTTTATTGTAATCTTATCTTTTTATGGTTCTGGAGCTTGAACTCAGGGGTATTCTCAGCAGATGATGTACCACTAAGCCACAGTTTAAGGTCTACAGTCTTATTTTTGTTTTTTATAGGTAAGATCTCAACTCTGTAGTCCAAGCTGCTCAGAACTCAAACTGTAAAGTCTAACCAAGCTGGCATCAAACTCAAGATAGTTGTCCTGTCTTACCCTCTCAAGTGTTAGGATTACAGATGTGAGCCACCATGTCCAGCTGTTTTTGTTTTTTGAAATTCCTTTTGATGTCTATTGTAATATACTTTGAACTCAGCAATAACTTTATCCAAAAATAATGGCAAAGTAGGAGGACTACTTGGATGTTCACATTGTTACATTTTTTTTTTTTTTTTTTAAGATACAGGCTTGTTAGCATAGCACAGGATGACCTGAAATTTGCTATCTTCTTGCCTCAGCTCTCAAGTCACCAGTCCTGGGATTATAGTTATGTGCTATCTTTCCTGATTGAAACATACTTTTGACTGGAAAAAAGGCAAGGTCAGGCATTCTGAGACCCTCTAATTGGGTTAAGGTTTTATCTCTGGATGCCAGTTCTCTTCGTGAAATAGCGTAAAGTGACTTGTAAGGCATAGGTTACACAGCTAGTTGATATGTCCTTATATTTGCGTGGTTTATACTTTAAGGACAGCTTTCCCCACCAGCATTCCTCACAGGGTTTCTCTATGTAACTCTGGCTATTGTGGAACTCTCTCTGTAGACCACACTACCCTCAAACTCAGAATCCTGCATCTGCCTCCTGAGTGCTTTTTCTTTTTTTTTTGGTTTTTCAAGACAGGGCTTCTCTGTACCCTTGGCTGTCCTGAACTCACTTTGTAGAGAAGGCTGGCCTTGAACTCACAGAGATCCACCTGTCTCTCTGCCTGTCAAGTGTTGGGATTAAAGGCATACACCCCCATACCTAGCTCTGAGTGCTCTTTTATGTCCACCCCAGTTGGGGGAGGTGGTCTGCTGTATTTTGATGCTAATTACTGTTTGTTGTCTGTGTGACCCACCTTTTGCTTTAAAAAATAACCCTCCTATCTGGGCAGGGCAAAGGAGATAGGTAGGTCTAGGGGAAAGAGGAATTCTGGGAAGAAAAAAAGAGGGTCAAGGAGGAGAAATGAGAGAGACCTCAGAAGAGAGGAAGGCTGCCATAGGTTAGATGGAGGAAAAGCACATGCAGTGTGGATGGAGAATCCAGCCCAGATAAAAAACATTAACAAGTATTTGAGATTATGGATGGGAGATAACTTGATAAAAATTATTACAAACAGATGGCATGGGATTGAGACAGGGATCCCATGCCTGCCACACTATGGGAGGTAGTTTAGAAGATTGATATCTGCCCTGCCCCAGGTTAACTAAGGCTATTTTAAAATATAACAAGTGTCTGTGTCTTAATTGATCACTAGCCCAGCCTACAGATAATACAGATAATTTTAAAAACAATACACCTCTTTTAAAGGAAGTATTTCTGTTTTTGTTTTCTTCCCCTGAGACAGGTTTTCTCTCTGTAGCCTTAGCTGTCCTGGACTTGCTTTGTAGACCAGGATGGCTTCAACTCATAGAGATCCTCCTGCCTCTGCCTCCCCGAGTGTTGGGATTACAGGTGTGTACCGCCATCGCCTGGTTCTTAAAGTTTTACCCATTCTCAGTTCCTTATAACTCTGAACAGATAGAGAAGGTATTCTAGTTTGTAGAAGTAAACCAATTATTACTAAGTATTATCAGACTTTGGGCCTTAGGATATTTTTGAAAATTTACAGGTGATGAGAATGTTCTTAAAATTAACATTTATCTTAAAGGTTCTGACTGGTGTTGCTCAGCCAGTAGCGTTTGGCCAAGGACAACAATTTTTACCAGTTCATCCACAGAATCCTGGAGCTTTTATTCAAAATCCTTCAGGTATGTACTCCCGAGCTGTGATAATTTCGAGACAGAGAACTTGTTTGTTCAATAGCTGTTGGTTTAGAAAATGGCATTTTTGAGAGATTGTGTTCAGTTTATAGTAATTTAATGTGGCTGAAGTGTTTTTATTCTCTGAGTTTATGTTGTTGACCTATGGTCATGCAAACCTTATTTTTCAGCTAGAGATGATTAGGCTGGACATAGACCCATTCAAGAAGAAAGGAAATCTATTGAGTGGACACTGGAAGTGGCTAGAGGAATGATGTGTGTTGTGATAGGCTGAAGGAAACTACAAACTGCAGAAATTGTAGTTGATATTTTGAGTGTATGTGTTATGATCCAGTAACTGTTAATACTGGCGGATACTACATCATAAAAGGATTTGTTTATAAGTTTTTAGTGGGTGGACAAATAGAAAAAAATAGTTCTGCCGGGCGGTGGTGGCACACGCCTTTAATCCAGCATTTGGGAGGCAGAGGCAGGCGGATCACTGTGAGTTCGAGGCCAGCCTGGTCTACAAAGCCAGTTCAGGATAGTCAAGGCTAACACAGAGAGACCCTGTGTCAAAAAACAACAACAAAAAAGTAGTTCTTAGCTAGGTCTCCTGATAGGCATTTTTGTTATTTTAGTGTGTGTCATAACTAATAATGGAGTTTAAAGTTATTTTTACTTTGTGGTAAATGGGAAATGTGTGTGTGTGTGTGTGTGTGTGTGTGTGATGGTATATAGTTTTTGAATTACATACTGCTGTGATACTTATTTTAATTTCTAAATCATAAGGCCTGGGGCTATAATATAACCCAGGGTTAGAGCACAGCACTTACCTAGAATGCGTTCAAACCTGAGCACTGCCAAACAAAACAAGCTGTTTAAAAACATCCTTTTGGGGCTAGAGTGTGGCTTGGGGATAGGTCACTTGCCTAGCACGTGCAAAGCCTTGAGTTCCATCCCAGACACCTGAACCACACACAGTCATATCCCCAACAAAAAACACAGCCTAAAATACAAAACAACCATGTCTAAATAAATGATATTTTTATTGACTTAAATTTTTAGAGAATTTTCATAAGTTACAAACTAGGAAGGTTCTAATAATGAACTACATTTATGATTTAGTTCTTAAAATTGCATCAGTTAGAATTTAAGACATATTCTTTTAATTTTTAGATGGACAATTAGGATTAGTTAGCATTCTTCCCTCTTGTATAGTTATGGTTAGACTAGGCATTAAACAATTGTCCCCAATCAGTTTTTTTCCTTTATAAAAGGAGATAGTAGTATCAACATTTCTTAGAATTTTTCTCTAAAGAAAGTAAAAATGAGATGTGCAAAATAAACTTTTAAATGCTCTATGAATATATTTTCCTTTAGAAACTAGTTTTTCTTGTTGAATCAAGAATTTTTGGAGGATGTAGTGATGGCTTAGAATTTAATAATGCATACTGTGCTTGTAGAGGACCTGCGTTGAGTAACAGTGCCCACATCAGTCTCATAAGCACCTGGAGCATAACTCCAGTTTCAGAGAGATTCAGTGCCTCTGGCCTCTTTGGGCACTGGCACTCATGTACACATTTCACTATCCCTCCCCCCCCAACACACAAATAAAATAAAAAAAATACAATTCTTTAGGAAAAGTTTGTTATGTTGAAGTTACTGGCATAATGTGTAAGAACTACAGATTTTCTTCTAGTTTTCAGAATGTTGGGTTATATATATATATATATAATTTTTTTATTACCCCCATGTGAAAGCAGTGCTGCAGAGGAAATGAAATGACATTTTGTTCCTCTAGGTTGGGAATATTGGACAAGGCATTATGTGCGTTTTTCTTAGGTTCTTTCAAGAAGTATGAACCATTACTAGAAATCTGTCTTTCAGAGCCAGGTGTGGTGGCTGACACCGTTAATCCCAGCACTCAGGGAGGCAGAGGCAGGTGAATCTCTGAGCTCCAGGACAGCCAAGGCTACACAGGGAAATGTTTTGAAAAGCAAAACAATGAAAAAGAAAGTTGTCTTTCATAGTCTCTTAATATTCTTTACTTGAAAGTAAAAATGCAGCTGGCCATGGTGGAGCCCGCCTTTAATCCCAGCACTCTGAGGAAGAAGCAGACAGATCTCTGTGAGTTTGATGCCAACCTGGTCTACAGAGTGAGTCCAGGACAGCAGGACAGCCAAGGCTGCACAGAGAAACCTGTCTAAAAAGAAAAAAGATAAGAAGAAAGTAAAAAAAAATGGGATTCTTCCTTAGTTTTATTTATTTTCATTTGCTGCATGCAAGGCTTTGTGTTAGAGGGAATTTAGTAAGGTACTTCCTTGAAAGAACTTTCAGTGGGGCAGATAGGCTTCCTCCCTCCCCCCTTGAGTACTGTATGTTGTGCCAAATAATACCCCATTGACTTACAAACAGTATTTATTTAACCCTCATATCCTACCTAAGTTTGATATTCCTCTTTCACAAGCAATAGAATTTAGGCACCAATAAGAAACTAGTTCATGTTTTACAATTAGAAAGTAGAATTTCTAGCGAAAATCCCAAGAGTTGGTATCATAATGTTCTTCTTTATAACTGTAGAACTTGGATACTTCCCTCTTAGACATATAAACAGCTCATTCTAATGGGATGTAAACGTTGAACTAATGTGTAAATGCTATTGTAATTGATTTAAATAGTGAAGCGACAGCTAACTATGTGCTGGGCATTTCTGAGGGTCAAGGGTAGGAACTACCTATATTATGGACACAAATAGATTCTGCCATGAAGTGGAACATTTAATGGCTTAGATTTTTTTTTCCTGCAAGTGTAGGCAGATGATTAACAGTGGTAAACACTAAAATATTTAATGTTTAAATAGGGTCTCACTATGTAGTCCTTGTTGTCCTGCAACTTGTTATGTAGACAAGGCTGGCCTCCAGCAGATCTGCCTGCTTCTGCTTCCTGAGTGCTGGGATCAAGAGGATGATAAAATAGACTGTTTAAAATGGTGCTGAAATACAAATCTAGGGACTTCAAGTGTGCTAGGCTAGCCCTCTTCTGCTGAGCTACTGCGCTGTTTTTACTGATGAGTTAAAGGATTAGTTATTAGCATAGTGCTCATAAACTATTGGGGATGGATTAAGGAAGGAGATTGTTGTCTTACTTAGCTTGTTAAAGCTTTGGTGTAATTGACAGTACTAGCAATGCTTTGAATTCCTTTGCAAGGCCGCCTCAACAAATAGTAGAGGGTAGGTGTCCTGGGCTGTCGGGCTTATACCCTTTATCAACCATTCCTCTGGTTTATCATGCCAAGGAGCAGCACAGTCAGCAGTACTGCCGCTTTGGCTTTGGTCTTTTTAAAGAGATGCTTCACTACTTCATCCTTGGAGAATTACTTTTTTGAGGTGGTTAAGAACAGGACTTGAGAATTAGAAAAGTAGACTTTGGACTTAGGCACAGTGCTGTATGCATAGAAGGGATCATAAGGCTTACTTTGCATCTTGCTTTTATTTGGTCTGAAAATAACTAGACAAAATAATAAAGTTGTAATATCTCCCTTTAAAAAGCATATATAAAATTATGTTAAATATTTCCATAAGTATTGTATATAAAACAGCATGTATATGTGTGTGTACACAAATGTGTACACACACACACACACACACTTTTTATTATCTTGGAATATTTTTCAAGAAATAATGATTTGTCAACTGGAAAGAAAACTATTAATCCCATTATTAAAAAGGTTTATTGTTGGTGGATTATCTTGTAGAAAGCTTTTTAACTTTGAGGAAATGCTTAATATGAATCTTTATGTTCATTTTAAGTTTTTATTTTAAGAATGTTATTTTTTCTTTTCAAAGGTGGTCTTCCTAAGGCATATCCTGATAATCATCTCAGTCAGGTGGATGTAAATGAATTGTTTTCAAAATTGCTAAAAACAGGAATTCTCAAATTGTCACAACCTGACTCAACTACAGCACGTGAGTATGGGTGTATACTTCATATACACCAAGCTTAGTTAACTTAGAGATACATTATGTGGAATAATTTATGGCAAAGTTTTGCACTTGAATAATTGAGTTACTTTATCTTTTAGGCGTGTTCCCTCCCTCCTCCCCCCCTTTGGTTTTTCAAGACAGGGTTTCTCTGTGTAGCCTTGGTTATCCTGGACTCATTTTGTAGATCACACTGGCCTCAAACTCACATTGATTCGCCTGCCTCTGTCTCCTGAGTGAGTGCTGGGATTAAAGGCGTGCGCCACCAGCACCCGCCCCCTTTTGGTTTTTCCGAGACAGGGTTTCTCTTATAGTCCTGGCTGTCCTGGACTTGCTTCCTAGACCAGGCTGGCTTCAAAATCAGAGATGTGCCTGTCTCTGCCTCTGGGTGCTGGGATTAAAGGTGTATGCCATCATGCCTGGCTCAGTGTTTTTTGAAAACCAAATGTAATTGGATTATAATGAAAATTTTAACAATTTCTAAAGATTGAACTATCCTACTGGCCCACTGTTGTTTTAGCTTGTTAACATTGCTACAAATGTCATGTGCTGATTTTTACTAGTCCATCTATATTAACTTGGGGTTTGAAGATAATTTGAATATCGATGAAACAGAGTTTTAAGAAATTTTATTAGGCTCCTTGGCCAGTAAACTTCATATCACATGCACTTAATACTAGCTATATTTCTGTATATGCTTGTAACCAGTGTTTTGCTACAAAGAACACCTGGACTATAGTATTGAGAAATTTATCTTTTCAACTGCAGAGGTAAATGAGACTGCTACTCAGCCTCCTCCAGAAGAGGAGGAGGATCAGAATGAAGATCAAGATGTTCCAGATCTTACTAATTTTACAATTGAAGAATTGAAACAGTATGTAATGTTTTTCAAATTTTCTTATTTGTGTGCATTGTTTCTTTTCATGTGTAATGCATATGTGTGTGAGTGGAGGTATATGCATGTTACGGTGTTCCGTGTAGCTTAGAGGGAACTATTGGCAGGTAGTTCTCTCCACTGTGGTTGCTGGGAGGGGGGGGTTGGACTCACACCCCCAAAAGCTTGCAAACTTGCATGATAAGTACTTTTTATCTGTGGGCTATCACACAGGCCTTTTAATCTAATTTTAGAGATAATAATTTACATAATAATGGCTTGAATCCTACCTCTTTTAAGAATATCTGCATCTTAAGTTTAAATATTAGGCATTAATAGTTAGTCATATCGTTCTTTCTTTCTTTCTTTTTTTCTGAGACAGGGTTTCTCTGTATAGCCTTGGCTGTCCTGGACTTTGTAGACAAGGCTGGCCTCAAACTCACAGAGATCCCCTGCCTCTGTGTCCTGAGTGCTGGGATTAAAGGCACCATTGCCCAGCTTATTTCATGTTTTTTATTCTTTCTTTTTTGAGATGTCTCTTTAGCTGAGCTGTTCTTGAATTCTTTGAATATTAGGATTACAAGTTTGAGTCATTGTGCTCCACTTTGAGATAGCAGGGAACAACTAACTGTAGCTAAGAATACAGGGCTGGAGAGGTGGCTCAGTAGTTACGAGCACATACTGTTCTTCCAAAGTCCTTGAGTTGGATTCTAAACATCTATATCAGGTGGTTCATAACCTCCTGTACCTCCAGCTCCATGGGACTCTGACATCTCTATCCTCCTTGGACATCTGCACACACACACACACACACACACACACACACATGTATGTATGTATGTATGTACACATATACAAACATTCATAGACATTGTTACTTAGAACTTTTATGTTACTTAAATTGGGGTAGAACATTTGAATTATTCAGAACACTAGAATTGCAGGTAGGTGAAATCTCTTGCCATATCTTTCTATTAGTCATACCTACTGTATGTTGATACTAACTCCATACTAAGCAGATGAATTGCTTTGTTAGGTAGTCTATTGTTCCCTTTTTAGCCAAAAAGAATGAGTAACTAAGGCAAATTTATAAATAAGAAAGTAGGATCTATGTTTCACACTTAACCAGAAAGTAAAAAGGGTCAGTGGCAGATTAAGTATTTGTAATTTGTTTTTAACTATTGTCATGTTTAAAAATTGACTTTGTTTTTAAAAATAGGCGTTATGACAGTGTTATAAACCGGCTGTATACTGGGATTCAGTGTTACTCTTGTGGAATGAGGTTTACAACATCCCAGACAGACGTTTATGCAGATCACTTGGACTGGCATTATCGGCAAAACAGGACTGAGAAAGATGTTAGCAGAAAAGTCACTCATAGACGCTGGTACTACAGTCTAACAGTAAGTAATCCATATGCCTCTGAGTTGTCGAGATGTCAGGCATATTCTGAAGTATATGTTTAAGTAATTGTTGGAAGTTAACATGACTTTTCTAAATAAATTTGATCCGTAGAATATAGGTTTTTGTTTTTTGTTTTTAGTTTTATTATTTTGTGTATGGGCATCTTGCCTACATCTCTAGCTTCATGGGATTTGATGCCTCTAGATTCCTTGTGGCATCTGCAACCATGTGTACATACACACTAGTTTTCTAATTTTTGTTATGCATAGTAGTAGTATTTAGAACTTTTATTCTTTAAATTGTAGCAGAACCTGCTTGCATGCCATGTACTATATGCATGCACTGCTTGAGGAGGCCAAAAATGAGTGTTGGATCCTTGGAAGTAGAGTTAACAGATGGTTGGGAACTACCATGTTGGTGCTGAGAACCAAATTCTGGTCCTGCAAGAACAACAAATACTATTAACCATAGAGCTATCTTTCCAGCTCTAATGTAGATTTAAATTGATCTTAGTACTTGGGAGGTTTAGGAAGGAGAAGAATTGCCAATAGGCTAAGCATGGCTAGGCTACATGGTTTGAGGCCAGGCTATGTATTGAAATATTTGAAAGGGGGAAAAAAAAGGTTACAGGGCTCAAAGAAAAGTATTAAAATAACATCAGAGCATATTATGTGAAAACGAACCCTTAACTTTGATTACAATGAAAACAAAGAGCTTAGACAGAAATGAACATACTCTTTTATATCAATTCCTTCTAAGGACTGGATAGAATTTGAAGAAATAGCTGATCTGGAAGAACGTGCAAAAAGCCAGTTTTTTGAAAAGGTTCATGAAGAGGTTGTCCTTAAAACTCAGGAGGCTGCTAAAGAAAAGGAGTTCCAAAGTGTACCTGCTGGACCAGCTGGAGCAGTTGAGGTAGTAGAATGGTGTTTGATTTCCCTGTCTCTGGCAGTGTTCCTCATGCCCTTTAAGTCATAAGCATATATTTATGTCTTATCCTTGGTATGGTCACACAGAGGATCAGGGGTTCAAGACCAGGCCGGATTTATGGAATTGGATGCCACATAACTTTTGTTTTGTTTTTGGAGACAGGGTTTCTCTGTGTAGCCTTGGCTGTACTGGACTCACTTTGTAGACCAGGCTGGCTTTGAACTGAGTTATTGTTTTGTAAACAAATATAATTTCTTGTAAGCCTTTTAAAGCAAAATAAGATCTTGGCTGTTTCTTGACCAATTTGGGTTAGATACTATCAGTGACTAACACAGTGTAGTATTAATAACCCTTCTTGTGGAAGGTTGGCACAATTCATAAAACTTCATTATTTAATGGACATTCCTTAAAATGGTACATTTTTAAGTTTCACGCAAAGGTTCGTTTTATTTTAATGAACAATGTAACTCATTTTATATGATTCTGTTTCAGAGTTGTGAAATCTGTCAAGAACAATTCGAACAGTACTGGGATGAAGAGGAGGAGGAATGGCACTTAAAAAATGCTATTAGAGTAGACGGAAAGGTAAATTTAAGTTCTTTATTTTCTAAGGAAGTGTTCATGTTTTGTTAGAGTAACTCACCATATTGAAGATGATTTATAGTCCTTTCTGGGCATTGTGATCCAGTAAAAGTGATACTGGAGTTTAAATAGAATGTTTCCTTCGGAGGGATCTTAGTAACCACACGGCTCTATATTTAACCATATGAGGCTGAATAGCTAGACTGAGAACTAGATTTTCTGTCTATACTGTATTTCACCATTAAAATTGTCATATTTAGTAAGGATAAAAGTAAGTTTGGGTTTCACTCTTTTGGCTAAATTATTTTTTCCATTCTTTGATTTAAAATTTAAAGAAAAAAGAATGATGTATTAGAAATGAAAATGCATGTGAATAGCTATTTTTCCCTTTTTTCTCCTTCAGATTTACCATCCATCATGTTATGAAGATTATCAAAATGTAAGTTCTTTTTGGATATTGTATGTTTTTATTTATATTAATAAATATATATAGCCATTTTAATGTAGGTTCATTAAATACTGGCATTAGATAAGACTTTGTATACTGACTTATCACTGATAAAATACAAATAATTAAAATTTTACTTATTTTGTTTACTTGAATCTTCATAACTTTTATTGGACCACTAGGCAGAGAAAAATTTAGAGCTAAAGAGAAGGGGTATTGTCCACTCACCTAGTAGAGTGATATTTTGCACTTTTGTTGGCTGGGCATGGTAGCATATAGCTTTTAATCTAAGCACTTGAGAGGCAGGAGGATCTCCTGTGTTTGAGACGAGTTTGGTCTACATAGTGAGTCCCAGAATAGCCTGAACCCCCCCCCCCACCAATGTCTGTGTATTCATGTATGTGAATACAGTTGTACATGTGCCACAGACCACAAGTTGAGGTCAGAGGACCACCTATGAGTCTCTTGGGTTGTGATTGTACGAGGCTAGCTGGTCTCAAGTTCCCAGAGATTTTCTTATATATCCAAATTTTATGTGGGAATTTGAACTCAGGTCCTTACACTTGCAGTGTGTCCCCAGCTCTGTAAATTGGAAACATAGCAGTCTAGTAGCCTTAGAACTTTGCTAAAGCCAGTGGAATATGTTTAGTAGTAATGACACTGGTTTGATATAGATTTTTATATTTAGGCCACTAGAAGATTAGTGTTTCCTAGGGTGTTTTGCTGTGGGGATTTAAAAATTTAAAAATTTCCCAAGAGCACTTGAAAGCCACATAGGAGCCTCACAAAGTTAGGATAGGGTTATCCCGTGTGTAACAATTATGTACTGAAGCCTAGTGGTATCTGTATTAGCTTGTGGGAAGCAAGCATCGTAACTGAACATGGTAGTCCTTTGTCTGAACTACGGGTCTTATCAAACTGTTACTTAATATGATTTCAATCTTCATTAGTACTTAAAGGGATTTTCATTTTGTAGACATCTTCTTTTGATTGCACTCCATCTCCCAGCAAGACACCAGTTGAAAACCCTTTGAACATTATGTTGAACATTGTCAAAAACGAATTGCAAGAACCCTGTGAAAGTCCCAAAGTTAAGGAAGAACAAATTGATGCCCCACCAGCTTGTTCTGAAGAAAGTGTAGCAACACCCACTGAAATTAAAACAGAAAGTGATACAGTTGAGTCAGTTTAAATAAAATGAGAAAGGTATGCTTTTCTTTTTTTAACAAAAGCTGCTGCTGGATCTAGAAGGTGAAGAATTTTTTATGTATATATAGACATATATCTATATAAATTGCCTAGCTGAGGCAGGGCCTTCGGCTATCATTTGGTTAATAAATACATTTTAGTATTTGCATTTCCTACTGCCTGCACAGTTTCAGGTGCTTGTTGTGTGAAAGTTCTGTAGATGAGTGCAAATTTAACAAAATGAAATTGTATGTGTAAAAATGTACGATTTTCACTTGTGAAATGTAAATTATAAATAAAAATATTTTTGCTATCCATGGAGTGTAATATTTATGCACACCATCAAATAAAGACAGTGTTTCTATACTTTTATTGGGTAAGAATGAAACTGAACAGCAACCTTAACGTGAGATGCTTTTTCTAGTAGCTTCCTAGGACTTAAAGAAGCAAAGTTCAAACTTAGTTTTTTTTTTTCTCAAATAGAAAAGCCAGATTAAAGAAAACAAAAACAAAAACAGGACATATGTGCTTACATATAGACATGTGTCTCCAGCTAGAATCATCCACATGTCCGTTTTTGGAAACTACGTAACAAAACAGTAATGCTTATTCTTGAACTTGGACACTGATGCCATCAAGCAATTAACAAATATATTTAAGTACTAAAAGTGATTTTTTTTCCTTAGAAAATATTTTTTCAAATTGTCAATTTAATGCAGACAAACATATTTCTATTTTAAGTTACAGAGATTCTGTGTGAGAATGTTCATATGAAAAACATGGTTAACTTTCTTCTTTGTTGGTTTTGATTGAATTAGATGGATACCACGAGATGTTAATATTCATACATGTAATAAATTGAATGATGAACAATCTTTGTTTGTATTTCTTGAGTGACTTTAGAATGTGACTTTGTCTTTCACGTGTTTTAAAACATGAACGCAGTGCCAGCTATGAGCCATACCTGTAGATATGATGTTCTACCATTTATAGAAGATAAGGACATAGTACATGCACAATATTAAGGCTTGTAATGTTTTATGGTGGGGATTGGCAGGCTTTATGTGATTTCTTTGGTTATAACACCAAAGGGTACTCTAGTTTATGAATAAAATTTACACACTCCAACAAAAGTACAGTGTGAAGCCTGGTTTTGTCATATTTTATAACTAAGATTAATGTTAAAATTAAAACAGGCAAACTACTGGAGATTCCCCCCCCCCCCCCAAGATGGTTTCTGTTGTAGTCCTGGATGTTGTAGAGCAGGATGGCCTTGAACTCAGAGATCTACCTGCCTCTGCCTCCCAAGCGCTGGGATTAGGTGTGTGCCACCACACCCAGCTCTATTGGAGAATTTTTAAGGAGCAGTTCATAGAAGTGGTCTCAGAGGAGAACTAAGAATGGAAAACACACTGATAGGCTATCATTGCAGAGTTGGCCTTAAACAGTTAGAACATTTTTAAAATGTGAGTCCTTGTAATGTGTGTCTGTGGATCACCTGTGTACCTGGTGCTCAAGGAGGCTAGAGGAGAGCATTAGAGCCCTTGGACCTCAATTTACAACCATCTCCTATCTACGGTTTGAGAGGACCCTTCTTGGCTCCAAGGGCACCAGGCACACACCTAGTAAATTTTCATGCAAGGAGAGAAAACTCCCATACACATTAAAAAACAATGTTACTCTCCATTCAGCAATAGATTATAAATGCATCAAAAGTCAAGACAACTGGTGGTATACATGAATGCTGCCATGGAATACTTTTACCATCTAAACATTTCCTGCTGCACATCCTTTTTCTTGCAAGAACACTGATAGCTACTACCAAATACTTAGGTGTCCAAGAAAAGTAGAATTACCAATAGGAAAATGTTGGTAGGTTAAATAACAAAAATATGACAACTCATGGGCCATCATGCATGCCTTTAATCCCAGTACTTGGGAGGCAGAGCCTGCAAGATCTCTATGAATTGAAGTTCAGCCTGGTCTACAAAACAACTTAAGGGATACTACCGAAATAAAACTGAAAAACAAACTGGTGTAAGAAAGAATGAAGGGTAACATGAGAGGCATTACTGCTGAGATTAGAATAGTATTGTTTCTGGGATGACTAATGCTATTCTTATTTTGAGCTGACAAATTCCTAATGCTCAACTTTCTCCTTGTACGAGGCCAAATGTGACCCAGGTTTCCAAATTTACCTTTGCAGTCTTGTTCAACTCCATCTAATAAGAACCTCCTTCGAGCTGACTTTTATGAAAAGCTATCCTAGAAATTACCAAAATTAGACTTTAGCTCCCAAAGATGGAAAACAAATATACCCTGGAGCTACAAAGTACCACAATCAAAACTAAAGTCTTAGAAGATGAACCATCTTCTGAATTAACAGTTTAAAGTTTTAGGGGCTAGAGAGATGGTTTAGCAGTTAAGAGCACTTGCTTTTCTCACAAAGAACTTGGTTTCATATCCCAGAACCCTCAATGAGTTGGTCACATCGCCTGTAATTCAGGTTCCTAGATCTGATTCTTTTTGGCCTGGGAAAACATGTGGTGCATACATATATACACATATGAGGCATTCCTACCTAAAATACTTTTAAAAGATTATATTCTGCCTGCAGGCCAGAAGAGGGCACCAGATCTCATCGATAGTTGTGAGCCACCATGTGGCTGTTAGGAATCGAACTCGGGATCTTTGAAGAACAGTGTTCTTAACCTCAGAGCTAGCTCTCCAGCCCCAAAAATCTTTTTAAAAAGTTGAAAAATTTGAGACCACATAAAAATCACTCAGGAAAACTTAAGGAGGCATTTAACTGCCTGCAAAGAGGAGATAAACTGACCAGGTATGTTGTAATCCCAGGCAAGGAAGTTCACAAGTTATAGGCCAGCCTAGGCTACATAGACCCTATCTTAGATAGGGGCTGATACTACAGTGGTAGAGCATTTCCTCATGTATAAGGCCCTGGGTTTGAGCTGCAAAATTAGAAAATGGACAAAGAGGAATTAAATGTTAGGATGCTATTGTCAAGAATGGTTTTAATTTGCGGGCCAGTGAGATGATCTGGTAGGTAAGCCAAGTACCCCCCACTCCAGACAGGGCTTCTCTGTGTAGCCCTGGCTGCCCTGGACTCACTTTGTAGACCAGGCTGGCCTTGAACTCCAAAATCCTCCTGCCTCTGCCTACCCAGTGCTGGGATTACAGGTATACACCACCAAGCTGAGCTCACTCTCTTCTTATGAGCTTAGTTTAATATCAAAGAATCATGAGCCAAAGAGCTACCACAAATCGTTCTCTGACTTCTTCATGGGCACTGCGGCATGTATGACCCTCTCCACCCACAGAAATAATGTCAAATTAAGGAAGAACAGGTGGCTTCAATTCAATTCACATGATGTTTCTGTAACTCAAAACAGGGTCAATTCCTTGAGGTAAGTAGTATATTCTTCAGCAAATGAGTAAACCAAGAACCAAATATTACCCACAGGATGTCCAAGGCAAAGGACACGGTAGATGGCATCTTTGAGGAGTGCATGGGCAGAACAGGGTGAAATAACATGGTCCTGACTACTTGGGAAATTAAAACAGGAAAAATCATTTGAGCCTAGAAGTTTGGGCAAAATATTGTGACTTATTTTGGGGGAAAAAAACTCATGGAGTACATGAGGACAAAGGAATAGAAACAATTGCCAAAATTCAATTTGCCCTGAACTTGGCCAACTCTCTCTAGAATCATGCCTAGAGCTGACTTATGGGAGTTTAACTTGTTTTATCATCTCACTTTAGAAAGAGGTAGGAGTTAGAGATGGCTCAGCAGTTAAGAGCACTGGCAACTTTTCTTGAGGACTCTGGTTTGAATCCCAGCATCAACAAGGCAGCTTACAACTGTATAGCCAGACTCTAGGGTTACAATGGTTTCCGCTGGCCTCTGAGGGCACCAGGAATGCTGTGATACACAGACCAAACAAAACCAAAACAACAAAAAAAATCACACAAAACAAAAACTATATATATATATATATATATATATATATATAAAATAAAAATTTAAAAATCCAATTAAAAACAAAACAGGTGTGGACAACTAACCGTTACTAATTAGAGCTAGTTTCCTATCTGACAATTTCTATTTTCTGGAATGTTGATATGACCACTCCAGTATGAATCTGACTTACTTCAATTGAGAGACTGTCGACTTACCTTGAAATCCTATGCAATCTGGTTTTTGTATCTTGATTTGTTTTATTAAAACTGCTGCGAGCTTATCACAAATGGTGCCCCGACCACTGTGCTTTTCCTTTTCCTTTTTTTTTAAATGGGACAGGGTTTCTCTGTGTAGGCCTGGCTGTCCTGGAACTCACAGAGATCCTTCTGTCTCTGTCTCCCAAGTGCTGAGATTAAAGGTGTCCGGCTCTACCTCTATTTTTTATATTTTATTTTCTTTTTATTTTTCCCAGACAGGTTTTCTCTGTGTAATAGCCCTGGCTGTCTTGGACTCGATTTGTAGACTAGGCTGGCCTTGAACTCAGAGATCTGCCTGCATCTACATCATGAGTGCTGGGATTAAAGGCATGTGCCAACACACCTAGATATATTTTTCATTCTTTAGTAAAAAAAGTTTGAGTTTGTGTACATCATCTGAGAATGGATGCATATGTGTCACGTGAGTGCAAAGGTCAGTGGACAACTTGCACTAGTCAGTTTTTCCCTACCGTTATGTGGGTTTTCAGGGTCCCTACTCAGGTCATCAAGCACTTTACAGGCTGAGTCATCTTGTTTCTGTGCACCATCTTATAAGTGCAGTAAAACTTAGTCATTATTTTAAGGACTTTTTCACTCTAACTGTAAAGTATTAAATGACCACAGTACCTTTCTGAACAAGGTATTTAGAAGACTTTATATAATTACTGGTTCATAGGTAATGAATTTTATATTTAAAATTGTGAATTATGGTTATGTTAGCCTCATATTTGGCAAATACTCTGTCCTGCTTTTCCCCTGGTGATATTTGCCAAGGATAAATTACATGGCAATATTCTTTTATGATTAATATAGTTCTTGAGCCAATTTTCCAAATTATTAGTGTTGTCTATGTAAAATAATTTTTAAGGGACTCTTATATAACATGCTCCCCTTGTTCTTAATACTGTTTTCTCTCCCAGATCTTCTGTGTTGTGTGTTCTACATAGCACAACCCAGAAATAGAGCCTTTACTATTTGAAGTAGCTATCTAGAAGTACCATGTTAATCTGGAGTTAAGATATAGTAGGTTCCAAATCCCCAACTCCTACTAATGTCATCATGATCAAATGTGAACTGTTTCTTCATCTGTAAGAAATAAACATAATACAGATTAGGTCTGAAATTATTTGTAAATCAGTTTTGATAGGCATTGGTTCACATATATAAGTAAGTAAATACCTGTTCCACAAAAGATCTTAGTTGTCCCAATTCTAAAAAGAAAGAAAGAAAGAAAAAAAGAAAAGAGACTGGAATGACTAATCCCCTATCCCGGTCTAACAGTAAACAAAACAAAACAAAAAACCCCTTTGTCCTCAGCCTGTCAGTTCACTCACCTGCCAGTAAGATCCACCCACACACTCCATAACACAAAAGCAATTGAGCAGCCATTGCCCTGCAGTAAATAGTGTAGATGCCAGGAACACCCAGATGCTGATAGAATGCTTACCTTCCAGAAGCTTCACTTTCCTGGGGTGGGGTGGAGTGGTGAGAACCAAATGTCAAGTAGGTGATTACTATGTGTGATTTGATCTAATAAAAGCTGCAGGAAGTCAGGTTTGAGGGGAATGTTTGTGTATGTGTGTGGGGATGGGGTGGGGGAGGGGAGCAAGGGTGTAGTAGGAATCCTAATGCAAGCACTTACCACTACTTACTGCGTGTCCCCAAGCAACTAATGTTCATGTTCTTTAAAAAATACATAGAATAAAAAAAGAATACTGTTAACAAAGTTTTAGTACCAAGAAAACTCATACAAAGCACTGAATAAAACGTCAGACTGATCATATAAACTCAAGTATTGTTAGTTATTTCTGTTTAAAAGGCTATGCTAAAGATCAATTTACCTCAAGAGAGAAGATATATGCCCAGGGATTTTCCAAATTTGTTCAGAGAACATAACCACGGAGAGGGCAGAGTAGTTTCTTGAGGGCAAACTACACATTTAATGACAGAGGAATTAAAGTGTATTTTTCAGGATCCCAACTTATTACTCGAGGAGAGAACGCATGGTGCTAATGCAAACATACCATACCATACCCCGCCCCAACCCAAAAACAAAAAACCAAACCAAACAACAACAAAAAACCAAACCCAACCCCCCCCCCCAAAAAAGCCAAACCAAGCCAAAAAAACTAAAAACCTGAGAAGTGCAAGCGATGTAGAAGACGCTTACCAGTTTTTGTATTATCAGCGGGTAGCACTAGACGCATATATTCTCAAAAATAAACTGGAAGAATACATGATGAGCAACGCTGGAGAGAAAGATTTAGTTCAGTTAATAATGTTACAGCAAAAAAAGAAAAAAAATCATTTAAGGTAGAAGGGCCGGAGCGTCTTCTGACTAACGATTCTTGTTATTAGCACTTACCTGCTGTTTGACTTTAGCAAACAAACTGAGTATCAACCTGTGTAAGCTGAGGATCAAGCAAACATCAAAGAACCCGACACTAAGCACGCACTCGACAATGACAGGGACTGCACTTGCTACCGCCCCCTTTAGGTATTATTCTCTGTTTGAGAAGCCATAGGGTAAAAATAGATATTTCAAACCAGCGCTGAAATAGAATACCAGTCTTCCCAAGGACGAAAAGGCCCCTCAGGCGCGGCACACAGGTCAGCTACGTGAACCTCAGTCCTGGGACGTCCATTTGGGGGCGAGATCCAGGACAGGGTGTTCCAGAGACAGGCCTCGGTAGGCTCTTGTGAGACTGAGCAAACAAAAGAAAAACACATCAAAACCCACTCGATACCAGCGTCGCGCGGCTTCCCACAGGCGATGCCTGGAAAAAGGTGAAAGGGAGGAAGTAGGAAGTGACGCAAGCATAAAGGATACGGAAGTGACCACACGCCGGAAGTGTACTTGTTTCCAAGGCGACGACTGGGCCACCACTCCCTTCAAGCTGCAGGAACTAAGACGCTGGACAACTTCTCTGTGGAGAGGGTTCCCGCAGACGGCGACCGCCGCCACAGCCACCTGCGGGCACAGGAGACCGAAGTCTGCGGCCTCCGCGCCAGCCGCCGCGCAAGTGCGACCCGCCTCCCGCACGGCTACTTCGGCGTCTGGTCCAGGGGGAGGGTCGTGGAAGAGCAGGGATCCTGTCGCCTCAACTCCAGAGAAAGAAACCTCGAAGAAGGGGACCGCCGCTCCAGGATCTCCTCCGGAAGAATAGGTGAGGACGGCGGCTTTTCCCGCCGCGACTCGAGAAGAATCGGCGAAGACCTAGGCTACCACCGCAGCGTCTTTCCGGAGAGCACCAGGGGGTATGATGGCCACAGTCAGAGCAGCCCATGGATGGCTGTGAGGGGCAACAGCAGCCCACGCAGCACCAACGCGTGCCTAGGCGAAGTCGCTGGCCAGCATCCCCGCGACTCGAGGGGAGCTGTCAGCGAAGACGCCTGGGTGGGCGTCCCTGAAACCCGAGGGCCCCAGACCAGTGACTCCGGGGACCGGGGCAGTGACGACCGCGGCGGTTATTGGGAAGGCGCAAGTATCGATGGCAGCCGCTGCCCCAGTCGTTCTTGGGGAGGCGTAAATGATGACCGGGGCTACGAGAACAATGACTCCTCTAGGGTGAGCATCAACGAAGACTCCAGTCGCCGCCTCAGTGGTTTCTGGGAGAGAGAAAGTGAAGAAGATTCTCACTTCAGGGACTCTTGGGAGAAAAGGGAGGATCGTGGGCCCCGCGTCAGCGACCAGGAGTCCAGTTGCTGCAGCAGCAGAGACCCATGCGCGGGAGCAAGTGAAGACCGACGCAGCAGCAGGGGCCTGGATTCCACTCCTCCCCAGAGTCCAAGGCTGAGGGTAGAGGACCAAACCATGCCTGGGCTGGCCAGTTCAGGCCCCTCCAAGTCCTCGAGGGAGCCTGCAGACGCAAGTGAGTCTTTCCTTGTCGTTTGTCTCCACTTTTTCTACATCAGGGGCATCAGCCTGAGCCCCTGCTGACATTTTCCTTGTCTGTTGTTAACTCTTCCTTTTCTCTTTATTTTCTCTAATTCCAAAAGCTGCTCACCTGCCCCTATAGCCCCTTATTTGAGTTTTTCCCCCTTTATAGCTCCATCACTTGTCTGTCGGACATCTTATTCAGATCAAACATCACTTGTTAAATATTATGGATCTCTGTTAAGTTCTTTTCTGCAGCATTTGATACTGTAGAAATAACAAATTAGATCTAATTTTCTAACATTCATTCTGTTGGAGTTCCTTTTGCCGGCTTCTTCTATTTCTTGATCTCTTTCTTTTTCTTGATCCTTTTTGTGAGGGTGGGTGTTGTGTGACAAAACTTTTCCCGGGGAGACACAACACACATTTATTCACCTCCTCCCCACCCCCAGATAGGAATCCCATTCACCCGAGACCAAAAACTGGGAAACCTGGAGCGCATTGAACAGCCAGCTAGCAGGCAGCTCAACAGGTTGGAGACTGTCTTTTCCAGATGCCTCAGTTGGTCTAAACCTCCTCCCAGCAGTTGCTCTTGGAGTCTTTGCAGCTTCTTTCCTCTCAGAGTCATTTCCCTGCCCCCTACCCGCGCCCCCCCCCCCAGTTCAGCTTGTCTAAGAATGTTCTTTGCAGCTCAGCTTCCTTTGGTCTGAGAGGTCCTTTCAGCTTTTATTTATTACTCCGGCAGGGAGGGGGCCTAGTGAAACTGGTCAGTTTCAGAGCCTTCCTAAAGCTATTTTGAGTGCTTTACCTTCCTGCTTGAGGAGCTTCCTGAAGGATGGAATCCTCCAGTCCTCGGAGGAGACTGTTACACAATCATTCACCCCTCCCTCCAGCTCTCACATTCTCCCCTCCCCTCTTTTCCCGATGATCCCTGAGCCTTGGAAGGGGTGACTGTAGATGGCCAGCGATGCTTAACAAATGGGCCACCATGCCTGAATAACAGTTGCCCTGTTCAGGAGCTTTCCCAGTGGTTATGAGTTAAGGCTGACACCAGTGATCTGTGAGTGCAAACATGTTTAGAAGGCAGTTTGACGGGCACATCATATACATCTAGGAAAACAGAAGTTGCTTCCCCTTTGGGACAAGTCCTGCAGAGCCACAGGTTTTGTCTTGGCTTCCAGTACCAGGCATGAATTTCC
Organism: Acomys russatus; assembly: GCF_903995435.1. Classification (NCBI taxonomy): domain Eukaryota; kingdom Metazoa; phylum Chordata; class Mammalia; order Rodentia; family Muridae; genus Acomys; species Acomys russatus. The sequence goes on along the minus strand of NC_067143.1, from coordinate 44,929,534 downwards.
TCTTGTGGAGTGGAAGGCTATTGGTCTCAGGCACTTTTGCACAAGCCTGTGTAGCCCTGGCTGTCCTGGAGCTAGCTCTGTAGACCAGGCTGGCCTTGAACACATAATCCACCTGCCTCTGCTACCACCGCCCAACATACGGGAATGTTGGTGACAGCTCTCCACTAGCAGCCTGCATTGCCTCCTCTAGCACTATAAAAGCCAATCAGGATGAGAGATTGCAGTTCAGTCCAAGTTTAATTTCTCCATGTCCTGTAGTCAAGGCATGTACATGCAAATGTCTTTAGCAATAGGGTCTTATTGTCTAGTTCTGGTATATAGTCAGCAGCAATATCCTTTATGGTTTGGGGGGGGCCTCAGGGACCTTCAGCTTACTAGGAGGTACTTCACCCTTGGTACTGGAAATTTTATTTAATAACCTGATGGCTTTTGGAAGTATTCTTTTCACCCATGTAGGGTGAAACCCTTTAGATTTAAACTCTGTAGCTATTGTTTTAACAACCCATTTTTAAAAATTAACCTAGCCCCAGTAAGGTAGGTGAAAGTACTATTGTACCTGGTTGTCTGTCCGATGGCTTTCTAACTGTGTAAAACACTGTTAGCAGTCTGTCTGGATAACAGAACCTTTCCAGGGGGTGGGCAGGACAAGGCAACCACCATCCCATAACAAACATAACCTTGGTGAAGCACTCTAAATGTTTGCTGTCATTTGTTCTCAGCAAGTGTCATATGATCCCAGCAATTCACAACCAAGAAGAAACTAAACTCAAACGTAAGCTCAGCTCCACCATGGAAAGACCCTATTGCTTGTACTTGTTGAGCAATACGCGGTACAGCAGCGTAGATAGTAAGTTGTGCTCATGCGCTAGGAACAATCTGGCATTTTTATAGGCCATGTTAGACTGTTGAGAGAGCTCAGAGCCAGATGAATAATGTCTACCCTTTCTAATTTTCTAATGATTTTTTTAAACTTTATTATAGCTCCTGAGCAGTCTATATTTTCCATCTTGCCATCTTGCCTGACCACACATGACTGTGCACTCTTAGGCAAAACTCCCCCAAAGTGGTATACAGCGTATGACCTAGCAATATATCTACCTGCAGAATGTTTCCTTACAGTGGAGAAATGCACACTGTGTAACTACCCACCCCAAGAACCAGCTTAATCCCTTTTTATCCGTGTTGCCTTATCACCATACCCATCTCCTGTTGCCCACTGTCCCTGGTACTTTTGGAAGCTGCCACAAATTAATGTACACTGAACTCCAGTATCCACCAAAGTCTAAGTTAGTGGGGCATCAATAAATCCATAATTCTACATGAGGCCTCTGGTTGCTATGTATGACCCTCACTAGGCTACCCCATCAAAGGAGTGGCTTGGGACACTTTCTTTTTCCATAAGTGGTGCTGTCGGGACTGCCTGTACCTCCCTGTCTTTTTTTTTTAACCCTTTGGTGAACTGTTGGTTTGCCTTTAAGGCCTTTCAAAGACTCACAAGTACAGAAAGTTGACTTGTTATCAGTTATTTTCCCGAGGAACTCCTGTTTGACACAAATCTAGCTACAGTTGTCTTTGGGTGGTTCAGATAGGACTCATTGTCTGTTTATTTTTTCTCACCTCCTACCATGTACTTAGTCATATGAACGCAATTCATATGATGGCCTAGATCACGAGGTGCCAAAGCCTCTCCTACTTTTTTTTTTTTAATAATTCATTTAATTTTATTTTATGTGCATTGGTGTGAGGGTGTCAGAGCCATTGGAACTGGAATTACAGACAATTGTGAGCTGCTATGTGGTTGCTGGGAATTGAACCCAGGTCCTTTGGAAGAGCAGACAGTGCTCTTAACCTCTGAGCCATCTCTCCAGCCCCCAACCTCTCCTACTTCTTAAAGATTCTGTCCAACCACGGGGCTCAGCAAAGCCACTAAGACCCAATACCAATCTTGAGGTCCCCATTAAATCTACTTTCCCCTTAATTTTCCTGTGAAAAGTTCTGTCTGGCCCAGTGGATTGAGGACCGTTCATAGCTTCTCTTATTCCTAGTTCCCTCAAATAGTGCCTGTCCCTCCTCTATTGCTTTTGATTCTGGGGACACTTATGGGGCCTTTAGATGGAGATAACCAAGTGTTATTAACGGCTTTGGTAAGCCAGTGCATTAGGGCTGACTTCCTTCATACTGTCTCGGGCTATAAATTCTCTGCCTTAAGAAGGGATGGGTAGTTATATTCTTCAGTTTTTCTTCCTCCACAACAGTCAGACCCATCCCATTCACTCCCATGTTCCCACAACCTCACAAGCCAGGCTGTGACAGGCTCTTTTGTTGCTTAGGAGCCTTCCCCAATTCCAGCAGTTCAGGCACTGAATATTCTGATTACCATAGTGTCTTGCACAGGACCATCATCAGGGTGGATCATAGATTTTCCCTTTGTTCTGTTAAATGTCAGACCTGTGGGATACCTTCTATTGCTTTTACTACCTTTTCCTCACTCCTGAAATCTCATGGGTTCTAAGTTTGTCAATCCCAAGAAGGGTGTGTGAACATGGATCTAACTTGTACTCTTTTCCTTCTTTTTTCTTAAGGTTTTGACCCCTAAACCTTAGGAAGCATCAAGTCAACACTTGCACCTTATTCTCTTGTTTATTTATTTTACTTGCCAATCAGAGACTAACATGGGCTAAGATGGTAGCTGCCTCTTCCTTGCTTATATTGCTCCTTTACAGAAACAAGGTCCTGCTTGGCTGCCACCTCAGATGCATTTCTAACTACACACAATAAAGGCCAGGTAACTTCTGCTGCTGCTTGCCAACAGTCTTGATCCTTGTGTGTTAATCTCAAAGACTGCAAACTTTCCTCTAAGCTTTTAACTGCTTTTTAGAGCATCTCTGTGTCCCTCATCACGCAGGCTTGCCATCGCATACTGCATAGACAAACACTGCAGTCCTGGGATTCCTCCCACAGACACTGCTAATCTTGATGGTTCAGCCTCAGCTGCGTATAACCGCTGTGGTAGCACAAAGGCACAGTAACATATGCCATAAAGGAAAGGACAGTTCTATTGGAATTTCCTCCATAGATGTTCACCCCTCAAGCTTCTCAGCCTTAGTTGCATGCCATGGTACCCATGGCCAGGGCCATGCACTCACTCTTTTTCAACTCATCTTTGGTTCTGTTGTATACCTGTTTCGGTATCAATTGTTTGCAGCTTAGGCTCCTTGTTGTCTGAGAAGGACTTCTTTTCATGGTGGATCGTGATTGGGACATGTAAGTTGAAATAAACCCTTTCCTTCCCAAGCTGCTTTTGCTTATGGTGTTTTATCACAGTAATAGGAATCCTAACCATGACACAGCCAGGACAAGTCATCAGATTATATCATTCAAGGGCTTCTAGCAGTTTATGACTTCCAGCAGTATTTGTAAGCTGAACTTAACTGTTATTTCTCTGTATATGCTGTCTCTAGATTCAAGATGTCAGTTTGACTTGAGACTCTTAATTGTCTGATAGGACCAAGAAACATTCCCCCCCCCCCAATCTCTCTCCCTTTCTCCCTCTCTCTCTTTCCCTCCTTCCTTCTCTCCCTCCCTCCGTCCCTCTCTCCATCTCCTTCTCCCTCTCTCTCCCCCCTCCCCCTCTCTTTCCCCTTCCCTCTCCCTCCCTCCCTCCTTCATTCCCTTTTTCTTTCCTTCACACTTTTTTATATTATTTTATGTATATGTGTGCTTTCCCTGCATGCATGTATGTGAACCACATGCACATTTGATGCCTATGGAGGCTAGAAGAATTGCCTGGAATTAGAATTACAGATGGCTGTGAGCCACCATGCAGGTCCTGGAAACTGAACCTGGGTCCTCTCAAGAGCAGCTAAATGCTCTTAACTACTGTGCCATCTCTCCAGTCTCTCTTTGTTTCTCTCTCTCTCTCTCTCTTTCTTTTTTTGGAGATAGGGTCTCACTATCTTGGCTGGTTTGGAACTCACCGTATAGACCAAGCTGGCCTCAAACTTAACAGAAATCTGCCTGTCTTTGTCTCCCAAGTGTTGGGATTAAAGGCATACACCAACATGGCTGGCAATTGTTAATTTTTGATATATTCAGTTCCTTTGTTGGAAGGAACATGCTATGTATCAGAACTATAACCTAAAGTCTGATTAAGATATACTTAGTCAGGTGTGGTGGTGCACACCTTTAATCCTAGCACTCAGGGAGGCAGAGGCAGATAGATCAATGTGAGTTCGATGCCAGCCTGGTCTACAAAGTGAGTCCAGGGCAGCCAGGGTTATACAGAGAAATCCTGTCTCGAAAAACAAAAAAACAACAAACAAACAAACAAAAAGTTATACTTAGTTGGTTTCAATTTTTAGTTTCTATAACCAGTGCTTAGTGAATATTCTATACAGGTCTTACTCTTGGGAATGTGTACTGGGCAAATGGAATTTCGCATGTTTCAAGGTTATATGTTTATATTATCTATTATCTTTCTCTAGTCACAAAACTATCTTAACTGTACTGAACACATACACACAAACTTTTTTTCTGTTAACAAGGTTATTTGTGTGATTTGTTCTTTGTTTTAGACTAATCTACTTCAGCATAGTCTAAATTTTGTAATAAATTGTTCAGAAAGGTAAAGTGATATGATTTCTCTGGTTCATTGCTATAGTCCGTTTTCACAGTTTTGTAATATATTTGAAGAAATTTGCTTTTTCAACAGGTTCAAGGAAGAAGGTGCATTTTGGTAGCATACATGATGCGGTACGGGCTGGAGATGTCAAGCAGCTTTCGGACATAGTGGATCGTGGAGCCAACCTTAATGAAGTGGATGCTCTCCATCAGTTTACTCCTTTACATTGGGCAGCACATTCTGGAAGTTTAGAGGTAAGAATCTATAGCTACTATTAAATGAAAATAAATTGACAATGATAATTTTATAAATTTAGCATACAGTCATAAGACTTCATGCTTGGCACTTAAAATAATCTTCTTTTGAATTCCATTTGTTATTTGAGTGCTTTTTAGTGGAGCTTCCTAACAAATTATCCCAGAACTTAGTGTTGTAAAGTAACCATTTTTAATGCACATGAGTGAACCAAGAAGCTGAATTGCAGTGACAGCTTGTCTTTGCTCTTTAATGTCTGGGGTTTAGGCAGAAGGTTCAAAGCCTACCGCTGGGGATCTAGCTCAGTGGGAGAGTATGTGCCCCGTGTACATGAGTCCGTTGGTTGTAATCTCCAGTACCGAAACAGATACCAAATAGTACAAAGATGTCTTCTGAAGCCTCATTTACTCAGATAGCTAGTGGATATAGACTGAGCACTTTATTTCCAAGTAGATATTTTGGAAATCTCTGATGGGACTAGTTTGTGCTTCTTTACAATATAGTAACTGGGTTCTAAAGACAAGCAGAGAGGCTAACTTGTAGAGGATAACATAAGAAGCTACTCTCATGTTTTGCATAAAGTTTAAAGTCCCAAAAAGCACCTCTTAGGTGTCATTTCTCTCCAGAAAGTTGAATGTTATACAGGTTTGGCATTTATAAGATTCATTTATGTTTTAAGCATTTACTGCACCTTATATCATTCTTTTGACTGATACTATACAGATACCACATTTTTAAAAAGCTTTATTCATTTTATATATGAGTGGTCTATTTGCACGTATACCTGTGGACCAGAAGAGGGCGACAGATCACATTATAGATAGTTGTCAGCCACCATGTGGTTGCTGGGATTTGAACTTAGGATCTCTGGAAGAGCAGCCAGTGCTGTGTGTATCATTCCTCCACTTGTTTCATTTATTTAACATTTGAGTTTAAGCCATGTGGTTTCATATATGTGCTGTAGATTTGCTTCAGTCTTATGATAATAGTTTATTCTTAGAATCACATAATATTGAATATATTCATTTTCCAGATTACTGAGTTGGTTTTAACTTTTAGTTTGTACAATCAATGCTGAGTGAATATTTTATTCAGATCTTCTTGGGATGTACAAAAGGGCAGCTAATTTCTTTCTTTCTTTCTTTCTTTTTCTCTTTTAGGTTTTTTGAGACAGTGTTTCTCTGTATCCCTGGCTGTCCTGGACTTGCTTTGTAGACTAGGCTGTCCTGGAACTCACAAAGACTCACGTGCCTCTGCCTCTCTGAGTGCTGGGGTTAAAGGCATGCGCCTGCACGTCTAACTTGCTTTCTCTTATTTACCCAAGAGTAAAGCCAAATGTTGGTTGCTCTGCTACAGTGTTTGTGCTTTTGATTTCTTACACTGGGCTTATACTCATCTATGTTGTTTCTCATGCTACAGTGGGAATATCATAGTAACAGACTACATTTAAAAGCTATAAAAATGCTAAAACCATCTGGTTTATTACCCATTATGCTATTATTTTCTTAGTGCCTTCATTGGCTACTCTGGCATGGTGCTGATACCACACAGGGGACTACCAGAGGATGGACAGCGGCTCACATAGCTGCAATCCGGGGCCAGGATGCCTGTATGCAGGTAATTATTTTTCTTACTATTTTTTTTTCCAATTTAGTGAGTTCAGTTACTTCACTGTAGTTCTGTTGGGATGGATATAGCCATTACTAAACTTGATCCAATTCTTGCAGTTATATCCTATAAAGAAGGATTGGAAATACCAGCTATCCACATAAATGACTTGTAATTAGAGATTCTTTTTTCTCATTTTTATTACATTTCTTTTTTAACATATACATTTACATTATTACACATGAATAAAATAAACTGCATACAGCAGGACGAGCCACAAGGCAATCAGGAATTATATAAATGTTACATTCATAGTGATTTGGCTGTTTGTATTTAGCAAACTTGAAGTAAACATCTTTCCTATCTTGTTGGGTCTAAATTTCTGAATGAAAATCAATATCTATCTTATCTCATCCTTAACTTAAAACTGGACACCCTAAATCTGTTAGAAGAAAAGGTGGAAAAGAGCCTTGAACTAATTGGAGATTCTTTAATCTCCAAAGTAGTTAGGTTGTTTTGAGTGATGTCACAGTTATGTCTGGAGTATCTTCATTGTAGCTTGCTGCTCTCAAAGTGATGGGTGTTAACTGAAGAAGGTAAGCAATGAGAACAAAGAGAAAATACAATAGTAACTCTAGGGTAGTTACTTACCAAGTCTTACCACTGCGTGCCTCCTAACAAGCATTAGCTCACTCCATGGGCCTTGATTCTCATTTTCTGCCCCGTAGTGATCTCTTCCTTCTTAGAATTTCTATGTTGCTTATTTTCGTCCTGTGTTACATGCTTGCCTCTTATCAAGGTCTTCTTTGTATAGTTGATTATCTGTCCCTACAAATGTCCTGATTCCCTAGGGTTGCAAGTTGTTATTATTATTATCATCATTAATTAGTTATTATTATTTTATAATTCTTAAAACATGGTAAGTACTCAGTATATATTTATAACTGGTTAGATTAGACAAGGTCATGAAGATTATTATATTTAAAGCCCTTCTGTCTCCTGAGTGCTGGGAGTTCTGGGATTAAAGTAATGTGCCACTATACCTGATCAAGTTAAAATTTGTCAATGTTTATAAGGTCTGTACTTATATTCAGTATTTTTACATGTGAATTCCCAGTTGTTTTAGCCCCTGTTTGTTGAAAACACAATCTCGTTTCCTTTTTCATAGTTTCATTGACTGTGTTTATGTGGACCTATTTCTAGGTGTTCTGTTCAGTTTTGTTGCACTGTCTGTTTGTTCTTTGGCCAGTATTGTTTGGTTTTTGAGACAGGATTTCTCTATATAGCTATAGCTGTTCTGGAACTCTCTTTGTAGATCAGACTGGCCTCGAACTCACAGAGATCCATCTGCCTCTGTCTCCTGAGTGTTGGGATTAAAAGTGTGCACCAACGTGCCTGGCCTGAAATGAGTCTTAAAGTTTGATAGTGTCAGTCCTCCAACTTTGTTCTCCTTTAGTGCTGTCGTGGCTAGCCTAGGTTTTTTGCTTCTCTATAAACTTTAGAATCCATTTATTGATATCCAGAAAATACATTACCAGGTTTCAATGGTGACTGATAGATTAGTGAAATAAATTGTTTGCCTGATACACTGGGAGAAATCCTACAGTCCATGACCAATATGGAAATTGGTTCTTTGGAGAGTTCATCTTCTAGTAAAGCTTTACTCAGAGCTTAGCCACTACCTCCCACCACTCTGCCTCCGAGCCCTGCGCTCTTGGCATTCCCCAGGCCCCATGCTATCTTATGTCTGTGCATTTCCCCAGATGCCCCCAGCCTATGGCATCTTTGACCCAGCTCAGGAACCAGCAGCCCCAGGCTGAGTTAGGTGCTCTAAGATCACCCTCCCATGTTTTATCTTGATGTGTGGTAGAATAATCAGCACAAAACTAATTGATTTCTCCTAGACTGTGTGCCTCTAGCTGGCAGGGCAGCTCATCTCTGCTCTCCACCGGTGCTCAATAAATTGAATTGGTCTGAAAAAAAAAAATGACTTGCTTACCTTTACTCTGTGTCTGCGTTCACAGTTTAACATCTGTACTCATGCATGCTTTCCCCATTTCTCTGTTTCTAGGCTCTTATAATCAATGGAGCGAACCTGGCAGCTCAAGATGATCGTGGATGCACCCCAGTACACCTCGCTGCCACTCATGGACACTCTTTTACCTTACAAATAATGCTGCGAAGTGGAGTGGTGAGGGATTCCTCCTAATTAGTGGTAGTGGGTGATCATGTGGATGGACTAGTATTTAGTGGTTGGTTATCTCTTCCTTACTTTTAAAGTCTTTTCTATGACTTTGGGGAAGTAATTTTTTTTCCTTTAGCTTTCCTATCTTTAAACGTGGATGCAGGAATTGAGTCAAAGCTCCCCTTGCCTCTCCCCAAAATGGGCGGTAATACAAAATGTTTCAGAGGTTCTGTGTTTGGCTGCTGATTCAGAGCTTAACTGAGAAGACTCTGAACCTTTTAAACAAAAATTCTCCAGGTAATTATGTTTTTATGAATTTGTGTTTATCTGCATAATGCTTCAAAATACCTCTCTATTTTATATACCAGTTTAGGAGGTGATATATTTCTCCAGGATTTTATTTTAATGTTTGTTTATCTAAAAAATATTTTAAAACTATGTGTACATGTGTGTGTGGGGGGTACGTGCACAAGAAGACAGGTGCCTGCAGAGGCTGAGGCTTTAGATTCTCCCTGGAACAGCTACAGGCTAATGTTAGCCATCTAATGTGGGTGCTCAGAATCAAACTCAGCTCCTCTGTTTGCTTAATTTTAGCTGAGCCACCTCCCCAGCTCCCTAATATTTATTTTGATAATAGTCAGTGGCTATATAACTTTTTAAGGAATAGAACTTCTACTGGGTATGATGGCTCGTGCCTCTAGTCTCAGCATTCGAGAAGTCAAGACAAGAGGATTGTAACTTTGAGGCTATAGTGGGAGACCTTGTCTCAGCCCCACCCTCCACGTCCAATATACACAGGGAGGTGTGGGGAGAAATATACTACTAATATGGAAGACGTAATGGTAAGAGTCTTTTCTTTCCTTTTTTTCTTTTCTTTTCTTTTCTTTTTTTCTTTTTTTTTGAAGACAGGGTTTCTCAGTGTAGCCTTGGCTGTCTTGGACTTGCTTTGTATACCAGGCTGGCCTCAAACTCACAGAGATCTGCTTGCCTTTGCCTCTTCAAGTGCTGGGATTATAGGTGTGCACCACCATTCCCAGCTTGGTAAGAGACTTTTCTAAGAAGTAAAAACATTAAACATTTTTTCTCTCGATTACTTTTTTATTTAAACCCATCCCCGTTCTTTTTATTTTATAGGTCAAAACAATGAAACAATTACTTAAGTTTCTTTTTTTTGTTTTTTTTTTCCAAGACAGGGTTTCTCTGTGTAGCCTTGGCTGTCCTGGACTTGCTTTGTGGACCAGGCTGTCCTGGAACTCACAGCGATCCGCCTCCCTCTGCCTCCCGAGTGCTGGGATTAAAGGCGTGCGCCACCACGCCTGGTTCCTACTTAAGTTTCTTTTAAACGTTGCTTTGTAACCTGGCATGGCATCAGAAGCCTTTAATCCCAGTACTCAGGAGGCAGAGGCAGGCAGATCTCGAGGCCAGCCTGGTCTACGAAGAGTCCAGGACAGCCAGGACTATTACACAGAGAGACCTTGTTTCAAAAAACCAAACCAAACCAAACAACCCAACAAAACATTGTTTTGTATGACCTTTGTTTGTTTTTGTGCTGTTTTTTGTTTTTGGAGACAGGGTTTCTCTGTGTTGTTCTGGTGGCCTGGAACTCTCTTTGTAGACTTAGGCTGGTCTCGAACTCAGAGATCCATGTGCCTCTGCCTCTCTATGCTGGGGTTAAAGGTGTGTGCCACCATACCTGGCAGTAGTTTTTAAAAAGACTTTTATAACAGTTCACTGAAAACCTCATTTTTCCTGTGTTCAGATCAGTGGGTGCAGTAATTTTTTAAATTATATTAAATGTTTGCTGTGTAATTTTATGAATAGCTTCTAATTTTCAATTGCAGAATTAAATGTCTAGATTTACTGTTTTCCTTACAAATGATAAGAAACAGTTCATTTTGAAACTGAGTGAATTTTACCTCTAGGATCCTAGTGTGACTGACAAGAGAGAATGGAGACCTGTGCATTATGCAGCTTTTCATGGTCGGCTTGGCTGTTTGCAACTTCTTGTTAAATGGGGATGCAGCCTAGAAGATGTGGACTGCAATGGAAACCTTCCGGGTATTGAACAAAGCAAATATTTTAGTTTTTAATGATAAAATATTTAAATCCTTGATCATTTTTAAGAAATGTAAACTGTCCCATCATTCCGTAATTTCCTCACAGGCCCAAAATAGCAGATAAGCTGATATGAACTATTTACTATGTGAATACAATGCTGTGTTATATACATATCATGATTTTTTTTTGTAGAGCTATCTTTATCAGCAGTAGAGAAATTGGTTCCTCCTTTTCTTCTGCCTCTTCTTCCTTCCTTGTACAAGTTCAGTGGGTGGGCACTGGGCTGTGTCCCTGGGGTTAGTGCCTGTTTCTTTTCTTTTTTTCTTTTTCTTTTCTTTTCTTTTCTTTTTTTAATTCCTACCTCTGTGCCACACAGACAAGTATTTTACTGTTTAGGTGTATAGAGGTCACACCTATATATGAGCTGGTTTCTTATTGCATTTTTAGGTTTAATTTGAAATAAACTGGCTAGTTGACACATAGGTTCTAAACACTCTACCTTCTTTATGAAGTGGTATTGAAATTCAGATGGCAGATCACAGTGAGATTGGAGTCTTGAAAGCTGCAGAGATGGCTCAGTGGTTAAAATAATTTATTGCTCTTCTGTTCTTCCAGAGGATCTTATTTATTTATTTATTTATTTATTATCTTATTTTAATTCCCAGCACCCACATCAGGTAGTTCACAACTACCTGTAACTCCAACTTCAGGAGATCTGACACCCTTTTCTGGACTTTCTGAGGTCACCTGCACTTACTGCGTCCTCTCTCTCTCTCTCTCTCTCACACACACACACTTAAAAATATCCTTGAAGTATGTATTAAAGAAATGTAAAACACTCTTATGAAGGGAAAATTCAGGTAGATAATAGGAATGGGTCTGATTCAACTGCGTTGCTGTTTAGAATATCTCTAGATCCCCGCGGATCCTTGTTTGCTGTGCTTTGCTGGATGCTGTAGTCTACCTCCCTCTTTGTCTGTCTTCTGTACCTTTACACTTACTATCTGGGATAGCTGGCTTTCTTTCTAAAGTTTACTTTTAGCATTCTTTTTATGAAGATTGTTGGTTGGTATGAATACATTTTTTTACGATTACATTTTTTAAATATATGGAAGTAATTTGCTTTCATCCTTTTAAAGTTTAATCTTTTGTTCGATTAAATCTCCTCAGCCCCCCCCCCATGTGTGTGTGTGTGTGTGTTACTCAGGATTGAGTTCAGAGCCTAGCATATAATCTTTACTACTGAGATACATCCCAAACCCCTAAATAAAAATTTAAAGTATAAAAAAATTAAAATATAATGTGCATATAGAAAAGCTCCCAATTCTATGCATATGCCATTGAATTTTCATACATGAATGCATCTCTGTAACCATTAAGACAAACTAAATCTATTATGTGGAGCCAGAGACTTCTCTCACATCTTTTTTTCCAGCTAACTTCTATCTACCTTCCACAATTAATCTTTGTCTTCTGGCTTATAAATCAGCCCCTCTAGTTTTGAACTGTATGGGATAAAATAATGTATTAGTATTTGGAGTACCTGGCTTCTATTTGTTTTCCAAAGTAGGTGCCATAGTCCTATTTAAGAGTTTCATGTGCATCCAGGTGTGGTGATGTATGCCTTCAGTCTTCAGCACTTGAAAGGTAAAAGAGGATCAAGAGTTGGAAACTATCATGGGGTGAATAGTGAGGTCAAGGCCAGCCTGGGCTCCACAGGGAATTTCCCTCATATGCAGAATTTAGACTTGAGAGAATATAGAGTTCAATAGGTAAAGACAATGTAAAACAACTATAGGGGCTGGAGACATAGCTCAGCATTTAACAACACTTACTGCTCTTGCAGAGGACGTGAGTTTAAATCTCAGCACCCATGTTGAGCGGCTCACAACTGTACCTCCAGCTGGCCAGGCCTACACAGAGACATGCACACATACAACTATTTTTTTTATCTTAAAAATACAAAAATACGTAAATACAATTTTAAACAAATATAATTAAGACATTTTAAGTATATATAAAGACATGACATCAGAAGGCAGAAGGATGACTATTTGGGGTATTGGGACAACAATAAAAGGGAAATGGGAGAGTGTTTATCGGAAGTTTATAATAATACTCCTGTGATATATCATAGTGAAATCCGTTACTTTAATGGATTATTATTTAAAGAAATAATAAAGAAGCTAATATGGTAATATGGAAGAAAACATTTTAGTAGCTCCTTAACACTGGCCTTTAATCAGTTGTTTTAATTTTACTAATTCTGTTGGGTTATTGGATTTCTTGGTGGCTTTAATTTGTTTGTTTTTTTTCCTCATGACTTCTGGCAGGTCACACCATTTTATATCTTTGTTTAATAGCTTCTTGGCTATTTTCTGTTGTGAAGTATTAGTTGAGACATCCTTCCTCCATTCTGGGTGGTGTTCCCCTCCTCCTCCTCCTCCTGAGGTGTAGGGGCTCTTCACAGACGGAAGCCTTTATCAGCTACTTACATTATGCATACCTTTTTCATTCTATAGACTGCCGTGTTACTCTTTTGAGATGTTCTTTAATGAGCAGTTTACTTTAAAAAATTATTTATTATGTATTGTGTTCTTCCTGTATGTGGGCCTGCACACCACAAGAGGGCACCAGATCTCATTATAGATGGTTGTGAGCCACCATCTGGTTGCTGGGAATTGAACTCAGGACCTTTGGAAGAACAGACAAGTGCTCTTAAGCTCTGAGCCATCTCTCCAGCCTCTAGAAGTTTACTTTCAATGTAGTCCAATTTAATAATATCTTCTCTTTGTGGTTAGTACTTTTTATATTTGATTAAAAAATGCTCACCCTATTCTGTGGTCATAAAGACATTTCTTTATCTTTGAGGATGTATATATTTTTACTTTTATGTTTATATCTCCAACTTATTGAGAATTGGCTTCATTTCAAGTATTCTGATTATTTTTGTTGGCTCTTTTGCTGTTTTCTCATTAAAATGATCAAGCTTGTATTTAAAGGTATGAATAATATAGAGGATAAGAATGCCTGAGCCACTAGAGGATAATAATAATATAGAGGATAAGAATGCCTGAGCCACTAGAGGCAGTCTGAACATTTTTTTATGAAGCAGATTTGAGGTTTAGTAAAAAAATCTTTGAATAGTGATTTAAGCGTGAAAGTTAAGAGAAAGAGATATGCCCAGAGAAGCACATCACATATCATGAGTGGGTACCCTGAGAGAGAGAACTGTTCTCTCAAAAGATAAATTTGGTATGTATTTAGTGAATACCACCCATGTATCTATATGTTAGAGGCAACTTTCATGTGGTGGTAAGGGGAAAGATAGATAATCATCACATTGCATGATCTAAACATACATTGTTATATAGGGATACATGTTTGGGTAAATATAGCAAAGGGAGTAGAAAATAGTAGAGGAATAAAATTTACAACAGCAAAGCCTTCACTGAGGAAGTGACTGGTGACTGGTGAGTCTTGTGGCTAGTCCAAGGAAGAGGTGATGAGACTGTGCTGCTCTCCTCCCGAGGCCTAGTGTTTGTATAACAGCAAACCAGTGTGACTGGAACAAAAGTGAGGGGCCCAAGTAACAGGCAATGAGGGATGAGGTCGAAGAGGTACCAAGAGCAACTGAAAGGGGCTCAGTATGGGTGACCTGAGCAGACTTAGGCCTTAGGAAAGGTATGAATTCTTGAACAGTCCTCTCATAACTACACACACACACACACACACACACACACACACACACACACACACACACACACAAGAATCTCAGAATACCCTCTTTTGAAGACTTCGAGTTCTAGGGCTGGAATGATTAAAAGGTGCTCTTTGCTCTTTGAGAGAAGTAGAGTCTGGGTCCTAGCACCCGTGTCAGGTGGCCCACAAGCACCTGTAACTCCAGCTCCAAGAGATCCTAAGCCCTCCGGAGCCTCTGCAGGCACCCACACACATGCGTGCATACACAGCCAGACACATACGTAAGAATAACATAATAAAATCTAAAGAGAAATGACAACCAGTCCAGGCATTGTGTGTGTGTGTGTATAATATTTTGAGACAGGGTTTCTCTGTGTACTCCTGGCTGTCCTGGACTTGCTTTGTAGACCAGGCTGGCCTCAAATTCACAGAGATCTGTCTGCCTCTGTTGGGATTACAGGTGTGTGTGCCATCGCACCTGGCTTAGTCCAGATATTTTCACCATACAGTTCTGGCATGTTCAGAACCCTGGGTTTAATCCCCAGGAGCCGGGGAAGGAAAACAGAAGTCTAGTGTAGCAATTTAAGCTGTTGTTTGAGGTCCAAACAGTAGCTTGGAATGGAAGAAGTAAAGAGACTTGGGAGGTAATTGGGTCCTACATATATTTTGAGGGAGACCTGGGAGTTTCTGATGTAGCAATGTGAGGAGTGACAGGTAATCAAGCCTGGACAACACAGGAAGGAGAGTTTCCTATTAGTAAAGATGCTGAAGACAATGTCAGGCAAGAGTTAGTTTTGTTATATTAAGTTAGAATTCTGTGAGGGTTGCAAGCATATGTAATGAGTAAGCAGTTAGCAGGGCCATTTTCAAGGGGGAATATTTTCAAAAGGCTGCAGGATGACCCAGCATGACGTGGTATGTGCCAGCAAACTAGCGTCTGGACCTAAGGACTTCTCTTTAAGGCCAGAATCCAATGGCCACCTGAACACCACCTTGCTTTCCTTTAGTCACAGATTGCCCAAATACTCGTATTTTTCTTGATACTTGGAGTCATTGCTTCATGACTGTTTTTTCTTCTCCCCAAAACTTTTGGGTTTTTTGTTTTTTGAGACAGGGTTTCTTCGTGAAGCTCTGGCTCTCCTGGAACTCGCTTGTAGACCAGGCTGGCCTCGACCTCACAGAGATCTGCCTGCCTCTACCTCCCAGAGTGCTGGGATTAAAGGTGTATGCCACCATCACCTGGCTTTTTTGAGGTACTTTGTTGTCATCTTGTAGGATTAAGGCTATCCCTTTTCTCTTACCTGCAGTTCACTTAGCAGCTATGGAAGGCCACCTTCATTGTTTTAAATTCCTGCTGAGTAGAATGAACAGTGGTGCGCAAGCTTTAAAAGCCTTCAACGACAATGGGGAAAATGCATTGGACCTGGCCCAGCGGTTCTTGAAAGAAAACATTATACAGTTTATTCAGGGGGCTGAGTATGAAGGAAGCAACCCAGATGATCAGGACGGTAAGTAATTAAGCCCACATATTTTTACAGAGAGTGATAATAATAAAATGGTACATCGAAACTTACATATATTACTATCCATAATCATCCAGACTCTTCACTTTGACGCATTTTAGACAGAGCATGTAGGTAGTAGTATAAAGAGCACGGTGTGTGACTGCGGCCTAATTTTATGTCAGCTTTACACAAGCTAGGGTCATGAGAAAGCAGGGAGCCTAAACTGAGAAAATGCCCACATAAAATCTGGCTGTAGTCAAGCCTGTAGGGCATTTTCTTCATTCGTGATTGAAGTGGGAGGGCTGAGCTCACTGTGGGTGGGGGCATCCCTGGGCTGTTGGTCCTGGGTTCCATAAGAAAGCAGGCTGAGCAAGCCATGAGGACCAAGCCAGGAAGTAGCACCTCTCCATCATTATATGCCTATATTCCCCGTTTTAAGAATTGCAATTCATTTATTTTTCTTTCTTTTTTATTTTTTTATTTTTTTGGTTTTTCAAGACAGGGTTTCTCTTGTAGTCCTAGCTGTCTTGAACTTGCTTTGTAGACCAGACTGGCCTCGAACTTACAGAGGATGTTCGTGCCCCTGCCTCCCGAGCACTGGGGAGTAAAAATGTGTGCCACCATACTAGGTCTTCATTTAGTTTTCTAAGGAATTTGGTTTTCTGTATTTTTGGTATGAATCATTTATTGATTTTTATCAGATATAGATAATTTTCTCTCACAGGTAGATTGTTCTTTCACTTTGATTATGATATCTTTAAACAATGGTTTTTAGTTTACTTAAATTACACCCAAGCATGCCATTTTATGATTTTTGACATTCATCATTCCACCATAACCATATAGATAGAGGCATTTTCATCACACCTAGGTTTTCTCAGACTCCTTTTACCTTACTGCTTTTTTTTATTCTGCCCCCACACAATCACTGATCTGCTTCGGATTTTCTAAAGTTTTGTATTAGGGTGGTAATTGTATTTACATAGATATATATTTCTATCCCTCTTGGTAAGTACTAGGAGTGGAACATATGATGGGTATATACTTAACTTTAGATATTTAGATGTTTAAGGGGTTGCCTTTCTTTCTTTCTTTTTTCTTTTTCTTTTCTTTTTTTTTTTTTAATTTATTTTTGAGACAGTTTCCCCTGGCTGTCCTGGACTCTGTTGACCAGGCTAGCTTTGAACTCACAGAGATTATCCTGCCTCAGCCTCCCAAGTGCTGGGATTAAAGGCGTGTGTCATCATGTCCAGCTTTTTGTTTATTGTTTTTTAATTCACTCTCATTGTTTTGGTTTTTTGAAATAGAGTTTTTCTGTGTAGCCCTGGCTCTCTTGGAACTTATTCTGTAGACTAGGCTGGCCTTGAGCTCAGACAGCCACCTGCCTCTGCTTCCTGAGTGTTGGGATAAAAGTTGTGCACCACCATGTCTGTCAGGAAACTGTTTTTCAAACAGCGCTCTTAAGTGCTCTATATCCTTGTCAATATAGGTAGTAGTCAGTCTGTTCTGTTGTAGTCATTTTAGTGGGTGTGTGCTGTTTCCATGAGCATCTTTCCCTTTATTGGCCATCCATTCCTTCTTTCATGGAATATATGTTTTAGTTTTTGACATCTTAAAAATAAGTTTTTTCTAGTTTTGCTTTGTTATTTAACATATTCTGGACATAAACTGACAGATGTGTATTGCAAACATTTTCTCCCATTCATAGTCTTTTTGTTTTCTTTTTTTCTTTTTTTTTTTTTTATTAATTTATTTTTGTTACATCTCAATGTTTATCCCATCCCTTGTATCCTCCCATTCCTCCCCCCCCCCCATTTTCCCATTATTCCCCTCCCCTATGACTGTTCTTGAGGGGGATTACGTCCCCCTATATATTCTCATAGGGTATCAAGTCTCTTCTTGGCTACTTGCTGTCCTTCCTCTGAGTGCCACCAGGTCTCCCCCTCCAGGGGACATGGTCAAATGTGAGGCACCAGAGTACGTGAGAAAGTCATATCACACTCTCCACTCAACTGTGGAGAATATTCTGACCATTGGCTAGATCTGGGAAGGGGTTTAAAGTTTACCTCCTGTATTGTCCTTGGCTGGTGCCTTAGTTTGAGCGGGACCCCTGGGCCCAAATCTGCCTATCATAATGTTCTACTTGTAGATTTCTAGGACCCTCTGGATCCTTTTATTTTGCTGTTCTCCCATGCGGTCTTTTTGTTTTCAAAGGGTGACAATTTTAAATTTTATTAAGTTCTAACTTGTAATTTTGTTTTAGATAGTGTAGAAAATTTGGTAATATCTTACTTTATCATTCTTTTTATTTGTTAGTGTGTCAGTTGAACTTACCTGAGTAGCTTCATACTTAAGATAATACTGAAACATGGATTGTATGACAGCTTTAGGTAGGGAAATGAACAAATCCCTGTGTTTGCTAAAATGCTGACTTTTTATTCAGATTTAGCCTTTCCAGGTCACATGGCTGCCTTTAAGGGTGATTTAGAAATGCTTAAGAAACTGATAGGAGATGGAGTAATCAATCTGAATGAACGTGATGATAATGGATCAACTCCTATGCATAAAGGTGAGCTCTCCTTGGTTCATTTCTGTTGTGATTTCTTGTGAACTATTCAGCTTTTAAAGTAGTTATCAGAAATCTCCCCTGGTGGATGTTGGTGAATGTTATATGGAATACACAGCCTGATTTCTAATTCAGGTGCTTTTTATGCTGCTAGATGAGTATGCCTTCCATGCTAGGGCCAGCTGAGTTTCTTGGTGACTTTGTTGTTGTTGTTGGTATTTTATTTTTATTTTTATTTTTATTTTTATTTTTTTAGCCACATCAATTTTACACCCTGTTTATTTAACAAGCATTGCAATTTTCCAATAAACTACAGTAAATCCAGAAAAGTAAAGGATCCATACATAAATGTGAAGCATTTATCTTTTCTGAATTTGATAGTTACATTTTTGTAGTATTTACATTATTTATTTTATATAAGGGTAGGTTTCATGCATATGTCATACTATATGAAGGCCAGAGGAACTGTTGTTGGTATTTTAAAAAAATTTTATTTATTATTATGTATACAATGCTCTGCCTGCATGTACACCTACGTGCCAGAAGAGGGCATCAGATCACATTATAGATGGTTGTGAGCCACCGAGTGATTTCTGGGAATTGAACGCAGAACCTCTGGAAGAGAAGTCAGTGCTCTAACCTCTGAGCCATCTCTCCAGCCTGACATTGTTTTTACAGTGACATGTGAAATACATTGCTAAGGAACCTTCTTACAACAATATTTTTAAAAGAATTAGTTTATTTTCCTCTCTTAAAAAATTCTTATTTTGGAAACAGAGTCTTGCTGTATATCCCTTTCTGTGTATGTAAAGTAGACTGGCCTTAAACTCACAGTCTGTCTGCCTCTTTTGTGGGTGCTGGGATTGAATGTGTATGCCACCATACCTTGCTCTTTTCTTTTCTTTTCTTTTTAAATATCATTTAAAATTTTATTTTCTGTATATGACTTTGCCTGCATGTGTGGATATGCACTATGTGCATGCCTGATACCTGCACAAGCTGGAAGAGGGCATCAGATCCCCTGATATTGGGGTTACAGACAGTTGTGAGCTGTTGAGTGGGTGCTGGGAACTGTAAAAGCAAGTGCTCTTAATGGTGGAGCCATTTCTCCAGCCAAGAATCTTTTTCTTATATTCTATTTTAGATAAATTATTTGTCCTCCCTCTTTCCATAGAAATGGCAGGCTATTTTTTTTTTTTTTTTTGAGACGGGCTTTCTCAGTGTAGCCTAGGCTGTCCTAGACTCCCTTTGTAGACCAGGCTGGCCTTAAACTCACAGAGATCTGCCTGAGTGCTGGGATTAAAGGCATGTACCACCACACCAGGCTAAACTAATTATTTTAAGAACAGAAAAGACAGAGTATATTACTATTTCTGTCTTTACTTATAGAGCTTTGGGAAATACCTTTTGTTAGCTGCTTCTGGAAGGAGATGAAGAAGAAGTAGGAATTGAGGAATAGAAAAAGTTACTAAGGCTCAAAGTGATGATGTGTTTAGGAGGACTTAGTAACAACAGCATGTATTTATGACAGATAACTGCATATCTCTCACTACATTTAATGATTACTGAAACCATCCATCCATCCATCCATCCATTCATCCATCTACCTATGCTGGAGCAAGTTTGGGTAGGGAGGTCAGTGTTACTGTCCGGTGTATAAAGTGCTAGCTGCCAAACCTAATGACATGTGTTTGATCCTGAGAACCAACATGGTAGAAGGGCCTGAAAGTTGTCCTCTGATCTCCAGATTTATACATGTGTGCGTGTACAGACACAAAGTAAATAAATAGATGTAAAAGTTTTGAGAAAAGATTTCTTTTGTGTGTGTTTTTCATATGCAGTAGGTAGGCATGGAGCAAGATTTTTGATGTCCCTAAGACCCTTGTGGCTGGAATGTTCACACGCTGGAGTACTGCACAATACTGAGTAGGTGCTGGGCAGCATGATGTAGTGCTGGGGTGTGGCTGAAGAAGATTGGATTCTAGTTTCTCTGACTTGCTTGTTTGAACTTTGAGCTCCAATTTTTATAACTGTATCCAAAATTATTTAGATAAGACCTAAATACAGTAGATATTTGATTAAATGTCAAATAAACGTACAAGTGAAAAATAGAAAATATTTGCACAGCCTACTTTTGTTACTATAAGGTTAAAATTTCAGAAAACTGTTACCAATAACAACTTTTTCTTTGTATGTGTTATGTGTTTCTTTGTTTTACTTTTTAACAAGCTGCTGGACAGGGCCACATAGAGTGTTTGCAGTGGTTAATTGAAATGGGAGCCGACAGCAATATTACCAACAAAGCAGGCGAGAGGCCCAACGATGTGGCTAAGAGGTATAAACTTTTAAAGTTGTGCACTTACTTTCCTGTACTTAGAACTTTCTGAGCGGGGCTGGAGAGATGGCTCAGAGGTTAAGAGCACTGCCTGTTCTTCATAAGGCCCTGAGTTCAATTCCCCACAACCACATGGTGGCTCACAACCATCTAAAATGTGATCTGGTGCCCTCTTCTGGCATGCAGGCATACATGCAGGCAAAACACTGTATACATAATAATAAATGAATAAATCTTTAAAAACTTCTGAGGATTTAACACAGGTTAGGGGGACTCATAAGATGCAGGTGGAATCAGAGTTTTTAAGTTGATTGATGTTTATTTCTTATTATCTCTCCTCTTTAAAGCAATTATTCTTATCTGGATCATAGTATTAGATAATAGTATTAGTTCTATTTCCGTTGGGGATAGGGCATTTAGAAATGAGAGCAAAAGCCATGACAATGAACATCTACCATATACGGTTAGGTCCAGGACTTCTAAAGCATTCTGCAGTGATCTAATTAGTGTGCACAATGCATCGTTCTACCCAAATATGCTTGATGCCTTATTGAGAAATACTGTTTTTTTAAAAAATGAATAACAATAATGATAATAGAAAAGCAATTCTAAGGGGTTTGAATCATATTTAGGAGCTTACATGGGAAATAAATCTAGGCCATATTATAAAACTCTGTGAGCTTATTCAGGTCCAGGCCTCAAGGAATAGTTAGTGTAGATCGCCGTGCTCATTTGGTTGTTGTCTACTCAGCATCCTCTCTAGTTACTATGGTCCAGGCACTGTGGCCAGAAGTCAGACTATACAGGTGGGAAGCACAGTGCTTGCCTTCCAGGAGCTTGTGGTTACAGAAGCCCTAGAAGCTTTACTTCAAAGAAGAACACGTGTGCAAACAAAGCTTCTTAGTTGTTACAACCATTGCCACACCTATTACATGGCATGTATGAGTGAGGAAAACCGCCAGCTCTTCCTATCTGCCAGTGATGTGGGTTTGAAAACAGTGCAGGCGATAGTAAAACATAAAAAGAAATTACAGCAGCATAGAACTTAGATTGTTGTCAAGAAAAACATTTTTTTGAAGAAGCAGCACTTACATTGACCCTTGGAGGATTTGTAACATAACGTTTTGCGATTTTATCGTTCAGGAGTGCCTAAATTTGAGCCATGAGCATGGGCTACAGTGGCAGATGAGGCTTGGCCTGATGTTTGGTTGTGCCCAGTCGCTCACTTAACTTCATATGTAGCTCAGACTGTCCTTCAGCTTGCAGGCCTGTCTTAGCCTCCCTGGTGCTGGGATTAGAGCTTTGTGCCACTATTGTTCATTGGGTTGTTTTTTTTGCTGTGTTTAAAGGGTTCTTTATATATTCTAGATACTAGTCCTTCTCAGAAAATATCCATCACAAAGATTTTTCTCTCCTTTGTGGGATGTTTTTCATAACCTTAAAAACAGCTTTGGAAGTGAGTCAGTTTCATTGAAATTTGTCTTTTTTTGGATTGTGTATGCTTGGTGTTAGACCTTAAAAATCTTTTTAACTTTGCATTCTGTGTTTTCTTCTAGAAGTTGTGTAGTTTTAGGCTATGAGGTCTATGGCTCACTCTGAGTTCTTTTTTTATATTGTACTAGGTATGCATCTCAGTTCATTCTTTTGTATATGAATATCAATTATAGCACTATTTGTTGAAAATGGCATACATTTTTCACTGCCTTTGTGACTTTGTAAAAAATCAGCTTTGTTTGTTGTTTGAGACAGGATCTTTTTCTATAGTCTAGGCTGTTTTTAAATTGCCATATATCCCAAACTGTCCTCAAAGCTGCAATCCTCCTGCCTCAGCTTCCTACATGCTGAGATTATAGGCATGTGTCACCATATACCTAACCTAATAATTAAATATAATAAAATAGAAAATAAGAAAATAAGAAATATAGGGCTGGAGAGATGGCTCAGAGGTTAAGAGCACCGACTGCTCTTCCAAAGGTCCTGAGTTCAATTCCCAGCAACCACATGGTGGCTCACAACCATCTATACTGAGATCCAGTGCCCTCTCCTGGCATGCAGGCACATGTATAAAGAGAATGCTGTATAAATAATAAATAAATCTTTAAAAAAAAAAGAAAATAAGAACTATATCTTCAAGAAGAATAAAAAAAGATGAATAAAGTAATTTATAGGGTAAATTAGGATATTAAAAATCAACTCAGATAAAATATTAATAAAATGAAGAATGGAATAAGGAGAAATTACCAAGAAGATTAGCAAGAGAGGAACAGTATGTGGGATTAAGGTATGAGAAATCATAGGGCAACGAAAGTAAAAAGAAAAATAAAGCAATTCAAAAACAAGATGGGAAGCCAGTATTATGGCACATACCTTTAATCCCAGTACTCGGGAGGCAGAGACAGGTGGATAGCTGTAAGTTAAGGCCAGCCTGGTCTACAAAGAGAGTCTAGGGCAGTCAAGGCTACACAGACAGACCCTGTCTCAAAAAACAAAAACAAAAACAAACAGAAAGACCTGAGATGGGCACAGTAGGGCATGCCTAGCATTCTGAAGGCAGGGGTGGGTAAACCTCTGTAGAGTTTGACTCCAGCCTGTCCTACATAGTGTGTTCTAGGCAAGCCAGGGGTGTACAGTGAGACATTTGCTCAAAACAAAAAGAAAAACACTGAAACAAAACAAACCCAAATGGCCACCAATAGTTTTGTCTTATAAGCAGATGGGAGATATTTGATGTCCCCTCTCCCCACAAGCTGCTTCTTTTGACATGTACTGGGGATGGAGAAGTGGGCAGCGAGTTGTTTTTCTCTCTATTCCAAATAGGTTGAACCTAAAAGAATTATATGGAGGCTAAGCCTTACTGAGCAGGGCAAGACTAGGACAGTGACCACTACTGGCTGGCTTCATGCCTGTCTTCCTTGTATGTGGACCTTGCACTGCAGCAAATACAGGTGCAGTGCCCATGTACAGGCGCAGTGCACCACCAGTGCGTGCCTGGGCATGGGAAGCACAAAAGCTATGGCCTCTGGGGGTTCTGAGAGTGGGCGAGGTGCCCAGGCCCACACAGTCTGCCCCAAGGGTATGATGCATGGGCACTGAGTAATTCTGCCAGCTCTAGCAATGCTAGTCTCTGTTCCGGGCCCTGCTTGTAGCTACCAATAGCTAGTTTCATTCCACTTCTCAGCGGTCAGGCCACCATTTCCAAGCAGAAGCTCTCTGTTTCCCTCTGCATGCATTTCCCTGCCTTGGAGATCTATGTCAGTAAATGTGTCCAAATCACAACCAGTTTCTCAGGCCTACATTGACTCCTGCAATAAGCATGTGTGGGGCTAGTAAAGAGGAGAGGTATGAAGGTGCAGGGCCCCTAGTCTTCAAGCCTTAGGTTTAGTGGTAGCATCTCTCTTAAGATGATTGGTCAGTATAGCACACTGAGTAGAATAGCCAGGGCAAGAGCCCTGTGTTGTGCCTGCCTCCTCATGGGTCCAGATCTGCTGTCTTAAACTAATTCTGCAGAGTGCCAGATTGTAAACCCATGTGCATGCTCAGCTTCTTTCTCTCCCTTTCTTAAAGCTCTGAGGGGAATTTTCTTGCTTGTCCTCTGCTGTGCTGCCTAGTAGTCAGTGTAGTGAGACTCATGTAATTTTGATTTCTTTAAAAAAAAAAAAAAAACAGAAATGTTATGGGAATATTTTACTCCCAGGTGTGGGCTGCTTTGCCTCGGCTGACTATGATTTGCCTTGTGCTCTGGCAGGAGCATGGATTTGCCAACCTCAGATAGTTTCTTCGAGTGTGTGACGTTTGGAATTCTGGGGACTTTTCAGAGGCTATATAAATGCTAGAGCCCCAATAGGTGTGGCTGGTTGGGGGTTGGATGCTGTTGGTTGCAGTTTGTCAAGTAGTTGTGCACAAAGAAAGGACAAGAAATTAGATGTCCTGAAGGTAAAGATCAAACTGGCCCCAAGGAAGTTGATGCCCTAATCAGCAGGAAGTAGTCTAATGATAGTGACATCACCTTTCCCCTCCATCCCTTTCTCTCTCCTACCTAGTGTTGGGAGGTTGAAAGGGAAGAAGTTTAGGGGTGGAGAATGGTGGAAGAGAGAAAGGAACCCACAGATTAGCAAACACTGGCTACCAGTCAGTGCTACAGTTCTTTGCCTCTTTCATAATTTAAGGTACAATCTGTCTGCATTTGACCTGGTCACTAACTGGTGCACACACCTGCAGCTACACACCCAAAGTTCTTTTTTGTCTTGTGATGATACAGGAAGTCTCCAGTCTATCACAGCCCAGGGCTTTCTTCCCTTGTCAGATGTACAACTTTATATATATACATTTATTACTAAATCTGTCACTTGTGGTGATGGGACTCAAACCTGGATACTTTTAAACCCAGCTGCATTGATAGGGCTTTAATAATTTACTCGCTGTACCATATATATATATGCATATATATGTATATGTGTGTATGTAGTTTTAAAAACAATATGAATGTATTAGTTTCTTTTGCATTGCTGTAACCAAATTACCTAATGCAACAACTTGAGAAGAGAAGAGCTTGCTTGTGCTCATTGTTTCAGAGAATTTCAGCTCATCCCAGTTAGGAAGGCCTGGCAGCCAAGGCATAGTGGTGAGAGTATGTGGTGGTGGTGGTTGTTCACATGCAGGAGACATGGAAGCAGACAGAGTTGGGTATCATCTTCCAAGCCTTATCCCTAGCAGCCTATTTCTGTCAGCCAGTCTTCATCTCCTAATGCCTTCCACATTGTGCCACAAGCTGGGGACCAACCAGCTGTGAAAACACGAGTGTATGGAAGCATTCCACACTCAAACCACAGCCGCATGGAAAACAGAATTTAATATGTGGAGATTCTCCATGTCCTAGAAGAACGTGTTACATATTTTAGTTAACAATATTGTGGGAAAATATGCTTATTTCATTTATTAGCAACAGAAAAATTTCTAAGATCAAGAATTTATTAATAGAGGCTTCATGAAATTTGAAAAGGAGCAAAGAGAATAGAAAACAGAAGGAAAGGCCATTACTGTTTCTTTAAATTTCAAAACATGTTAAGGGCTTTGGGTTGAAGG
The DNA here is from genome assembly GCF_903995435.1 of Acomys russatus. NCBI lineage: Eukaryota > Metazoa > Chordata > Mammalia > Rodentia > Muridae > Acomys > Acomys russatus. Next base: position 44,903,617 of record NC_067143.1, on the reverse strand, counting down.
ATGAAAAATAAGTTAGTCACTAAGTATGGTAAGAACTATAGCTACTCTAAAACTGGAACCAGAATTAATTCTGTCACCTATCTTGGGCTAACAAAAGGAAATAAAATAGGGAATCAAGTAGGATGGTTCTGGGCTCTGTATTCAGTAGACTAATTCTGTTTTGAGGCACACTAAATATTCTTCTACTATGGGATCTCTTTCCCAGTGGATTCTTAGCAGCAGCACTTACAGGATCACTTCTCAGTAGGAGAACTTTATAGTGCTCAATGACCATGGTTCTCACAAGGTTCTGACATGCTGAGTGTGTCAGATTTCAGTGACAGTCAGGTGTAGGTTGCTTCCCCTCTTGGTGGGTTGATAGAAGTGCATATATGATGAAATTGTGTAAGTTAAGTGTGAACTAAATGTATGGAAGTTTGAGGATCTGGTTAATTATTAATTCTTTTCTACAGATTTGCCCATTTGGCAGCAGTGAAACTGTTAGAGGGGCTACAGAAATATGATATAGATGATACTGAAATTGATGAAAATCATGTGAATTTTTTCATAAGGCATGGTGTTGAGGGAAGCACTGATGCCAAGGAGGACTTGTGTCTCAGTGAATCAGACAAAGAAAATGCCAGAAGTGAGTATGTTGCCTTTATCATGTATTAGCCATTAAAGAATATGATGGCCATGGGGCTGGTTGATGCTTCAGTGAGTATAATCACTGGCTGTGCAGACTTGAGGGCCTGCGTTTAATCCCTAGAATTCATGTAACGCTGGCACAGTGGCGGCATGCTTCTTTAATCCTAGTGCTTCTGATGCGATGGGAGGCAAACACAGGAGGATGCCTCGAAACCCGTGTGCCAGGTAACCTGGAGTATGCATCTGTGAACAACAAAGAGACCCTGTCTCGGGTAAGGAGGAAGGCAAGGACCAAAAGTGGAGGTTGTCCTTGGAAACCCAAACATGTGTTCTAGCATGTGCCTGCCTGAGTGCACATAAAAGAACATGTGTCTATATGAATGTGTGCTCACAGACAACATATATCATATATACACACACCACAAAAAAGGAAGGAAGACAGACAGACACATAGAAAGACAGATACTGGGCTGGTGAGATAGTTCAGTGGGTGGTTAAGAGCTCTTGATACTCTGTTAGAGTTCAATTCCCAGCACCCAATTCTGGGGTAACTCCAGCTCCAAGGGCCCTCCCCACCATACACATAAATAAAAATTTACAATAACAATAGGGCCTACTTGTTACTACGTGTTTAGAAATTATTCAAATGATACCATTTACAAAGAAAAGCTATTTGGTATTTTTGGAGCCAGAACCAGTTCCAGTATTTTAGTCCCAAGGATTATTGAAAATATAAACTAGTGTAAAACATGGCCTTTGGAATGGAAGAATGTATCATGCAAACTAAAGTTAAATAAGACAAACATATTTAAATGTATCATAAACACAGAAAAAGATAACCCAAGAGTGATAATCTCAGCACTTGGGAGGCTGAATGAGAAGATCACAAATTTGAGGCCAGCCTGGATTATATAGTGAGTTTAAAGTAAGCATAGTAAGATTTTAACACATGCGTGTGCGCACGCGCATACACACACACACACACACACACACACACACACACAGACACACACACACCTCAACTATTTCCAAGGCTTGTTGGCAAATGATATTTTTGTAAAGATTTATTATTTTCATTTTATATGCATAGATGTTTTGCTTGTATTTATGTCTGTGCACCATGTGTATTATTGGTGCTCAAAAAGTCTAGAAGAATGCATCAGATGCTCTGGATCTGCAGTTACATAAGGCTGTTAAGCACCATCTGGCACCAGGAATCAAAGCTCTACAAGAGCAGCAAGTGCTCTTAGCTGCTGAGCCATCTCTCCAGCACCAATACTTATATTATTTTTGAGATTATAATATAATTAGATAATTTCTCCCTCTAAATCTTCACATATATCTTTTCTGCTCTCGTAATTTATGGCCTCCTTTTCACTAATTGTTATTGCATATACTCAGTTCAGGATTTATTTGTTTGTTTTTAATTGTTTTTTGTTTTTTGAGACAGTGCTTTTCTGTGTAGCCTTGGCTGTCCTGGACTACAGTCCAGGAATTTATAGAGAATGAATACAACAAATATAACTGATTATCTACTGTGCCAGACAATTGTTGTTAGAGAAATGGATCAACTGAAAGGAACTTCTGTTTGGTGATGGTAGTCATAGGGGAGGAGGGTAAAACACCACCAACAACAAACAGACAAAGGAATATAAAGAAAATGACACAGGGTGGTGGTATAGGAACTGTTGGAGCTCTGAGGCGACATTTCAGAGGGGATGTGAAAGGTGAGGATGAACTGTATAGAGATCTTGGGAGAACATTCTAAACAGAGCATGTACAAAGGTGAGTTGTTTGTGTGTCTGAGACAATCACTAAGGAGAAGTTAACAGAGAGGGTTGGAGAGGTGAGTGGGGGCCTGGTAAGATCACAAAGGGCTTAATAAGACTTTAGCTTTAGGTTTTTTTTCTAATCCTTAGGAGGAGTTTAGGGCAACAATGGTGTTATTTGATTTATGTTTAAAGACTGTCTTTCTAACTGCTGGGGATATAACAGAATGTGTCTAGGACACTCTATTAGAATTGCGCAAGAGCAGATACACCATTATCTTCATAGTTTCCTGGGCTCTATAGTCTGTAATGGTAGTCATGACTACCAGAAACAAACTTTTGTTTGGCTTCAACCTTTATATACTAAGATTTTTATTCCAGAGGAGCTTGCATTAGCACTGTATATTTTCCATTAAGATACTACATGTGTGCACACTCTCGCACACACACACACCCTTACACATACACACACACCCTTACATTCACATCCTTACACACACACACACACACACACACACACACACACACACACACACACACACACACACACCCTTACCCTTTTTGGTGTTTTATCTAAACAACAGTAGTAAGGCCATACATTATCTATTGTTTGTTGTGGAGAAAGCAAGCCAAGATCTTATTAGTTCTCCTTGTTTGTGTATCTAGATTTTCAGAGGGTAAAAAGGCCATTTTTTTTTACGGGGTAAGAATGGAAGTGGAAAGTCAGGAGGATGTGGCCTTAAGTGGGGAGATACTTGGTGATAGCTTTTATTGGAATGAAGATGGTGAAATTTGGATGTATGTTTAAAAAGGGTCATGGGATTTACTGAGTAATCTGCGTGGGAGGAGTTCAAAGACGAAGGCAGGGAAGGACGACTCATAGGAGCTTGGCCAGGATAGTTAGGGAATAGGGATACGTTTAAAAGGAGTATTCACTTGAGAGAGTAGCAAGGAAACCTTTGTAAAAGTGGAGTTTGGGCTTTGCTTTGAATGAGTAGGATTTACATAGGCGAATAGATGAGGAAGGCATGCCATTTACCCAACATGTGTGGATCTGTGCTTTGTTCATAGCTTTGGCTGAGGACTATGGTAGTATACCAGACAAAATTTTGCATTTTGGAATTTAGAAATATTCTGAACTCAACATAGTACTACAAGATGTCTCTGTAACTGTGCTTTCACAGTGATTTCTTTTACCATACAACTTACGCTTCTGAATATTATGTATCAGGTAGTATGAAGTGCCAGGGTTACATCAGTAAACACATACATCATTTTTCCATGCTTTTGCATTATTTAAAAATTTTTAGAACCATTGAAGCATTTCTCATTTTCTTAAAAAAAAATATATATACATATATTCTATTTTCAAGTGTATGTGTGCATGAGAGAGAGAGGGTGAGGGAGAGGGAGAGAGGAGAGTGTGTGTGTACAGGTGCCCCTGGAGGCCAGAGGTTTTGGTTCCTCTTGGAGCTGGCATTGCAGGTTGTGAGCCATTAAATATAGGTGCCTAGATCCAAAAGGAGTCCTCTAGAAGAGCATTAAGTGCTCCTAACAGCCAGGAGAATGTATTAGTTAATTTCTGTTGCTAAGTACCATAACCAAGCATTTTAGAGAAGGAATGGTTTATTTAGGCCTATAGTTCCAGAAAGCTAGGTGTCAGTCTTGGCAGGCACGTAATTATAGTAGCACGCTGCTAACCACAGGCATGGCAGGAGCAGGAAGCTGAGAGCTCACATCCTGAAATACAGGCATGAAGGAGAGAGCAAACTCAAGTGGTGGGGCACTTTTACCTCTCAGAGCCTAATCCCCGCGGACTTCCTCCAGCAAGGCTGCCCTGCTTAAGTTTCCCGCCAACTCTGGGCCAGAGCCTATTGGAGACATTGCCATTCAAACCATGACAGGCCTGTTGATTGGTTTATGTTTAAAGACATCATTCTAACTATTTTGGATATAATCCACTGGAAGGTGAGGCAGAATATAACATTTTTAGCCTCTTAATTCTTTTCATGATTAACAGTTGGAGGATAATCTGATTCCATTTTGTGGTATTTTTAATATGCTCAGGCTGTTGTAATTAGAGACAAGGAAGGTTAACAACAGAAATTATATTTTACAATTAGGGCTTAGAAGTCCGAGATCAGAGTCCAACATGATTGCTTTATGGAGAGGGGTGTGCTTTTGACTACGATATGACTGTGTCCTCAAGTAGAAGAGTGAGGAGGGTTTGGGGAGAAACAAGGATATAAATGTAAGCCATCTAAAGTGCTTTCTATCCCATGAGAATAGGACCCCCTGCTGCCATGCCATTAAAACACAATCACCTAAAAACCCTGTCTTCATAGAATACCACATTGGAATATAGAGCTTTAATGTGAATTTTGGGAGAGATCCATTCACCATAACAAATGGATAACCATCAAAACATTTTAAATTAGTTTAAGTTAGACTGCCCCCCACCCCTTGAGTACATGTTACTTGACACAAATAGATAATCAGAAGCCAATGAATGGGGCTGTGCTTCTTAGAGGTGTTATGCTCTCTCTCTCGCTCTCTCTCTCTCTCTCTCTCTCTCTCTCTCTCTCTCTCTCTCCTCTCTTCTCTTTCCTGTGCCACCACACCCAGCTGTATTATTTTATTTCTGAAGTTCCTGTAGTGTTTTGAATGAAAATAGCATCATAGGGAGTGTCCTTATTAGGAGGTGTGGCCTTGTTGGAGGAAGTATGTCACCAGGGATGGGCTTTGAGGTTTCAAATGTTCAAGGCAGGTCCAGTGTCTCTTCCTGCTGCCTGCTGAACCAGATGTAGAACTCTCAGCTGCTTCTCCAGCACCATGTCTGCCTGTGTGCCGCCATGCTTCCCACCATGATGATAATGGACTAAACTTCTGAAACTTTAACTCCCAATTAAATGTTTCCTTTATAAGAGTTGCTGTGGTCATGGTGCCTCTTCACAACAAAAGAACTTTGACTAAGACAGAGCCCTAGGTTTAGAGATGCTAGTTACTTGTCCAAATTCACGCTGTAACTGGATGTAAGGCTTTCAGGCTTCTTTCTATAATACACTTGTCACCATACCCACTGTATCTTGAAGGGAGCATTTTCATGCCACATAACCTTAATGTATGTTCTCACTGTGTTTGCTCAGGGAGCCATCATTTGTTTCTAACGAATGAGAAGAATGGTTTCAGTGGATCTCCGAGTGGTGAGGAGTTAGTACAATGTGTTTGAATCGACGCTAATCTAAGCACAAACAGCCACATAGTGAGTGAATAGTAGGTCTTAGGCAATGGATTCAGACATCAGAGCTTCACCACGTTTTAGCTCTGTTGCTCTCAGAACCTTAGCTTCCTCATCTATGAAAACACCTGAGATAATTTTTACAAGGCTTAATTTCATACATGAAAGAATGGGAACTAGCTCATGACAGAGATTCAGAAAATGTCGATTCCCTTCTGTTTGATCTTTGGAGGATGTTTCTGGTCATTCTGGTTGGAATATATTGTTGTGCTTAAACTAGATTTTGAAAATTGAAATTCATGTCTAGATTTATTTTTCCTTTAAAAAGACTTAAAAGCAGCTGAGTGTGGTGGCACACGCCTTTAATCCCAGTACTTAGGGAGGCAGAGGTAGGCAGATCACTGTGAGTTTGAGGACAGCCTGGTCTACAAAGTGAGTCCAGGACAACAGCCAAGGTTATACAGAGAAACCCTGTCTTGAAAAACCAAAAATCAAAACCAAAACCAACCACCAAACAAAAAGCTACTAGTACAGTTTCAGGCTTGTTTTCCCAGGGACATAGCAGATGTTCCATTGTGAATTCAACCAAGGGAGAGCCTGAAGATACTGGCATCAGTTTTCTCTAATTTTCTAACATGATATGGTTTGGTACTTACTTCTCATCTTAAAACACTGCCAATCTTCTTTAAGCCACTTTACTTATAATGTAGCATCAGAATTATCTGATACATGTTCTAATAACAGATAATCTTCCAACTAAGTATTTCATCGCCTGCATCACTGATATTTAACTTTCTAGATATATATCACACTTCCATCAAATCCTTCCATAAGTAGCAGACAATGGTTCTATTAAAGAAGAAGCAAGTGGGCTGGAGAAATGGCTTGTTAGTTAAGAGCATGTTTTGCTCTTGAGGAGGACTGGGTTGGATTCCTAGCACCCACATGGTGGCTCACAACCATCTATATTCCAGGTCCAAGGGTCCAGTGCCTTCTGACCTCTACAGGCACCAGGCACAAATGTAGTTCACAGACACACATGCAAGGAAAACACTTGTACATAAAATTAATATTTTCAAAGAGCTTTTTCAAAAGAAAAAGAAGCCAATGTTGAGAGAGAATCATCATCCTGTAAGCATATGTACTGTCATCTAAATTAGGTTCCTATTCAACTATTTTTTAGTGAGAGCTCATAAGAAAATTGTAGAATTGAGAACACTTCTGGAAATTGCTGAGAGCAACTTCAAACACTTGGGTGGGATAACAGAAGAGGATCTAACGCAGCGGAAGGAAGAGCTGGAGTCTGAGAAGTAAGGTCTTTAAAGCCAATACTTTGTATTTAGGTGCCTGTGAATTCCATGTGAGTGTCTCTTATGTTTTCTGGATATGGTGGTACATGCCTTTAATCTCAGTGCTTGGGAGGTAGATCTCTGAATTTGAGTTCAGCCGAGTCTACATAGTTCTAGGATAGATGGGACTATTAGAGACAGATCCTTATTTAAAAACAAACAATCCACTTATTTTTGAGACAAGATTTCTCTGTGTAGCCCTCGCTGTCCTAGACTGGAACTCACAGACATCTGCCTGTCTCTGTCTCCCTGACTGCTTGGATTAAAGGCGTGTGCCACCGTGCCTGACTTCATATTTTAGTTTAAGATGCAAGCTTTGAACTCCCTACTGGACCACAGCCTGTGTTGACCCTCAGGAAATACTTACTAGAAAAATTTAACTCAATGATTCTGATCTCTTGTTAATCACAGCTGATTCTGGAGCCCCAATTAACCAGTATTTATTAGCCCAGAAAAGCACCTTCACTTTGGTGGTGCTGGTCCTGGTTAATCACAGCTGATTCTTCAGCCCCAACTAACCAGCACCAGAGACTTTTAATTCAAACATCACAGGAATGGCCCTGGTAGTCGCCACTTCTTTCAAAAACGTTACAAATCAGCCCACATCTCTCAGAATTCATACTTTCAAGCTCCAACAACAGCTCATTAAGCTTTTAGCACTTGGAGCCCAAAGTTCCAAAAACTTCCACAATGCCCCTCAAATAAAATCAGGGCAGGACCTCAAGGTGAGAACCTGGAGGTAGGCGCTGGAGCTGCTTTCTGACTTGGTCCTCATAGCTTGCTCAGCTTTCTTAGACCCTACGGGCCACCTGCCCAGGTGCGCCTGGCTGGGCCTTCCCACAGTATTCATTAATTAAGGAGATGTCCCACAGACATCTCTCCAGGTCAGTCTGATGGAAGAAATTCTCTCCTGGGGCTGCCTCTTCCCACATGACTATTTGTTTCAACTTGACAAGCAGCTAACCAGCACAGAAGTGTGAATCACTGCTCCAGGTTTGGAATCACTGATCCCTGCTTTATTTTTTCCTCTCTTGGTATTTGTTACCTTCCAGTACACCATGATTTTGCTTATTTATTTCATGATCACTACTTGTCCCCAGTACATATATCACTGCTGGTTCATATAAGAGCCTAAATACAGTTGATAAATAAATGACTTAACAGTGGGAAGCATCAACAAAAATAGTTGTTGGAGCTGAGCATGGTGGCTCACACCTGTAATCCCAGCACTCAGGAGGCAGAGGCAGGCGTATCTCTGTGAGCTCCAGGCCAGCCTGGTCTACAAATCGAGTCCAGGGGAGCAAAAGCTACACGGAGAAACCCTGCCTCGAACCTCCTCCCCAAAGTAGTTGCTGGGTAAATCAGAATTGACTGAGGAAACATTTTTTTTTATAGGATCATCAAAGAGCTGCAGGGCCAGCTGGCCTATGAGCGACTCCGCAGGGAAAAGTTAGAGTGTCAGCTGGATGAGTATCGAGCAGAAGTGGATCAGCTGAAGGAGACGCTGGAGAAAACTCAGGTCCCCAGCGTCGTGGCTATGGTTGGTGTCCTTACACATTTATTTTTTTGTGATAAATGGCCTATAGAAGTTGCTAAGATTGTAAGCTTTGATTTGGGGCTGAATTTGAATGCTGTCAATAATCTTTTTTGATGTGGGTAAGCCTTTGGCCTATTTGAAAGTGTGCTGTAAATTAGAGCTGGCTATCCTTTCTAAAGCTGACATCAGGACTGGGAATTTGACCATCTTTGCTACTGTAAATAAACATTTTTCTGCTTTCTTGAGATGTACTTTGAGTTTCAAATACAAAACTTATGTTATTAAAAAAAGGGGGGCCAAGATCAAAGGAGCAAGAATTTAAATTGTGATTCTCCTCAGTGTCAGTTTTAGACAGAATAAACAACCTTCCCACAAAAACCGAGATCAACAACACTTGAATGAATGCAAGAAACATAGAACGAGGATAGAAAAGCAGCTTTAATGTCAGCAGTGAACGTAAAGCATCTACTCACAGTAGATTAGGCTTTGACTCCCACTCTTCTGCAAGAAAAGACACTGTGGTGGCACACGCCTTTAATTCCAGCCCTCAGGAGGCAGAGGCAGACAGATCTCCAACTTCAAGGTCACCCTGGTCTATAGAGCAAGTTCCGGGACAGCTAGGACTACTCAGGAAACCCTGTCTCAAAACAGCAACAAACAACAACAACAATAACACACCCCCTCAAAAACCAACCAACCAACCAAAATACACTGTGATGTGGCCTTGGGGACAGCTTATCCTGACATTATGGGGGCTGAGAAACATCTCATCCTTTAGGGAAGGTTTTTTTTCCCCTCCAGTCACCATGAATAAATTATTTCATACCTCTGCCACCTTGTCTGATCTGTAAGAAAACATCCTGGCTTTGTATTTTATACGAACTGTTTGCCTCTTAATCACTTCAGAGAACACAACATAGTAGACTTGCTTGCACAATGTTACAACCAGATAAATGTTGTTCCTTACACCAAATCCCATTCTCCAGATGAAGGCACTGCTAACAGTGTAGGACATCATGAGATGTAGCAATTTTTCCATTTTATCTACAAATATGTGTATGTATATGTTTTACTTTCCTCCCATTTATTCTTTTGAGACAAAGTCTTATGTATCACAGACCTAAAATGAACTAGGTAGCCTAAGCTGGTCTCATTTATAATCCTCTGCCTCTGTCTACCTTGTGTTGTGATTGTCGTAGGTATGTGCCACCGTGTCAGGCTAAATTGAGTGGCTTGTTTGATCACACAGTGTGAAAGCAGGAACAAATTTCAGATCCTGCCTTTTGACCATGTCTCTATTTCTGTACAAAGACCCAAACACTTATATTTTAGTGTTATGCTCTGACTAGGGCTCCCTTCTTTTGTTCTGATAACTAAACATTTCTGTCTGAAATTCCCAGCAGTGTCTACTGTGTAGTTTCACTGTGTATCCCTGGCTATCCTAGAACTTACTCTGTAGACCAGGCTGGCCTTGAACTCACAGAGATCCGCCTGCCTCTTGACTCTGGAGTGTTGCAATTACAGGTATGTACCACCTCTGCCCAGCCCCCACATCTATTTCTTAACTGTTTTTTTGTTTGTGTTTGTGTTTTTGTTTTTGGAGACATAGTCTCTCTTTGTAACCCTGGCTGGCCCAGAATTCACTATGCAGCTCAGGCTAGCTTCAGCCTCCCAGGTGCTGGAATGAAGGGGTAAAGGTGTACATCACTATGCAGGCCAGTTTTGGATTTTTGAGTCTTTCCCTACAGTTCTTTCTTCTTTCATAAACTGTGGACTCACAACACAGAATTTAGATATCTAGTCCTTCTCTATCCAGGTTCATTGAATAAACAGTCAGGTTGGTTTTCTCTCATTTCTTGTTCTGGAAATCTTGCATCAATAAAGTGGGCTCCTCAATTTTGGTTTAGTTCTTACGTACTTTATCAGCTGTACATCCATCAGTTCTTCGTATGCAGGTGATCCTTTCTGAACTTAGCACAGTTTCTCAGAGCCAAGCCTTTGTTCATTTTGTTGTTCTATCTCAAGGTCCCCTATCAAGTCTGTCCCAAGACACTGCCATCTCAAGATCTGCTAACCAGACACTCTTTCCATTAAGCCCTTGCTACTGCTTTGAAGGTGCCTCACTTTTTTAGTGTGGTTAAATACTTTACCCACTATTTCATATTACAAATTGAGAAACCCAGTGCCAGATAAAATAGTTTGTAAAGTTACAGCGGCTTGTTAGGCTTGTTACAGCGGTTGTAATTTTAATTTGCCTGCCTCCACATCCACTCATGCTTTTTAAATCACTTGTATTACTGCCACCATAAGCCATCCGTTCTCATCTTCTTACTGTACTTGTGAAAAATTCTGGCAAACCTGTCTTTAGAACTTGGAGGATTCCAAGTTAAGCCTCAGGAATCGAGCAGACAGAAGACCATATGGAGATATGGTCTTGTTTTTACAGATTGTATTCCATAGTATCAACTTCATGTTTACATGGTGTTATACAAGAGTTAGCTCTCCAGCGTATTATCAATGGCACGGTCAGGAATACTTTCAGAAATAACTCTGAGCCACAAACTCTTCTCAAGGACATGTGCTGGAAAGGCTCTTTGGAGAATATCTGTACACATTTTTTCTCACCTAAATAGGGTATTTTCTTTTGTAAAAAGTACTTTAAAAATTTCCACAGTAGTCTGGCCATATTCTTCCCCACCCCTCAACGCTTCCCAGACTACCACCACCATACTCATATTTCTTTCTTTCTTAAGAAAAAACAAAAACCTAACCCCAAACTGAACAACCTTCAAGTGTACATGCACGCATGCACACACATGTGCACCTCCCTGCCAAGAAACAGGACAAAACAAAAACATGGAGCCTGTTCACTGTTGGCCAACTATTCCAGAACATGTAGTATGCCTGTGCCTGGGGTAAGTGGTATGCACAGCATTTTTGACTAGAATTATCTAACAATCACTAACATCTAATGAACATCTGTTGTTCTTGTCCCCTCCCTTGCTCCTTTCTATAGTACTTAGTGAGTCTTCTGCTTTAGGTCATGTGACTACCAAGATGATGTGAAAGATTCAGGAACAGTGAAGAATGGGAAAAGTGGAAAATGAAACAAAAGTTGTAAAGGAATACTGAACAAACAAAAATTCTGAATAGAAAGTCAAGAAAAAAAAAAAAATACTAGCCCTGTAGGGCTCTTAAAGATTCCACATGAAGTTGCATTAGCACCTTCTACGTTGAAGTTATGCCATGGCATGTCAGTCACCATAAAAGCAGAAATGACAGTTTCTTCCTTTGGGGTCTCTATTAAGTAGAGACAGCACTAACTTTCCAGGGGCCTCTCAGTCTTCCTGATTCAGCACAACAAGAAGCACAAGTGCTTTAGATCTAGAATGTAGTTACACAAAATCCTAAAGGAAATTTAATCAAAGCAGACAATATTTAGCATGGCTTTTTTTTTTCTTTCTGTTTTTGGGTGCTGTATAAATAAAAGCCTAAAGCTTTTATTTGACTATCTTTTTCTTTGTTTATAGGAAGATGACTCATGTGAGTCTAGCAAAGAGAAGCGGCAAATGAAGAAAAAAGTGTCTCCTGGGGGCATACTTGTGAGAAGGTACTAAAGAGTGAAGTAAGTTAAATAAACACTTAATTTTTTCCTTCACTTTAAAGATGATATAAATTTAAGTCAACAGAAATCCTTACATTATGAAGGTGAAAATGCATATTAAAGGGATTAAAAAATTCCAAGATACTTTTTGTATACATATATATAGAAGGTAACATTTGTGAGTAATACTTTTGTAATTATTCATAAAAGCTGTGAAATATAAGATGTTACAATCTAATAGTGAAAGGAAATCCAATTCTAGATAATCAAAATTATTACAATGATACTATGGCTCCATAATAAAGTATTTATTTTACTGTCTAGAAAGTGCTATGTACTACTACTAATCTGCATGTGATTTTAAGAATTTTGTGGATAAAGAAACTGTGGTACATTTACACTATGGAATACTACTCAGCTATTAAAAACAAGGAATTTCCGAAATTTGTGGACAAATGGATTGAACTAGAAATTATCATAATGAGTGAGTTCACCCAGAAGCAAAAAGAGTTAAAAGGTATATACTCACTTATATTGAGACACTAGTCCAAGGGGTACGTCCTCATGAAAAACTTTACTTACCAAGAAAGTGAGTCAGAGGGGAGGACATCCTATTGAGACTTTCGGTGTGAGAAGCCTGGGAGAATGAGGAAATAGAAGGATCCAGGGGGTCCTGGAAAACTACAGGCGGGTCTGGGCCCTGGGGTCCTCCTCAAACTATGGCACCAGCCAAGGAAAATATAGGCAGTAAACTTCGAACCCCTACCCAGACTAGCCGATGGACAGGACATTCTCCACCGTTAAGTGGAGAAGGAGACCTGACTTTCACACAAACTCTGGTGCCCCATATTTGACCATGTCCCTTGGATGGGGATGCCTGGTGGCACTCAGAGGAAGGATAATAGGTCACCAAGAAGAGACTCGATACCCTATGAGCATATACAAGGGGAGGAGGGCCCCCTCAATCACAGACATAGGGGAGGGGAATGGGGGCGGAAATGGGAGGGAGGGAGGAATGGGAGGATACAAGGATGGGCTAACAACTGAGATGTAATATGAATAAATTAATAATAAAAAAAGGAAAAAAAAGAATTTTGTTCTTTGCCAGGTATTACAGCACACAGCCTCTAAGCCCAGCACTTAGGAAACTGGGAAGGAAGTATGAAATTGTGGGCATCCAGGCTTCACAGTGACCATCTCAATACACTCATGCATGCATACATGTGTGTGCACACAGACACTCACCCACCTTGACAAAACATTTTATTTGTTCAAATGACTTCTAACTTTTAGAAAGCATCTAGACTTGGAAGGAAAAATAAGATAGTAAGTTTTCAAACAGAACAGCTTTACAACTACCAAACATCTCACTCAAAAGCTTTACATGAGTGAAAATCTCTTACAAAAAAGCATATGCTACACCTTTGCTAAGAAACCCCCTTAAATAATATGGTTCAGAATTCCATTTTTGTTCTGTGCTGCAAGCTTTATGGGAATATAGCTAAGAGGCAGACTCAGCAGGACCAAAGCACATGGCTTATTGTTTTCTCCTTTCCCCATAATTCCTTGAATTTAGAGACATTCTCCTTTGTTGATCAACAAGCAGCTGTGGTTCTGGTTTAGTTCCCTGTTTCCACTCTATTTCTCTTTCTTCCTGTACGATGGCTATTTCAGCCTAGCTGGTACCAGCAGCACTTGTTGGTCCCAAGAATCTGATTGCTGAGATCAGATCAGGCTAGTCAGAAGTCTAAAGCAAGTGCTACAAATGGCATGGATGGGATGGGGATGCAGATCAGTTGAAAAGTGCTTGCCTAGTGTGCATGAAAGTCTAGGTTAAATATCCAGCACTGCATAAAATTGGGCATGGTTATGCATGTTTATTTTATGTCTAGCATTTTGGAAAGTCAAAGTCATTCTTGGCTATATCCCCTTTGAGGCCAGCCAGGACTACATGAGACCCTGTTTCAAATACACACAAGGATGTCTCTTATCTCCTCTATACAGTCTGTATTCTTAAAAATAACAGGATTATTTTGAATTGAACTGAAGTTTTATTCTTAAAAAGCTTTTTCCAAGGCAACCAACTTTGTTGTAGTGTTTTATTTTATTTAAAATTTAACTACAATAATAACCTAGAAAGTAAAAATCTAGTAAGTACATAGATGATGAAATTGTTTTCAAGTATGTAATCTGATAACAAATCCTACTTCATTTACAAAGCCCAAATACAAAACTATTTTTGTTGCTATAGTTACCAAAAGAATAAGGACGAAATGCCCTTCTATCTCAAACCAGGCTTTGAGTGACAGGTTTTCAACATAGTAAAGACATACAACATAAAAATTAAATACCAAGACACTGCTATTAGTCCATAAGTACTTTGAAGAATTTGTAGTAAGTATATTTTATGGAGGGATCAGCAACAACAGCAGGCGTGTCAGTTCTCCTTCCAGAACCTATAAAATCCCAATGCTATTGCCAAGCAAGTGAACACGGAGGCTGCGAAAAGAAAGAAACTATGTCAGAAGTTATGGTTAATTAATTTCACCCAGATAATTAAATGAACAGAAATAAAGAAAATCAAATTCATATCCCATGTTCTTTATTTCCTAGGAAATTAAACCAAGGATAAAAGGCAAAATTTATATTAATAGCTTCCTGTATGTTAGTAAAAATGAAAATAATTTTAAAAATATAGGTGTCATGTCAGAAAATGTAAGCCAGCAGTTCAGAGTTACTAACATTGTGGCTTAGGGCTTTTATTGCTGTGATAAACACCATGACCAAAGCAGCTTGGGGAGGAAAGGGTTGAACAACTCTCAGGTCACACTCCATCACTGAAGGAAGGCTAGAACTCTAGATCAGGCTGGCCTCAAATTCAGGATCTGCCTGCCTCTACCTCCAGAATGCTGGGATTAAAGGGATGTGCCACTACCCCCTGACAGGATTTTGTTTTTAACTATGGTATTCTTTAGGTAAATACTTGGGAGAATATTGGGAAGTACCAAGTAGACTCTCAAACCACTCCTTTGCTGCTTTGGGACTGATTTTGGAAGATAATGAACATTCCAAATGGCTGTTTGGGAATTTCCATTAGCATTACAGTGACGCTCAAGGCCTTTGGTCCTACAGACTTTGTTACAGTAGGGGTTTTCAAAGCCTTACTCTAGATTTTTTTTTTTTTTTTTTAATCTGAATTTAAGCAGGAACCTAATGTTAGAGATAAAAACATATCACCTTCTAACTTGCCACATCACAAATAGGGGTTGGCCAGAAAACCACTATAATCAGGAATCTTATTCTTATAGTAATTTGCTAATACACACATTTAAAATAGAGCTATCCTGGAACTCACTCTGTAGATCAGGCTGGCCACTAACTCAGAGATCCGCCTGTTTGTGGCTCCCAAGTGCGAGGACTAAAGGTGTGCACTATCATGTCCAATGTGACCCCAAATTTTAAATGTGTGCAGCAACATGGGTGTGTTTTGTTTGTATTTAGTGAAGCACACACATATATGTTCAGAGTAGCACTGCTCTTAAGGATGAAGAATTGAAAGCAACATTGTTGGGGAAACTTTAACATTTTGATACAACAAAATACCATCTTTTGTAATAAAAAGATGTTTATGAATGTATTAATGTTCAAATAATTTAAGACATTTAGTCACATTTTATAACATGGGAGCTAATTATAATGGGAAATTCTTTTTAAAAAAATTTTTTTATTAATTTATTCTTGTTACATCTCAATGGTTATCCCATCCCTTGTATCCTCCCATTCTTCCCTCCCCCCATTTTCCCATTATTCTCCTTCCCTAAGACTGTTCCTGAGGGGGATTACCTCCCCCTGTATATGCTCATAAGGTATCAAGTCTCTTCTTGGCAACCTGCTGTCCTTCCTCTGAGTGCCACCAGGTCTCCCCCTCCAGGGGACATGGTCAAATGTGAGGCACCAGTGTACGTGAGAAAGTCATATCCCACTCTCCACTCAACTGTGGAGAATGTTCTGACCGTTGGCTAGATCTGGGTAGGGGCTTAAAGTTTACCTCCTGTATTGTCCTTGGCTGGTGCCTTAGTTTGAGCGGGACCCCTGGGCCCAAATCTGCCTATCATAATGTTCTACTTGTAGGTTTCTAGGACTCTCTGGATCCTTCTACTTTGCTATTCTCCCATGCTTCTCTCATTTAGAGTCCCAATAGGATGTCCTCCCCTCTGTCCCAGTTTCCTGGTAAGTGTAGGCTTTCGTGGGACATGCCCCTTGGGCTAGTATGCAGATATAAGTGAGTATATACCATTTGACTCTTTCTGCTTCTGGGTTAACTCACTCATTATGATCATTTCTAGCTCAATCCATTTATCCACAAATTTCGGGAATTCCTTGTTTTTAATAGCTGAGTAGTAAGTATTCCATAGTGTATATGTACCACAGTTTCTTTATCCATTCTTCTACTGTGGGACACTTAGGCTGTTTCCATGTTCTGGCTATTAGGAATAAGGCTGCTATGAACATGGTTGAGCAAATTTTCTTGTTGTGTGCTGGAGCATCTTCTGGGTATATTCCAAGGAGTGGAATAGCTGGGTCTTGAGGAAGCCCTATTCCCATTTTTCTAAGATAGCACCAGATAGATTTCCAAAGTGGCTGTACTAGTTTGCATTCCCACCAGCAATGAAGGAGTGTTCCTCTCTCCCCACATCCTCGCCAGCATGTGGTGTCACTTGAAGTTTTGATCTTAGCCATTCTGATGGGTGTAAGATGGAATCTCAGAGTTGTTTTGATTTGCATTTCCCTGATGACTAAGGAGGTTGAGCATTTCTTTAAGTGTTTCTCAGCCATGTGATATTCCTCTGTTGAGAATTCTCTGTTTAGTTCCAAGCCCCATTTCTCAATTGGGTTATTTGGTTTGGTGGTGTTTAATTTCTTGAGTTCTTTATATATATTGGATATTAAACCTTTGTCAGATGTAGGGTTGGTGAAGATCTTTTCCCAGTCTGTAGGCTGTCGCTTTGCTCTCTTGACAGTGTCTCCTGCCTTACAGAAGCTTCTCAGCCTCATGAGGTCCCCTTTATTAATGGTTGACATTAAGGCCAGGGCCGTTGGTGTTCTGTTCAGGAAGTTGTCTCCTGTGCCAATATGTTCGAGGCTCTTCCCCACTTTTTCTTCTAAGTGACTTAGTGTCTCTGGTTTTATGTTGAGGTCTTTAATCCACTTGGATTTGAGTTTTGTGCAAGGTGACAAATATGGGTCCAGTTGCATTTTTTTACACATAGACCTCCAGTTAGACCAGCACCATTTGTTGAAGATGCTATCCTTTTTCCATTGAATGGATTTGGCTTCTTTGTCGAAAATCAAGTGACCATATGTGTGTGGATTCATATCTGGGTCTTCGATTTGATTCCACTGATCAACCAGCCTGTTGCTGTGCCGGTACCATGCTGTTTTAATTACTATTGCTTTATAGTACAGTTTGAGATCAGGTATGGAGATTCTTCCGGAGCACCTTTTATTGTACAAGATTGTTTTAGCTATTCTGGGTTTTTTGTTTTTCCATATGAAGTTCAGAATTGAACTTTCAATGTCTTTAAAAAATTGTGTAGGTATTTTGATAGGGATTGCATTGAATCTGTAGATTGCTTTTGGTAGGATGGCCATTTTTACTATGTTAATTCTCCCAATCCATGAGCAAGGAAGATCATTCCATCTTCTTAGGTCATCTTCAATCTCTTTCTTCAGAGTTTTGAAATTTTTTTCAAACAAGTCCTTTACTTGCTTAGTTAGAGTAACTCCTAGATATTTTATATTGCTTGTGGCTAATGTGAAGGGTGTGGTTTTCCTAATTTCTTCCTCTGCAAGCTTGTCATTTGTGTATAGGAAGGCTGTAGACTTTTTTGAGTTAATTTTGTATCCAGCCAATTTGCTGAAGGTGTTTATCAGCTGTAGGAGTTCTCTGGTGGAATTTTGAGGGTCACTTATGTACACTATCATATCATCTGCAAATAGGGTTATTTGACTTCCTCCTTTCCCATTTGGATACCCTTGATCTCCTTTTGTTGTCTTATTGCTCTGGCTAGAACTTCGAGTACTATATTGAAGAGATATGGAGAGAGTGGGCAGCCTTGCCTTGTTCCAGATTTTAGAGGAATTTCCTTGAGTATCTCACCATTTACTTTGATTTTGGCTATTGGCTTGCTGTATATAGTAGCCTTTATTATGTTGAGGAAAAGTGCTTTGTATCCCTGATCTCTCTAAAACTTTAAACATGAATGGGTGTTGGATTTTCTCTGCATCCAAAGAGATGATCATGTAGTTTTTTATTTTCAGTTTGTTTATATGGTTGATTACATTGATGGAATCCATATATTAAACCATCCCTGCATGCCTGGAATGAAGCCTACTTGGTCATGATGAATGATATCTTTGATGTGTTCTTGTATTCGTTTTGCAAGTATTTTATGTAGTATTTTTGCATCGATGTTCATAAGAGAAATTGGTCTGAAATTCTCTTTCTTTGTTGAGTCTTGGGAAACTCTTTTTAACAAGCGTACACACTGTATACAGAAGATAAGATATAAACTACTGGTAGTAAATAAAGAGGTGAGGGGATTTTCATTCTTCTTGAATTACATAGATAATTTAAATTAAAACATACTGGTTTTATGAAAAGCAATCAAACACAAGTGCATTCTTCCAGTCACATGGGGCCATTAAATCTCAGGTCAGATAGAAGTTGTGGAGCTCAGTATGAGACAATCTAATTTTGGGACAGTATCGTGTACAGTCAGTTTGAGGTGAGAGGTTTCCTTACCCTCCACTCCTCCCTGCTTGCTGTGGTTTTATAGCCTACATCTACTTTAGTGATCTTTATATCATCACTCAAACTTTACAATAAAATGAAATTTTCATGTGGAATTTCCCTCAATTAATTTTACCATTTTGTTCTTGGGTTTATTTATTTTCTTGAAAGCCAGACACCTTTTTCTACCAGTGAATTACACAGATGCCTGATAAACTTCAATCTTGAAACTGGAACCTTTTCCCAAGAAAAACACGGTACCAAGCAATAAAGAAGTGTTTCAGCTCCATTTTTTCCCTCTGTCTTGGCATGGATACCCGGGGAGGTAGGAACTAACATATGCAAAACGTCACCATCAGCAGTTCCTTTCTCTGACAGACATACCGGCAAGATAGCGAATTGTTTCAAGTTTGCTTGACTCCATGAGTGTTTTTAAGGAAGCAATTTCAGTGTCAATTTTATTACGAGTCTCTGAAATAATACTTTTGGTTTGTGTATCCTGTAACAAATCAGAATAAGCAGAGAATTAAAAATTTCCCCTATGCATCATGGACAAAATGTTGTATATTAAAACCTTCAATTGTGTGCATTGAAGAAGTCTTAATAGTCAATGAACACTGCCCAGTGAGCAAACACTCCTCCAGGTTCACATCTGGAGATCATTCAGTATTGGGCACATCCTACTGAAATCTCCTGAGATATTTGAGACCTAACTGTATGTGATAAACTAAGAAGCAAACATTTAGTCTAAGAACTATCACTTTGTATATAAAGTCCTTGAAATATTATTAACACTTTAAACATAACAAGGACAAATTTTAAATATTTTCTGCCAAAAACAACAACAACAACAAAAAACAACCCAAGTTTTTTAATATGAACAGAGATCAATATAAAATGAGCTGGCATATACGTGGTGGGTAGCTCTGCATGTATAGGGAACAGAGCTCAGAAATTAGCTGAGAGAATTTGCTCATATCCTTGTTTACTTTCTCTGGCCAAGAATTGTAAGAAAACAGATTCTTGAAAGAGCACAGGTGAGCTTCCCTTCTACTAAATTCTAAGCAAGAGAACTCTTTAAGAAAAGGATGAGGCTAAATTAGAAAGCTAGGCTTTGCTTATTTAATGATTATATTACAGGATTATTGAGAATGTAAGCAGGACTTCTAAGTACCGAGATAGAGTCTGAGGAAGAATACCACATAGTAACCCAGCCTGGCTTCAAACTCATGGCAGTCCTGAGTGTGGGAATCACATACTACACTTAGATTAGAATCTTTTGGGTTCGAATCTGTCTGGGTGTGTGTGTTTTTTTTTAAACTGATTTTTATTTCATGTGCATTGGTGTTTTGACTACATGGATGTCTGTGTGAGGGTATTGGATCCCTTAGAACTGGTGCTACAGACAGTTGTGAGCTGTTATGTAAGTGCTGGGAATTGAACCTGGGACCTCTGGAAGTGCAGCCAGTGCTTTTAACTGCTGGGCCATCTCTAGCCCCTAGAATCTATGTTCTTATTTCAACTTTACCACCTACTGGCTGTGTGATTTTAACCTTTTTGTGTATTGTTTCCAAAATTGCTAAAGTAGAATTAATACTAAGTGCAGAGGCTGACCTGAAGACTAAATTCATTAACAGATACAAGTACATGTATAATGGTATCTGGTATATAAATATTTACTATTATTTTTAAAATTTAAAGATTTGCTTATTAAATCTATACGTTTTACTTAAACAATAATGAATTTTTTTTTTTCATAAAAGTAGCTACTGTGTATGTAAAAAATAGCTTAATTTTTAAAAAGTATAGCCAGGCGTGGTGGCGCACACCTTTAATCCCAGCACTCGGGAGGCAGGCAGATAACTGAGTTCAAGGCCAGCATGGTCTACAAATCGAGTCCAGGACAGCCAAGGCTACACAGAGAAACCTTGTCTCGAAAAAAATTGGGGAAAAAATTGGGGAAAAAAAAGTATGTCATGGAAAAGTTAATTCTTTTGGGAGGAGGCTGTTATTTTTTTTTTCAACAGAGTCTCACTACATAACTCTGGCTGGCCTGAACTATGTAAAGAACAGGCTAGCCTCAAACTCACAGAGTTCCACCTCTGCTTCCTGTGCAGGAATTAAAAGCATGTGCTACCGTGCTCAATCCTTCATTCTTTTCTTCCCTTTAAGATTTGCTTATTTTAAGGTGTGTGTGTGCACACATGTGTGCTGGAGGCATCAGGCATGTGATCCCTGGGAACTGGATGGACAGGTGGCTGTGAGCTGCCTGATGTGAGTGCTGGGAAGGAAACACTAGCCCTTTGTGGAGAGCCATCTCTCTAGCCCCGGAGAGCTTGAGTCCCTCCTCCAGGGTGGCACTCATGCACCACCATTTCCTAGGAACAGCTTTCCCCAAAGTGCTGGCAACTATAACAGCTGTGAAGAAATCAGATCTATAGGGCGAGGTATTTAAAATCTAAACTCACAAACTGAGACATGTAAAAGCACATGAGAGCCGGGCAGTGGTGGCACACGCCTTTAATCCCAGCACTTGGGAGGAAGAGGCAGGCGGATCGCTGTGAGTTCGAGGCCAGCCTGGTCTACAGAGTTAATCCAGGACAGCCAAGGCTACACAGAGAAACCCTGTCTCAAAAAACTAAAAAAAAACCCAAAAAACAAAAAACAAAACAAAAAACTCAAAATAAATAAATAAACCAAAAAAAAAAAAAAAAAAAAAAAAAAAAAAAAGCACATGATACATGAAAGAGAAACTTGTACATATGAACCTTACCTTTTTGGCAAATTCATTGGTTGCTTCCATAAGTTGCTTTTCTTGATCTGTAAACTAAAGGATATGCAGTCAGGTTAAAAGAAAGGGCAGCAAGATGACTCAGTGGGCAGAGATGCCTGCCACACAAGCCTGTAAGCTGAGTTCAATCTCTGGAGCCCACACAGATGAAGGACAGAGCTGACTCTGTAAAGTTGTCTCTCATTTCTACATGTTTTGTAACAACAACAACAACAACGAAAAAGGCTATATATAATTTTTAAAAGGAATAAATAGCAAAATTCATTAAAAAGCATTATTATTGGAGGGGTTGGAGAAACGGCTCAACAGTTAAGAGGGCTTACTGCTTTTCCTGAGGACCTCAGTTTGATTTCCTGCACTTGTATCAGGCAGCTCACAACTGTGTATAACACTAGCTCCAGGGAGTCTGACACCTCTGGTCTCTTAGGTGTGGACACACAACATACGTATATCTATACATAATTAAAAATAGTCTTTACAAAGCACATTACTAGGCATATATACAAAGAATAACATGTAATTAAATTTTAAAGAATAGTCTTACCATGTCTGTTACCCTGCTCCTTTCCAGGTTGATGTCCAATTTATTATCTGCTCTGATTCGACTGGTTTCATGCTTTAAAGAAAATTAGTAGTTTAAAAAATGATCTTGTAATGGGAATTTGTTCTGAAATTAGTGAAATAAATTTCACTTACAGCCAGCTGCTGTTTAACTTGATCTAGTTCAATTTTCATTTTCTAGGTGTAAAAGAGGTGACAGTTAACATCAATCCAAAAGTCCCTATGATTATTTTAAAAGTTTGAAAACATATTAGCAAAATTTGGTATCTATGGATTTTTAAATTATAGAATTATGATTTTTTTTTAAAAGTAAAGAACAGATCACTGTATTCATTAAATAAATTTAGGTACAAAACACTTAGTTTTGGTGTTAGAGTCTACTTTTTAAATGATTTGCTTTTTTAATTTTAAAAAAATAATTAATCTAGGGCCAGAGACATGGCTCATTGGTTAAGGCTGCTTGCTGCTATTCCAGAGGACCTAAGTTGGATCAGTGGCCTGTAAGTCCAATTTCAGGACATTTGACACCCTCTTCTGACCTCTACAGGTACCAGAAGACATGTCTCCTCTCTCTCCAGCCTCCCGTCCAAGCCCCTATCCTCAAATAAATCTTAAACTTTAAACTGTTTCTGATTTAGCTACGGAAACATGTTTTGGGGGTCTACAGAGATGGTTCAGTGGTGAAGGGTGCTTACTGCTCTTCTAGAGGGTCTGAGTTTGGTTTCTAGCACCCAAGGCAGGTTACTCACAACTACCTGTTATTTCAACTCCATGAGATCTGATGCCCTCTTGTGACACTTGCACCTCTATATACATAGCCACACACAGATAAGCAGAATTTTAAAATAATATCTTAAATACTTTTTTCCTCAATAACAAGGACAACATAGTATTAAATAAAATGGAAAACATCACAGTACTTTATGCTTTAAAAACAATATATGATAGGCTATACTAGAAAAGTTATGTAATATTGGAGCTCCAATTTTCCCCCTTTTCTACGATATCTACATAAAAAGCTTACAATATGTACCCCGTATTCAAGAAATTGGTTTACAGATAAAGATTAGATAATCTAACTTAACCTTTTAAATGGTGAATTTTGTTTTTGTTTTTTCAGACAGGATCTCACTTTATAACCTTAGTAGGCCTGGAATGTGCTATATAAGCCAGGCTGGCCTCCACCACACAGAGATTCACTTGCCTCTGCCTCCTAAGTGCTGAGATTAAAGGTGTGCGTCACCATGCCTAGCTCTAAACAGTGAATTTTTATCTAAAACCTTCTAATACAAAGCTGGGCGTAGTGGCGCATGCCTTTAATCCCAGCACTCAGGAGGCAGAGGCAGGCGGATCGCTGTGAGTTCAAGGCCAGCCTGGTCTACAAAGCGAGTCCAGGACAGCCAAGGCTACATAGAGAAACCCTGTCTCGAAAAACCAAAAAAAAAAAGCCAAACTTGTAATACATAATATTATTTGGTTTACTAAGTTATTTACTAAGTAACATACTTGTGAGATCAATTATTTTTGTATTACTAGTAGTAAGTTAAAAATTCTATCACCTCATTCTCTGCTCTCAGATTTGCAAATTCACTTTTCTCTAGGATGACCATGTCTTTTCTGATGGAATCCAAATGAGCCATTAGCTGTTGGACTGTTATTTCCTAGGAAGTAAAGTATTAAAAAAAAAAAAAATTGAGTGACATATGGGACAGTGGCATCCTTTCATTTTTAAATTATTTTACAGAATTTTAAAAGAATATGTCAACATGCTAACAGGTAGGTATAATTACTGGATAATTAAAAATACATATGAAACTCATGTATCTGAAATAGCAAAATAAAGATGAGGAAATTCAAGGAGGAAAACTATCTTCTAGAGAAGAAAAATATCTAGGTCTTTTAATAAAGAAGATCTCAACAAAAAATGCTTACTCAGCTCCTATGTGTTCTTCAACAAATAGTATTTCAGTTTTTTTTTTATTTGTTTGTTTTTCAAGACAGGGTTTCTCTGTGTAAGCTTAGCTGTCCTGAACTTGCTTTGTAGACCAGGCTGGTCTACAGGACCAGAGATCCACCTGCCTCTACTTCCCTGAGTGCTGGGATTACAGGCTTGTGCCACCACACTAGGTAAAATACCAAAAGTTTAGTAGTAAAATTTCTACACTTAGTGCTACTTTTAATATGTAGGATTAAATGGTTCTAGCAGCAGGAACATTCCTCAAGTCATAATTTAAATTTATGCTTGTATAAAAGTAGGCTTAAAATCTAATAGTGATTTTATTGAAAATGTCAACAGCTCCTTTGGATAGGTCACAATAGGATAGATCAGAACATTGGGAGAATTAATTAAATGCTTGCTTTTTGTTTGTTTGTTTTTTTAGTTAATTTACTAACCTATAATGGCCCTGAAATAAGATAAGCTAAAATAATGCAAAATTGAAAAGCAAGTTAAATGGAAAAGATCAGTGTTTTAATTTCTCATTAATTAAGGACTATAGTAAGTCTTTAAGACTTGATTTTCTGTAACCCTTAAAATAACTAAATTTCATAAAGTAGATTCTAATTTTATGTAAAAAAAAATCCTAGTTTTATATCTGTGTTTTGAAGTAACCATCTGAAGAAAAAAGACTAAAATTAAAAAAAATTAAAATAGGGCCTGGAGAGATGGCTCAGCGGTTAAGAGCACTGACTGCTCTTCCAGAGGTCCTGAGTTCAATTCCCAGCAACCACATGCTGGCTCACAACCATCTATAATGTGATCTGATGCATACTGTATACATAATAAATAAATCTTTAAAAAAATTAAAATAAAAAAATAAGTAAAAAAAAAAAAAAACCCAGATTCTTCAACAGTTCAATGTCATTGAGTTTTGTTCATTATCGTTGAAATATGTAAGTCTTAAAAATGACTAAACCCATGCACAGATCAGCAAAATGGGTCAGTGAGTAGACTAATGTGTCTACCTTCACAACCTGCCTCAATCCCTGGGACCCACGTGGAAGGAGACAACTGACTCCTGCAGCTGTCCTCTGACCTCTACAGCTGTGCCATGACACGCACCCTCACCCCCGATAAATAATGTTTAAACTTTTTTTGAAGAATTTTATATCCAGTCAGATTTAAACACTCCAGTCAGGTAATGTATAATCCACTCTAGGCATCTTGTACTTTTGTTAGAGACACTCAATTCTTCCAGACATAGACTCTGTGAGAGGCCTTTCAAATTCTTCCTTTCCTTCTTTCTTGGAAAATATTATCTAATGAAACTATCAGGTGTGATTAAAAAAAAAAATGAACGTATTACCTGTTGAGCTTGAGTCACCATCTCCTTATAGATAGTATCCAGGCTGACATTTGATAACATACTTAGTACTGATACAATTGTCTGTGCTTGTGTTTTGTCAAATCCTGTATACAAGTAAATCTGCATTTTAAAACATGTACTTCATGAAAAGAGACAGCTAACAAATGTTCAGCACTTCAACTGTTACAATGAGAAATAGGATGATGCTATCTTACTCTAGAAGTACTCTGTAATTTCTAATACAATTCCATCTACAACAGATTTGAATATTTCTAGTCTTTTTTTGCAGTTAGTATATAAATGACAATAAAATGGTACTTTTTTTCATTTGTGCTTGGTTATAAACTTAAGCACCTTCACATTTTTAGTTATTCTTCTGTGTACTACTTTTTTGCATGGCCTTTGCCTACTTTTCCATAAAATTACTAAACTTTTTTTTATTGCTTCCTAAGAACTCCTAAACATTTTAGGTTTCCTAGAACCTCAGGAGGCAGATTCACGATTTCTGAATACCATTCTGCACTGCAAATTAAGTGTTCTCTTGTAATATATTTGCCATATCTGGAAATATTTTGTTCTTTAATGTTCTTCAACATTTATACTTTCCCAGAATTTAGTATATCCTTCCTAACTATGATTTTAAGTGATAATAAGACATTCTAGTGTATAGCAAGCACTTCTGTTTCAATAATTGTTGACTTAGAAATTTATAACATGAGTGCTGCTAATTTTCTTCTTTTAAGTATTAATATTTCTCACCGTGAGTTTCCAAGTCTTGCACCAATGCATGGGTATCAAAAGTTAATTTTCTTTGTTCGAAAGGAGTTATGTCCACTGGCCTACTATCATAACCCGACTTAGTTGTGGTGGTCAAGAAACCTGAAAAGAGAAGAGAGTGTTATCTTGTAATAATTTACAGTGGTATCACATTTTGGCTTCTAAAGAGCTCTCCTCATCTATTTAAATACAATTCTAGCTTCCTAATTAGGAGTCCTGTAATCCAAATTAACTGACTCTTCTGAATCCTTTTCATTTGAAAAGTCTATACTACTACTCAGCACATGGCGAACATTAACAGATGTTTCATTTTCTTCTTTTGGCAGTTAGAAATGATTTAAGAGCTGGTCTAAATCCTAACATGTTGTATTAATTGCTTTGGCTGTTAATGCTTCTATCCTAACTCCTGGGAAGCAGAGTCTGCCCCATTTTCCTCAGTGCTGAGAAGTTTCTTACAGAGCTACCAAACCTTTCTATGTGTACATTCTTATCTTCTGTTCCTATATGTACCCATATCATTTGTTTCCTGGTTTTCAGCTACAGTTAGCATGTCAGCTGTTTCTTTTCTGAACCACACTATAAGCCTTAAGCTACCTTGGCTGTATTTTTCATTACTGCATCTTCAGGACCCACAAGGACACTTGTTTAACAGTTCCCTTGAAGATGGGGGCATTTCATCCTATAGGGAAGCTCCTTAAGCAGAAAGGTATACCACTCCCTGCCAGATGAGCAATACAAGATGAGAGTCCCTCTCAGATGGAAGGACTCTGCGAAGAAGATTCTGGGAGATGCCACATTACTAAGAAGATTCAGATAAGCTGAGCTGAAAGACAACTCAGACCAGAACAGCTGCCCCAAAGAGGCAGAAACCAGCCGAACCACCTGCAAGCAGTTCAGACCAACTGAGGCACTGGAAAGGACACTCCAACCTGAGCAGCCAGCAGTCTGCAGGCTGTGCAGTTAGGTTCTTTTTAGCTTTATGAGCTGTTGTCGATGCTGGAGAGGGCTTTGGTCATGCAACTGTCTTTTAACTCATTTCTGCTCCTGTACATAATCCCAATAAAATTCATGGTTCACCAAGTTGAACTTTGGTAGTGTCTGCACTTCAGTCTGCCATGGGCTCCCCAGCTGGGGTGAGTGGATGTATGTGTTGTGCCTCCCCAGGAAAACTTTTGTCATATAACAGCACTTTGACACACAGGTGAGTCACAGTCAATGAATTTGACTTTAAGTTCTGGAGCATTCTCTGGTCAGTACAGTAACCCTAGCAGCTACCAGTAATTTACTGAGTCTTCTGGTCCTGTTCCATTAAATCCCCCAGACTTAGACACAGTATCGTCCTTTTCTCTGTTACTGATGAATTTTATTACAAATTATTTCCTCTGAGGATGAATTCTGCATATATAAAACTTCTTTACTATTGTTAGACATTAAGATAATAACTGTCAGTTAGTGTAATAGTCAAGTATAAAATGTTATACCAATAACTTATTTGCTGGCAAAGCAAGGTAGTAGTAGTCTTATTTTTAAATTCCATGCTTATTAGAGCTGGATGGTACCTCATGCTGGATATGGTGATTCTAGCACTCAGGAGACGGAGGCAGGAGATTCATGAATTCACTGTTAGCCTGGGCTACATACCAAAACCAGTCCAGACTAGCCCAAACCATACCATGCTTAGAAAAGGCAAAGGAATTTGCTTAGGTCACAAACCCAGTGATAGGTAATAGAATTCAGATTTAGGTTCTTTTGACTACAAAGCTCCCAATTTTTCCATCACTTGTGTTATTTGTCTTTATTATTTTATCCCAAGCTACTTATACATCTAGGTACTGAAAAGACAGGTTCAGTTTCAGGTATTACATTATGCTAGTAATTTATAAGGCATATGCGATTTTTAAGTATCTAAGTCAACAAATATTAAGTATTAAGCACTAGGTCATGTCCTAGGCACAGGGAAAAATACAGTGAAGAAACAGCTGTAAAGGTAGAACCAAGCTTTGAAATATACTAGCATAGTAGCCTTCTCTTTGGTTAGTGTCATCTAGAAAAGTTTAAAAAAACAAACACAAAAAAATGCGATTTTAAGGGGCTGCAGAGGTAGCTCAAAGGTTAGGAGCACTGCCTGCTCTTCCAAAAGGTCCTGAGTTCAATTCCCAGCAACCACATGGTGGCTCACAACCATCTATAATGAGATCTGGTGCCTTCTGGCCTACAAGCGTTACATGCAGGTAGAACATTGTATACATATAAATAAATAAATAAATCTTTTAAAAGTGGTTTTGTGTGTTAAACCCAAAGTAGGAGAGAAAAATAAAAATCAGAAGTGTAGATATCAGTATCTGAATTACCCAGTTGCATTGGAAGTAATGATTTGGTACCCTTAGTTACTGCTTCCTCAGAAGATCATGCTAGTTTAGAAAAGAATCAGGAATACTTACGTATTTTAATATTTTCATGCTTATTACTATATTCTTAAAATTCTCACTGATGGGAAAAAGTGGTGTTCAGAGGCAAGCATGATATATCTAAGCTCTTAGGACTCATGAGCAGTCAAACCGTTACAGTTCCTGACTTCAGTCAACAAATAATGCCTCACACAAAATCAACTCCTTGGGATAGAGACCTTGACACTGCCATCAAATCACTGCAGGCTACAGCTAGTCTCATGTCCCGCTATGCTCTCTGCCTCTTAGCCTTTTATTCCACAAATATGCCATCTTGGGGCCTGTGCCCAGCCTGTGTTCAGAAAGCTCTCTTGTTTGCCTGTTCCTGTTCATTCTTGAGTGCTCTCCACAAATGTCTCTTCTGGTGGGAAGGATGCAACAATTCCTGAGATCTGATCTCTTCTAATGGATTTTTAAAAGTACTATGTGATATTTTTTGCAACATCACTCACAATTTCCTTATTTATGCAACTATAGATTTTAAGTTCCTCATTAGATTAGGCATCCGTCAACTGCTGCTATCAGGCTACCAACACCCAGTTTTCAAGGTTGTTTCTATATTAAAAAAAAAAAAATTTGTGGAAATTATCTAAGGGTGAATTTATGTTACAATGACAGGGAAATTGTAGTCAACCATATGGTCTACATAGCCTAAAATATTTACCATTTGCCTTTTTATAGAAAATTTGCTAATCACTGAAGTAAGCTGTGAGGATAAGGGCCACATCTGTTCTTGGTCTCTACTGAGTTCTCAGTGCCCAACAGTTTTAGGTGCTCTAAAAAGACACATGTTGAATGAAAGGGCTGGTGTTTGCTTGGCACTGGATGTACAATGATGAACTGTGTTTTGGGGCCTGAGACTTGTTCACATTTGCCTTACTTGCTGGGTTCAGGTGATCCCATTTCAGCCGGTTCTTAGGGTGTAGTTTCAAAATATATCCACAGGAGAGAGAGACACCTGGTCTGCTGTGGGAATAAAAGTTATCTGGAAATGACACTAGAATTAGACAAAACCTTAGAGAAGTAAGCAAGCCAGATAGATAAACAGAATGGGCAAAATTCACCAAGGTACACCATACTGTCATTGCTACCTTGGATTCTATTTATGATGGAGCTGAGAATAATGAAAGATATATGGGATATTTCTTTAAGATTTAAAAAAAATTTTTACTTAAATGTATGTGTGTGTGTGTGTATGTGAATGTATGTCATTTGTGAGCATGTCTGTGGAGACGACAGAAGGATGCTGGGTCCCCTGGAGCTGAGTTAAAGGCAGTTAGAAGCACTGCCTGAGGTGGGTGCTGGAAACCAAACTCAGGTCCTATGGAAGGGGAGCAAGTGTTCTTAACTGCTGAGACATCTCTCCAGCCCATTTATTTCTTATATTTCACTTTGCTTACTTTTCTGATGTGGGTGTAGATACAGTCTCTGACAACAGGACTTCGAGGGGAAGCATACATTTTATTTCTCTGAAAAGCCTTTGAATTATGATCACTGGCCTGATGGTAGCATGAGAATTTCATTCATAAGCACTCCTTAAGAGTACATTAAACACCAGGCGGTGGTGGTGCATGCCTTTAATCCCAGCCTGGTCTACAAAGCAAGTTTTAGGACAGCCAGGGCTACAAAGAGAAATCCTGTCTCAAAAAAACAAGAGTACATTTGACATTTTACAAATTCCCACAGCTTTCTCTTCGTTTTAATGTTTTCAAACTCATCTTGTGTGTTTACAGTGAGAAAAACAAGTTCAAATTTAAAAGACTCATCAATTTACAAAACTACTACATTGTACATATAGGATTAGATCTCTGGCCTAAATTGTAGTAAATGACTGTTGGAAAAGGCCAAAATTTGCTTTTTAAAAAGGCATATAAAATAGAATTCATTAAATCTAAGTTGCAAGTTTTACTTACTGTTTGTAGAACTGAACCACTTCAATGCCATACTTGTTTAGTTTTTGTATTTATTTGTGTGTGTGTGTGTGTGTGTGTGTGTGTGTGTGTGTGTGTGTGTATGTGAATGTATGTCATTTGTGAGCATGTCTGTGGAGACGACAGAAGGATGCTGGGTCCCCTGGAGCTGAGTTAAAGGCAGTTAGAAGCACTGCCTGAGGTGGGTGCTGGAAACCAAACTCAGGTCCTATGGAAGGGGAGCAAGTGTTCTTAACTGCTGAGACATCTCTCCAGCCCATTTATTTCTTATATTTCACTTTGCTTACTTTTCTGATGTGGGTGTAGATACAGTTTCTGACAACAGGACTTCGAGGGGAAGCATACATTTTATTTCTCTGAAAAGCCTTTGAATTATGATCACTGGCCTGATGGTAGCATGAGAATTTCATTCATAAGCACTCCTTAAGAGTACATTAAACACCAGGCGGTGGTGGTGCATGCCTTTAATCCCAGCCTGGTCTACAAAGCAAGTTTTAGGACAGCCAGGGCTACAAAGAGAAATCCTGTCTCAAAAAAACAAGAGTACATTTGACATTTTACAAATTCCCACAGCTTTCTCTTCGTTTTAATGTTTTCAAACTCATCTTGTGTGTTTACAGTGAGAAAAACAAGTTCAAATTTAAAAGACGCATCAATTTACAAAACTACTACATTGTACATATAGGATTAGATCTCTGGCCTAAATTGTAGTAAATGACTGTTGGAAAAGGCCAAAATTTGCTTTTTAAAAAGGCATATAAAATAGAATTCATTAAATCTAAGTTGCAAGTTTTACTTACTGTTTGTAGAACTGAACCACTTCAATGCCATACTTGTTTAGTTTTTGTATTTATTTGTGTGTGTGTGTGTGTGTGTGTGTGTGTGTGTGTGTGTGTATGTGAATGTATGTCATTTGTGAGCATGTCTGTGGAGACGACAGAAGGATGCTGGGTCCCCTGGAGCTGAGTTAAAGGCAGTTAGAAGCACTGCCTGAGGTGGGTGCTGGAAACCAAACTCAGGTCCTATGGAAGGGGAGCAAGTGTTCTTAACTGCTGAGACATCTCTCCAGCCCATTTATTTCTTATATTTCACTTTGCTTACTTTTCTGATGTGGGTGTAGATACAGTCTCTGACAACAGGACTTCGAGGGGAAGCATACATTTTATTTCTCTGAAAAGCCTTTGAATTATGATCACTGGCCTGATGGTAGCATGAGAATTTCATTCATAAGCACTCCTTAAGAGTACATTAAACACCAGGCGGTGGTGGTGCATGCCTTTAATCCCAGCCTGGTCTACAAAGCAAGTTTTAGGACAGCCAGGGCTACAAAGAGAAATCCTGTCTCAAAAAAACAAGAGTACATTTGACATTTTACAAATTCCCACAGCTTTCTCTTCGTTTTAATGTTTTCAAACTCATCTTGTGTGTTTACAGTGAGAAAAACAAGTTCAAATTTAAAAGACGCATCAATTTACAAAACTACTATATTGTACATATAGGATTAGATCTCTGGCCTAAATTGTAGTAAATGACTGTTGGAAAAGGCCAAAATTTGCTTTTTAAAAAGGCATATAAAATAGAATTCATTAAATCTAAGTTGCAAGTTTTACTTACTGTTTGTAGAACTGAACCACTTCAATGCCATACTTGTTTAGTTTTTGTATTTATTTGTGTGTGTGTGTGTGTGTGTGTGTGTGTGTGTGTGTGTATGTATGTAACAGTGGGAACAGTGGAGGTCAGGACAACTTTCAGTTCTTTTCTTCTATTACATGAGTCCCAGGGCAGAACCCAGGTCACCAGGCTTGACAGCAATACCTCTACCAGCAGATTTATCTTGCCTGGGCCTAGCTTGTTATTTCTCTATAGGAATTCAAATAATAAATTTTAAAGCATATATTCTCAGCCAGGCGGTGGTGGTGCAAGCCTTTAGTCCTAGCATTCAGGAGGCAGAGGCAGGTGGGTCTCTGTGAGATCAAGACCAGCCTGATCTACAGAGTGAATTCCAGGATAGCCAGGGCTACACAGTGAAACTATGTCTCAAACAAACAACTGCAAAAGTAAACTCTGCTTCCCCTTCTTACATTATAGTCTATTGATATACTGTGTGTGTTGGTTCAGGAGATCTATGTCAAACTAAATGAACTAATAAGCCTGTTCTCCACCCCTGAGGACTAATTCATACTTCTGGTCAGAAGTCTTGGGAGTCTGTACTTGAAGGAAACATTTGTAGTGTTTCTGCTGTACTGCTAAGTGGAAAGCAGTAACCAACAAAGACTGCAGCACCATTGAAGAGAAAATTTAGACAAATCACATCTTTCTTTGCACCTCATCATTCCATTGTAAAGAGTACTGGACTAAATAACTAAAGTCTTTCCAAGGGATAAGGATCAACTTTCAAATCTGCTTGGCTGTTGATATTAGTTGTCTATATTAACCAGTAAATACTTGTTACATTGAACAAAGGCACAAACCATACACTAATTTTAAGGGGAGACTTAAGATTTACTCAAGAGTAATCAGAGTCAAGTGGAATAACTCAACAATTGTATTATAATATTAACATTTTCTTAGGGTGTTATATTTTCAGAATGACATGTATTTTAAAATGATGTTTATTTATACATTTATATATATAAACAAAGTATATTTCTAAAAGCACACAGATAAACTGAGATTTGAAATATTTCTTTACATTTGAACTACTGCTACCCCTTTGTGTGTGAGGATGCACATACCCATGAGGGGTCAGAAGAAGCCTTTGGTAGCCTGCTCTGTCCATGCCTCACCTAATTCTTTGAGAGGGCAGCTTTCACTGACCTGGAATTGGCTGACAGCCATAGCAAGGGCCTTTTATGAGGGTGCTGGGCATTCAAATTCGTGCAAGTATGCTTGTGCAGCACGTGCTTTTTACCAGTGGACGATCTCCTCCCCCTTTTTGAACAGTCCATCAGAATGTGTATTCGTACTAACGACCTAATTATATAATCAAAGACATGTGACTAATTCTGCAGTTAAACAGCAGCCTTACAAGGGTAGCCTTGACTGCAGGTCAGTGGGTTTAATAAAGAACAGGTTAAAAACAAAACAATGACGACAACAACAACAACAACAAAAGTCACAAGTGTGGAGAAGGGAGGGAGAGATGTGTTTGGACAGCTCAGTTTATCATCATAGATCCAGGAAAAACAGAATGTGAAGGTCGGGATGAGGTGCCTTTTACGGCGGAAGACCTTAAAGAATTTAAAAACCAAAAAGCAAAAATATATTTTTTTAAAAGCCTTAGAAATAGTTCTAGGGATAAAGTAAGATATTTTGCAGGAAATACAGACTAACAAAGGTCCCAGTGTTTGGAAACGAATAGGTTACAAGTCACTTAAAAATGCCTACTACATACGAGCTCGAGAATTACCATGGGAATAAAGCACTTGAGCAGAAGTGTGCGCCACACTCTACCAAAACCCTGAACTCCAAGTGGCTAAATAAGTAACTCTGAACGGGATACTCAAACTACCTAAGTGTTCTTATGAAACTATAGCGCGCACCCCCAAAACTCAGAAGCCAAGCGGAAGCGCAGGTCCCCCGGGAGAGGAAGGCCATCCTCTTCCAAGACCCCGTGGGTTCAGCCAGCGACCCCACAAGCCCCGGAGCCTCTCGAGTGGCTATGCGCTTGTGGGCGGGGCCCGGTAGGGGGTGTGTCACTCTCGCGTAGGCCTGAGCATGGAGGATCCGCCCAAAACGTCTCCCTAAGGGATTCTTCGTCTCACCTCTCCGCAGGGCGGATGACAGACGCCCGTGGGGAGTTGACGTCCCCCGGACCCCGTAGCCGTCAGGGCGCAGGAGCCGCCAAATCCAGCGGCCCCTCATAATCTCGGAGCTCCGGGTCAGTAAGAGGAAGCGGAAAGCGTATTGATTCTCGCAAAGGCTTTCGTACAATGAAGTTCTCTTTCCATAAGGATGCTGGGAAATGTAGTTTCCGGCCTGTCACTAAAACACGTACTTGAGAGGTCCTGTTCTACGAGGCTGGGCCTCCTCACAGATAGAACTACACTTCACTAACACGACTCACAACTTCTCTCCTTATCCAGTCGCCCCCGCAAGAACCTGGGGTCTTGGAGAACCTTTTGGCGCCCATTTCCTAGCGGTGAGTTACAGTACCGCAGCAAGCTTCCCAGACCGAGTCCTGTGCGGCCGCACAGCATCCTGGGACCCGCAGTCCTGGCGGCTGAGCAATTAGGGGAGAGACCATGCTGTATCCTCAGTTCAGGCAGGAGACGTGTGGAAGTCCATCCCTCAGCGCTTATTTGCAGTATCCCATCTTTCTGCTTGGCCCTCTGGTGCACTGGAGGACCAACTGTTCTAGTCCTTTTTTATTAGGGAAATGAAAATTCTCTTACTGGGTAGATAATGTTCATGATTTGCCCCTTTCCGACTTCAGTTACATTGCTCCACATGGTAAAATCTTAAAAATAACACACGAGTTTTCAGTGGCTTGATTAGATGTCAACATTATGAGAATCGGCTACCTAATAACTACTATGCTAAGCACCAAAGCCCATTAAAAACAAAACTTAAGTAGATCAACTGGAGACCTGTTGGCGGGTCTATCTGTATCTTCCGTGAAGGTGGTAACCACATGGATAGCTGTGTTCTCAGGGTTAGGGTTAGCTCTAGCACAGAGGCTGGAGGCGCTGCCCCGCTCTGCTGCAGCGCAACAACCCGAGGCGGTCTCCTAATTCGTGAGGGATTTCTAAGTCAGGCCAAGCACTTTAAAATATTTTTCAATTTCATTCTCAGAAGTATCTGAATGTCAGCTGGGTTTAAAGATCAATATTGTGAAGAATATGGAAAAAAAAAAACGAGTCGGGCAACATTTCAGGTTCTTACTGTACAGCAATTTCTGCTAGGCTCTGTGGGGATTACGAGGATTTTTGCTCCCCAAGAACTTTAAATGGGGAAAGCAGAACAGGAGAATGTAGAGAACAGGCTCCCATAGGAAACAGTAAGACATTAGGATCATGTGAGTATTTAAACAGTTAATGTTCTAGTCCAGCTGAGAGTGGGATATTGGCAGTATTTGCAATAGCCAAGCTATGAAAGAAGCCTAAGAGTCTATCAACAAACGAATGGACAATGAGACCGTATGGTGTGCATGAATAAACAATGAAGTTCTATTCAGCCATCAATAAAATCAAACTCATGACATTTGTTAGAAAATGGGAGAGTACCATAGTAAGCAAAGTAAGCCAGACCCACAAATACAAAGGCCACATGTTTTTCCTCATATGCAATCTAGGTGTGTGTGTGTGTGTGTGTGTGTGTGTGTGATGAAATAGAAGGGGAGAGCAAAAAGAGCGGAGAGTGGGGAGTAAACAAGCATAAATAATCACACTCTTGAATAACGATGCCATAAGCTCACCACCTGAACAGTGAATATGCACTAATAAAAGAACTTAGAAAACAGGGAAGAGGTAGGATTGAAGGCTGTTTTTAAGGATTTCCATTAAACAGAGAGTGTAGGACACAGGGTCCAGGAGAGAGGGGTGGAGCGAGCAAGCATTCTTTACTAATCTTGCACCTTGTCCCTGGCTTTTGCACATCATGCTTTTTCAGTGTGAAGAACTGTTTCTAATGTGTTAGACCAACTTCTTCGTGTTCTTCAGATCCCTGATGAAATGCCACCTCACAAATCCTTTGTGCCACACACCTACCATGTGCCCATTTGGGGCTTTAATAAAGAGCTCAGCCTTTCCCTGTCATAAGCTTATCTGTATCTCTCACGAGGGTGGTAACCACCTCAGCTGCTGTGTTCACTAGCACTTGGCATAGTGCCAAACCCGTAACAAGCCTTTGATCAATATATATTAAGTGTCTGAATATTGAAAATCTGGTCAAAATCTGGTAAGAAACCTTTAGGTGGGGCAAAGGATTACATGGATCTTGGGCAGGATTAGGGAAAATAAAGATGAAAATTGAACGAGTGAAGAATTTGGGTTTCATACAGTGGACTCACAAGACATTTTGAAAGTTTCTTGAGACCAAGTAAGTTAAAAGTGCACTAGTTCCTTTCCAGGAAGGAGCTACTCACTGCTGTTCACCGATGCGGACAAGCGGATAGTTTCTTGTGCCGCTGGGTGTGAGGTGATCTGGACATTAGGAATGTGACTACTCAGAAGTAACCTAGTTTGTCCATAACTCAAAGGCTATCAGATTAGCAGAGGCAGCGAGTCTTTCGTTATGGAGTACCCCTTTTATTATTTTGTACCTTTGTGCACACCAAATTTAGATAAACACTGCTTTTGTTTGCCGACCACATACATAATGAAGCCATCACTTCTTTTTTCCCCCAGTTTTCCAGTAATTTGTGCTAAATTATCTAATTAGTGAGTGGGAGGGCAGTGCGGATCCAGCTGGTGATAAATCCCCAGCAGAAGGCAAAGCTACTTGCCGGTTTCTCTGGTAGGCTTCCATGTTCATGTTTAGTGATGATATAACAGCGTTATGAGCATTGATAATGCCCAAACTCTCTCAAAGACTCAGATGCCTGAGGACTCAGGGCTAGGCTTGGCACAATTGCTTGGGATGACTGGGAGCTCCAGGCGCTGTGAGTGCCATCTGAGTGACACAAGTGAAAGAGAATGCATCACGGTACGCTCGCACAGTCAGTCGTCTTCTCTATGGTAAGTGATTCAGGTGGTTTTTAAAAAGGAGGCCCGTGAAATAGCTTTATCTGCATTTAAGTTTCTGCCTTAGCGTACTTCTTAGTTCTTGACACTAGGGGGCGTATGTGACAAAGGCTAGAGGTTGGTTCTTTGTTCTTTCTAAAGCATACTTTACAGATTTTTGTATAATTCCTGAGACAGAGGAGCCCGGTGCCACTAAAGCTTCGGGGTAGACTATGCTGACATCACATTGCTTTCATGGCTTAAAAGTGACGTTCACTCCTTACCGAGTGCAAATCTTTTTTTTTTTTTTTTTTCAAAAAGGACAACTTTTTCCCTGAGTGTACCAGGAAGTCAACAAAGACCCACAGTTCCAAGTCTGCAAATTACAGTATAAGTCAAAGGAAAGAACAATAAAGAAAATAGCAGCAGCAGCAGCAGCAGCAGCAAACCAGTCAAAGACTTTTGTATGTTATAGTTGTGTATCATCTCCTGCTGCCTCTCAGAAATTATTAATTTTTTTTTTAAAGTCATGGTTTATGGTGCTAAGTACTGTGATAGATTATGACCCAAAACACTGTCCTGACCTCAAGTTGGTTTTGAGTTTAACTACTACAACGAAGGGAAGCACGGCTGCCAAGGAAACACATAAGTGAGGCTTATACCACTGGGCGTGAAGCTCTGTCAAGGCTTTCCTTTGGGAGAGTGGGAAAAAGGTGGAAGTGGATTTGGCAGATGGTAGTGTTGGCGAGCGTTGTGTGCAGAAGGCCATAGCATTTGCAAAAACTGGGAAGTATGTGTGAGAGAGCCTTCCTTATCCAGGAACAGGGACAATGGCTACAGCAGTGAACACAGGCTCAGAAGATGAGGTCAGAGAAGGTGGGCTGACCTCAGTGGTGGGTAAGAAGCACACAGGGCCGGGTGGTGGTGGCTCGTGCCTTTAATCCCATCACTCAGGCAGAGGCAGGTGGATCTCTGAGTTCAAGTTCAGCCTGGTCTACAGATCGAGTTCCAAGACAGCCAGCGCTTCCAAGAAAACTTGTCTTGAGGCAACACCTCCTCTTCAAAAAATAAGGAAGCCCCATTGGAAGCCATTTACCTGGGGAGTGACACTGAGAAAGCCTCTGCCCAGGCTTCATATCTAGGCTTTGCTTTTAGCAGTCAGGGCTGTATTTCTCACCAAGGTCCCCTGTTGTACACATCTACTTTGGAAGCCTTAGTGATTCCTCCTGGTCTTTGCAGAGAAAGCCGCAGTTCGGGGCAGCATTCTCACTGTACTGCTTGGATTCATGGTGTTGTGCAACTGCTATCTCTATCTAATTCCATCCCTGCCAAGTAAAGCCCTTTACCTATTAGATAAGCATCCCCTTCCCTCCTTCTCCCAACCTCAGGCTAACACCAATCTCTCTTCTGCTTCTGCAGATCTATCTGTTCAGGATATACCATATGAATGGAGCTACTGATAGGAGACATTCTTGGCATACCCTTTTCACTTTGCAAAATGTTTTGGGTGTTCATCTGTGTAGCAGCATGTATCAGTATTTCATGTCAAATATTCCTTCAAACGTTTCCATCAATTTATTAAGCAATGTCTACTATGTATCTATTTTGGTTCTTGTATATAGGCCTGACATGAACACACAAGTATACATACTTTTTTTTAAAAAATCTCTTTTCAGTCTTTTTGGTCCACATCTAAGAGTGTAATTGTAGGGTTATATAATCTGTTTAACTTTTTGAGGAAAGATCCAGTTCTCTTTGTTTATTCTATTGGAGATATATGTTTGATAACGAAGAAAAACAACCTTTTATTTAGTTATTTATTTTTCGTGTGTGCGTGTGTGCGTGTGTGTGCGTGTGTGCGTGTGTGTGTGTGTGTGTGTGTGTGTGTGTGTGTGTGTGTGTGTGTGTATTTCATGTGCCAGGACACACGTAATCAAGGACAATTTTATGACTTGGTTCTCTCCTTCTACCATGGGATTCAGAGATGAAATTCAAGTCATGGGCTTGCACAGTAAATGTTTATAACCTGCTGAGCCATCTCACTAGCCCCAAACTAGCCTTTTCTTAGCCATATAGTTTATATGGTTTTAGCTTTATTTTGGAAACTTTTAGACCTGATTCATCAATTACAGTTACCTCACTAATTAAAGTTACCTCACCAATTATAATTACCTCAAAATTATGGTTACCTCACTGGGGCAAATACTGACATAGGGATTTAAAGGAACAGAAGCGAGGGACTCTCAGGTGATGGACTCTACTCTCCAAGACGGCAATGTCTAGTAGTCTCCCACTGTGCAGATGCATAAATTGAGGCCCAAAAGGGTAAAGAACTTGTTTAGTCACACAACTTCTGTGGATGGAATCTAAACTTTTGAGTGTCTGACTCCAGAAAAGATCTTTCTTCTCTTCTGTGTGAGCTTTCTCAAGAACTTCCTATGTTGTTGTTGTCCACTGTGTTACTGGGTTTTAGGATTTCTACAGTGAACTAGAGTCAATCTCAACTGAGAAAATACCTCTATCAGATTGGCCTTGGGGAGGGCCCAGCCCCCTGGGGATGGTACCACTCCTGGACAGGTGGTCCTGAGTTGTACAAGAAAATAAGATGAGGAGGCTGGAGAGATAGCTTAGCTGTTAAGAGCCCAAGGTGCTCTTCCAGAGGACCCAGGTTTAATCCCAGCA
Source organism: Acomys russatus (assembly GCF_903995435.1). NCBI lineage: Eukaryota > Metazoa > Chordata > Mammalia > Rodentia > Muridae > Acomys > Acomys russatus. The sequence continues at coordinate 44,863,544 of NC_067143.1, read as the reverse complement.
CGTACATGGTGGCACACACTAGTAACTCCAGTTCCAGGGGATCCAACACTCTTACACAGACATATATACAAGCAACACACCAATGCACATAAAACAAACTTTAAGAAAAGAAGCAAAGAAAGAAAGAAAGCAAGAAAGAAAAGAAGTTGAGCAAGTCATGGGAGTGAGTCAGTAAACAGCTTTCCTCCATGGCCTCTGGTTCAAGCTCCTGCCTTGAGATCCCTTGATGGTAGACTGTAGACTGTAAGCTAAATAAACACTTTCTTCTCTGGGCTGGCTTTGGTCAGTGTCTTATAGGGCAGGAAGCATTACTACAACACATATTGGGGGAACACTTGGCTCAGTTGGGAATCATTTAATTCCAATTCTGGATTGCTAGAAAAGGGACTCTCGCTCCATTTGGATTTGTCACCTAACATTTTACTGGTAACTATGGTTATGTGGCACAGCCACATTATACAGTCTGAGATGATACAGCAGGGAGTAGCTTGAGAATCCCTTATTGAGCCGGGCCTGGTGGCGCATGCCTTTAATCCCAGCACTCGGGAGGCAGAAGCAGGCAGATTGCTGTGAGTTCGAGGTCAGCCTGGTCTACAAAGCGAGTCCAGGACAGCCAAGGCTAACGCAGAGAGACCCTGTCTTGAAAAACAGAGAGAGAGAGAGAGAGAGAGAGAGAGAGAGAGAGAGAGAGAGAGAGAGAGGGAGAGAGGAGGAATTAGAAATATAGAAAATTGTGGCACTCCAAGCTGCTATGGATGGGGGAGAGGCGAGAGAGTGGTATTTGCAAGACACTTAAAAGTAGCCTGAGAGAGAAGATTTCTGCATGTTGTGGCTACTGTTGAAGGCGGTCCTTCCTTCATTCAGAAGTGGTGCTCTTTCCTCCAGAAGCCTGAGGGACACAAGTGTCTTTGCTCAGCTCTCAGCAGCTACAGAGACATCAGCAGGACTGTGGACCTCTTCGAGCATTGTGTGGATCTTTGTGTTGGTATATTAGAAGCAACAACCACCAGAATCACAGGATGTCAATACTGTGATACAATTAACCCTTAGGGGGTGGACTTGGAACCATAAATGGGAAACATTATGAGTTCTCTAAACTGCAACACTAAGAGGGTCCTGAAAGGTAGATGTGCAGAACAGGGGCCCTGTAGAAAGATCCTAACGTAGAGTTAGGATGACAATGGAGGACTTTCTGCTGCAGGAATGCTGCAGAAACATCTTTAGATATACTCAGCCAAGGTCAAAGTGCTTTACCTAAATATGCCTTTCTACCACACTGTGATGGTTGCATTTGCATTTATAGATAAACATGCTTTTCTCTTAGCAAATGTATTCCATAGCTTGGGTTTTGTTGTGGAAGTTTTGGTTTATATAGAAACATGTTTTTATTTTACTCCCAGGTGTGGGATATGGGAGCTGCTCCAGTTTGTCTGCAGCTTCCAAGGGCACATGATGTTTGTCAGCTGTGAACTACCTAGTGCGGGGGCGTGGTTTCTGTCAGTGGGGATAAAGGCCAGACCTAAAGAGAGACTAGGGACTCCAAGAAGGAAGAAGGCTGCTGGTGCTTTCCACTGCTGCTCCTGGTTGCTGTTGATGAGGTGTGATGAGAAGAAGTCTGAAATAGCCTGAAAGGAGGATTGGATTTGCCTCAAGGAACCCCGGGGATCCTGAACAGCAGGAAGTAGATAAGGAAAACCATGCCCCCTCACCCCACTAACCTTCTTTCCCCCCTTTTTGGTGTTGGGGTGTTGGAAGGGATTGGGGTGGAGTAGGGAGAAAGAGATTTAAGGAACACAAAATAAAAAGTGTTTTAAAAGTATGTCAATAGGGTTCATTCATGGCCTTAAAACCATTTTAAGATCCCAAACCTTGAATCTTGCAGGTAAGACTGAGAGGTCGAGCATAGGCCCATAGCAGTTATACAGCTTGCCATATAAAATGGGATTGAATAAAGCAGGCTCTCCATATTCCAGGTCTTGATGGGCACACTGTTTATGTTGCCGCGTTCATCAAATAGGTGCCGAAATGTCAGCAGGGCTTCTGATAAAAGAGCCAGCTCTTGAGATGATGTGCATACACAAAAGACTTAGTTGTTATGGCCCCCACAGACTCACATGTTGAAGGCTTCATTCCGACTAGTGGTTCTATTCTGGAAGGTGCTGCAAACTTCTAGTAGGTGAGACCAAGTTGGAGGAAGTAGCTCACTGGAAGCCTGTACCTGAGGCTTTCTATTTTTCGCCCCTCTTCTTGTCTCTCTCTGCTTTCTGGCTGCCTGCAATGAGCAGCAGGATGAAGTTCTCCCTCACCACAGCCTGGAAACAAGGCTAGCCGAGCATCCACTGAAACCATGAGTCCACATACCTCTTTCCTCCTTCCAAGATTAGTTCTCTCAGCCAGCCATCATAGTAATAATACACTAATACATTGGCCTTCCTGGCTTCAGTTTATCTAAATAATTATCTAGGCTCCCCCTCACACTTCTTAGACCATTACAAACTAAATTCTCCTTTTGGGAGTGTAGCTGCTGGCGGCAATTCATAGATGCCTCTGCAGTACGAAGCCGGTGTCCCAGGAGCATAGGCACTTTCTTCAGAGAAAGTTACAACACGGCGGAGCACATCTTTGAACCAATATTCCTTTTGCTTATAAAATGGTCAAACTGAAATTATTGTAATTGAGAGCTGATGGTTCCAGTTGCAGCAGAAGCCCCAGCACCTCGCTTTTGTAGGCGTAAGCGGAATCTCTATGAAGATGCGGTAGTGCTTCCAGAGCAGCTTGCTGTGAGCTAGTTCTTTCTATAGTATCGAGGTTTAGAGCAAGGTCCTGTTCAGAAAGGCCCACTGGGCCTGCTAGGTTGCCATCCTTTGGAGGCCCACCTTCCTTATTGCTGGGCTCTTTGATACCCTCCCACAGCCACAGCCACCAATCCCAGCACAGGGTCCACACTTGGTGCAGAGCATTCAGATGTGAAGCTATTCTTGTCAGAGGCTTGATATTCTCAGATATGCCATAGGGCAAATGATGTAGAGCATCTGCCCAGCGATGTCTTTACAAAGGCAGGGTGAGAACACCAGCCCTCCAACAATAGGGTTACCTGGGGAGCAAGAGGAGTGAAGGAAGGAAAATTATCACATGCTGGGCAACGACTCTGTTCTAGACACTGTGCAGACATTTTCTGTATGTCATTTCAGGAAGGTAGCAGGGGACTTGGAGCCCAGTGGATGAAATGAAAATACTTGGAAATCAACTAGGTAAGCAGTCCTTTGAGGCTATGCAGTAGTCCTGAAATCCACATTGTGGCCTTCTGCCTCAGGCGTAGGGAATAGCAAAGACCAGTCAAAGGAGCAGGACCAAAGCAGATTCCAGCTACGATGGCCACTTGGGAAGAGTTGGGGAAAGCTTTGACAAAGGTGGTAGCAGGAAGGAGCTCAGGGGAGCCTAGGAATACATTTCCTTCTCCCTCATATAGCAGCATGGGAATGTACCAGGGGGACAATAATAGTGAGAAATAAAGAACAAGATTGCAGAGTCTAGAGGATCCTCTGTGTTGCAGGGAGAAGTCTGGGCTTTCTCTCTGGCTTAGAGTAAGACACTAGAGGGTTTTGAAGATGTATGTTTTGGAACTGCAGTGCCATTCTGGCCACCCAGTGGAGATGGGAAACCAGGTTGAGAGGAAGAAGATGTTGGTGGACAGCACATGGCATGCATTGGAAGACTCATGTTAAACACTGTTCAGCTGCTAGATAGAAACTGACTTTTGTGAGACAAACCAGTATTGGACAGTGTGCTTATAGCCTGCCTTTTGGAGCAACTGGAAATGGGACTTGAATGTGACCAGGCTTCTTTTTTTTTGTTTGTTTGTTTTTGATTTTGTCTTGGTTTTTCATGATAAGGTTTCTCTGTGTAACCCTGGTTGTCCTGGACTCACTTTGTAGACCAGATTGGCCTTGAACTCACAACGATCTGCCTGCCTCTGCCTTCTGAGTGCTGGAACTACAGGCGTGCACCAACAGGCTTGGGCAGGCTTCTTATTATTTCCAATTATTGATATATTCTGCCTTTCAGCCCTGAAATAGATATGTTGATAATTGAGGTGATAAGTCTGAAACCCGATAAACTTTCTTATAAATTGTGTGATGTTGAACAAGTTACTTAAGCTTAATGTGTCTATTTCTTCATCTTTAGGCAAGGGTGAGCTGATCACTAACCTCCTGGGGTTGTTGTAAGGACTAAGTGAGTTCTGGAGGCTCAGCATGCTGTCTGACACAGAGAAAGTTCTTACAAAGTGTTAAGGTTACTGCCATTATTTTTATTATTCTATTTCAGTGATTTTCCAGATGGTAGGAAAACAGGCTGTAAAAGCTCTGAAGTGTTATTATGCTTTACTCCAGTTGTCAGAATCAGGTTGATTTTTCTCTAATTCTGTGTCTGAAAACCCAAAGCAAAAGCCTCACAGAGCGCTTGAGTTTGGTTTCATTCCTGCATGGTCAGTGGTCCATCCCTGTGAAAGCATCTCAGGCCAAACACTCCATGGTCTAAGAAGCTCGCTTTGACTTACTGTTGCAATACAAGGACCACACAGATGAGCCCTTGCTCACCCAGAAGGGAGAAAGCAGAATCTCTGCTTCCCAGGGTCACACTTCAAGGAGGGACTCACTAGTGGATTCTAGTGGGCAGCTCCACTTTTCGGAGCAACGGCTAAGGTCTTTGGAACTGCTGCTCTTGGGTATTCCTTATAGCTTCATATCACCCACACAGAAGTCAGAAACAAACAAAAAACATAATGGAAGTGTTTTGACAGATGGGGCTGCATCAGTGCATGTGCAAAGGAGCATGGAAATAAAGGTGACTGACTCTTGGGGACCCCATCATTTCTCCTGCCCATAGGCCTAGCTAAATCTGCTCCAGTCTTGCTCTCTTGGCTCTTGGTTACTTCCTGTACATCTTTCTTTCCCCTCCTTTTATTTGTATGAACTACACCTCCTGACTCCCCCTTCTAATGAAGTTTAGGAACTAGATCATAGACAGGACTGTTCCTTTCTTTTTTATGAGGTAGAGGGTAGATAAGGCGGGGATAGGAGCTTCACCCACAGCCTTCTTCCTCCAGGACTTTATTTACCAAACCTCACCACTTAGTCCGATCAGACATTTCCTTACAGCAGCTGTGAATCAAACTCTGTTCCACAAAATTTTAGATTAGTCTATGATCCGGATGTTTGCGATGGGTTGAAAAATGGTCAAAATGAAGCTGGGTGCAGTGGTGCACGCCTGTAATCCCAGCACTCAGGAGGCAGAGGCAGGCAGATCGCTGTGAATTCAAGCCTGGTCTGCAAAGAGAGTCTAGGAGAGCCAGGGCTACACAAAAGAAACCCTGTCTCAAGGAACAAAACAAAACAAAACAAAAAAATCAAAGTGAATATTATAGAAATCTGTGAATGTCAAGGTTCCCTGTACAGATGTGGAATAAATTACTTCCACCTATAGTGAATGAGGGTTGTAGTTCAGGTGAAATTTTAGCTGAGCCGTGGAGGATGGGCAGGTTGTTAACAAGCCAGGAGAACAGTATGGAGTATCAGTGAGAGGGAGGCACGGAGGTCAGGGCATGCCATGTTACAGATACGAGGAAGGCCAGATATGCCTGAACCTCAGGATGAAGACATGAATGAGAGATAAAGCTATAATGCTACTGATCCCACAATTCCCAAGATGAGCAGCAGGTAGCTCTTCCTTGCTCTTTGGTCTGTTGTATGCAGGGAATGACACATCTGTTAGGGAGGTCTTGTGTGTTTTGTTATCCCTATGGAAGCCAGGCTGATTGTGGTAAGCAATGCTCCTGGGTCATGGTAGATTTAAAATGCATCACCTCAGAGGGCATTTACTCACCCTTGCTTCGCTAATTAGAAGATGCCCAGAGTAAGTGACCAATGGGCAGCCTGGAACAAAGATGAGATACTTCTAGTGTTCATCCTCAAACATGAGTTTCTTCATCTAAACCCCCTAGAAACACAAGCACCTCCCGCTTAAAATTAGATTAGCAATGTCTGATTGAGAGTGACTACACACTTTATTGTTTCTCTAAAAGGGAAGAGACCAATCTAGGTGCCAGCCAGGGCCTGAGGCAGAACAAGTTCACTCTAGAGCTTAGGTAAACTGAGCCACAATAAAGCATGTAGGAGTAGCTCTGTTGTGTGCAAGGCCGGAGCCAGATGAGGGACTGAGGCATCCAGAGAATCAACTTAGAAGTAACAGAATCTGTTCCACTTGCCTAAGTGAGAAGTTTGCAGAAAAAGCATTTGTGGACCACAGAATTGCTGGAAGTGACAAAGGAACAGAACTTAAACTGAGCTTTCAGGAATCATTACCTAGAGTCACACTGCAGTGTTAAGGCTTTCATCCAATCAGGGGGCCGCCGCCACAAGTCTGCTCTTGAAGCAAGTCTGCTCAATTCTGATTTATGTGAAATACTTGATGGCTCAGGCTGTGTCCCTTTCCCCATCCAACTCAGCTCTGAGCTTAAGTCTCAAACCATTCTATCTGACTAGAGGAACTAAATCACACTCCGTTTACATGACAGGAGGCTTGGGAAATTGTGCTTTTACTGTTGTTGTCATACTGGACGCACAGAGTGACCTGGGTAAAATGTTTTCTGATGCGTGCCTCAGCTTGGCTGCTGGGAAGCCTATGGGAAAACTCACCCTCTTCCTTATACAACAATGGTTCCAGAGAAGCTGTGCTGTTTAGGGCCTGAACCAAGAGTCCCTGCCCTTGGGGACACTGGTATTCACTCAAAATAATACAGGGATAGTTAGAAGGAAAATGTTGTTCTTGTCTCAAGACAACTAGCTTCAGAGACTAGGAGAGTTTTAAGTAGGAGCTAAGTGGTACTTTCAACCAGGGAGACAAACAAATGCCATTCAATGGTGAATGAAGCTTGGCCAAGAGTGAAACTTTAGCATTTAAGCAAAAACATTTATTTTTTTAAGCGGTGCCTTGCCTTTTCTTTCTTTCTTTTCTTCCTTTCCTTTCCTTTCCTTTCCTTTTCTTCCTCCTTCCTTCCCTCTTTTTCTCCTTTCCTCTCACCCTTCCTCCCTTACTTCTTCTCTTTCTTATTTTTGTTCATGTAGCCCTAGATGTCCTGGAACTTGATAGGCAGAGCAGGACGGCTTCAAACTCACAGAGGCCCACTTGGTTCAGCCTCCCAAGTGCTACGATTAAAGGTGTGCTCCACCACTCAAGGCCTTTCAAAGAGTCTTAAAGCTAGGGAGAACTGAGATGTTAGCTAGTCCTCCTGTGATGATGGAATATCTCTCAATAGCGATTGAAATTATTTTTAGCTTTATCCAGACTCTTAGTTTATTTTTCAGTTTTGGGTTCTCATTTTCCAGGTCAATGCTCAGTGGCAGGTTGCCTTACAGATAAAATATGCGAACAGGTGCAAGAATAGAAAATTTAGTAACAGCAGAGTTTAAAAATGTTAATGAAATCAGGACACAAAAGAACCATAGGAGTTTGGTTCTCTGAGGAGCTTAGTCAATGTGTCAGGTATTTGAGCCCGTGAAAACATGTGACTCTGAGCTGTGAATCCTCTCTGACTGACATAAGATGGAGAAGTTCTCTCCACAGGAAGAAAGACAGTTGAGGGCACTTAAGTCTCAATGGAGTGGGTGTAAAAGAGGTTCTTTTTCATTTATTTGCACCTACTTGGCAATCCCAAAGTCCATATCCTGAGATAGTGCTCCCCTCTTCCTTTTGATGGATGTAAGTCCCAGGCTATTGTAGGCTGCAGTGGAGTGGCCTTCCTGAATGGTATGTCAGCTCTGTAGGCCATGACCAATAGAAAGCCCCTGCCTGGCAGCCTGGAGCTGTGGTGTGTGAATAAAAGAATGGGGGGGGGGGAGGAAAAGGTGTGATGTATCTTAGGTTGGCCTCAAGCTCACTCTCCTCCTGCTAAATCTCCCAAGTGCTGGAGTTACAGGTATGTGGCACCATGCCCAGTGCATAGTGGGGCATTTATTGAAGAGACATGTGAGCACAAGGAAGCCAGCTGTGTACTAAGCTCAGCCCTGGCGTGCTTTGTGATGGAGAGGGGTTATCAGTAGCAAAGGGCTTAAAGGAGACAGGGAGAATCTGGTCCCTCGGGAGGAAGACTTTGCTATACTACTGAGCTGACTTTTCCTAGCCTCTTTGTTTTTGGATCAGTTCAGGCCCCAAAAGCATTCCTTAGCTGGGATTTTTTAATAGATTAATTTATTTTATGTGTCTAAGTGTTCTACCTGAATGTATATATGTGTATATGTGCACTCTGGGCATATCTGGTCAGAAGATGGGGTTGGATCTCAAGAATCTGGCATTATGGATGATGAGTGATGAGAACTGACCCTGGATCCTCTGCAAGAGCAACAGCTGCTCTTAACCACGGAGATATCTCTCCAACCCCTTACCTGGGGTTTTTAAAGAAAGATTTTGATGAGGAGACTATTTGCAAAACGTGGGCAGAGACACTGGCAATACATGCAGGCATCATTACTGCTAGGCCTGTGGAAATGGTGATCTTGGAGCCTGGATAAAAGTTGGAGCTATGTCAAGGCTACCTGAGGATAGCTGTAATTATAGAGGAAGGGCAACATTGCCAAATATGGTGTAGGAAGGGGACGTGGGGCATATGGGAGAGGTCAATGCCATGACTTCTCTCCCTCTCATCTTCAAGCCTTTGCCAGTTGTTTCATTGACTACTGTGAACACAGACAGAGGCGGAGAGTAAGGGACCATAATGACGCATGTGAAGGCAGGGCAGAGAAGAGTGGGGGATGCACCAGGAATGAGGGTGACAGCACGTGACAAATAACCAGCTTGACATTCCCAAGTTCTCTCTTTCAAACAGTGGATTCTCAAATTGGTTCCTAATCAAGGTCCTGAAAGACAATCAGATTGGCTTTAGTTAATTACTATTGTTCCTCTCTGTGTATAGTTTTTCTTTGCAGGTTCCTGGCAAGCTTCTAGGTTGCTTACTCTCGAATAGTTGACTTCACATTTCCAAACAGTTCTGGCAAGAAGAGGAAAGACAGACCTGAGATCTCAGAGTTTGCCCTCTTCCCACAACTATAGAGCTTTGGAGGGACATTTTTAATCAGAACTGGCTGAAGTAAACTTAGCTTGTCTAAATGCCAGGCCGGCTTTGAGGAGCTTTCAGAAGCATGTGAGAACTTAGCTTACTCTCCACACTTTCCCCACAAGAGATGGTTCCAAGACAGTGTAGTCTCAGCCAGACTCACCATTACTGCTGAAAATAAGGTCATTTGGTGCTCCCGACATTTCTGGTTGTAAATATCAGGTCCCGGGCTACACGGATGACTTAGCATCTGACCCAGGGTGGGACATCCCTGAGTCCTTACTGTCTTTGGACTATACCCCTCTTAGATTGGTCAGCAAGTGTACACCCTCTTCTACTCTGTTATGTACCCTCCCCTCTGCTTGTCTTCCTCACAGTGTCTTTCAGGATACTGGAAATGTGATTCTTTTGGGATCATTCCAGTGAAGCAAAAACGTACTGATTACTCACTCTGCACCATGTTTGTAACTGGGCCTGGCAGTTCAAAATAAGTAAGACTTGGTTCCTGCCCTTGGACAGCTCCCTATACTGGCAAATAAGGAGACTGAAAGTTCACCAGAATTGATTTTAATGCTATCAAAGGATAAACATATGTAGTTGCTCTTTGTATGTCTTGTCAAATTGTCCTCCAAATAATTTGAATAAAATCGTCCCATCTTTTTTAATAAAAAAAAATCAAAAACAAAACCTTTATTATCAATTATTTGTGGATTTCACATCTTGTACTTCAATTCTATTCACCTCCCTGTTCCTTTGTATCTGCCCTCCAAAAGAAAAAAAATAAACAACCTCCCCTGCCAAGGAAAAAAGAAACAAAACAAAACATAAAAAAAAAAAAAACCTCATTGTGAAAGTGGTAGTGTGTCACATTGAGTCCCATAGTATACCCTTTTGTCCACGTATCTTTACTTCCAATGCTCATTTGCAAGTGAGTCATTGGTTTAGTTTGAGGCCTCTGGATTCTATCTATACTGGATCCTCACAAAGACTCCTCTCAGATACGTTGTTGTTGCCCTGTGTCATGGCAATCCTGCAGCTTTGGATCTGCTGGACCAGCCCTTTGACATACTCCAGCAGTTCATAGATAGGGTAGAAGTTGGGGTGAGCCAACTCAGAGCTCTGGATCTGGGTCTTGGAGGTAACTGAGTTGGTCATCCCACCAGCTCTCCTGCACCCATACCACCAGGGAGCGCTCTCTGGCTCTGCCACTGCTGCCCTGGCTGGCTCACCCACTGTCACCGATGGCAAGGTTAGCTCTCCTGTTCTCACGTCCTTGGTGTTGGTTCACCCTCACATTTGCTACCAAGGTCAGCTCTCCTGTTCTTCCCCCTAAGCACTGCACCTCAGATGTCTGGCCAGACCAGAGACATAATCCCTGGCAGCAGCCTGGGCCTGGATGTCTCTATGGCCTCAGGCGACAGCGCGGGCCACTCAAATCAGCATGTCCCCCTGAGGCAGCATGCCTCTCAGATATCCACATGGTCTCCAGTGGCAGCCCAGACCACGAATCCTCTTGGCCGTTGGTGGTAACTTGGGACACAGATATCAGCACAGACTCCAGCTACAGCAGGATCACAGACCTATACATGGCCCTTGGCAACAGTGTGGGCTAGGACATCACCATGGCCTCCTGGTATCTGCCTGTTCTTCACTGTTGTGGTGCTTTCCTCCTGGACCTAAGCTTCCAGAATAATGACTCATGAGGCTCAAAATATTATTTACATATACCTAGGCCATATAGCTAGACTCTTCTCTGACTAGCTCGTAACTTAAAATAACCCATTTTGCCATGTGGCTGGCTACCTCTGCTCAGGTACCATGTGTCCATCCTCCTCACATTTTTCCAGGTGAATCTTCCATACCTAGTACTATCCCAGAATGCTTTTTGCCTGCTGGATGTCCTATATCCTGCCTCAGCTATAGGCCATTAGCTTGTTATTGATAGGTGATGCTTCCATACAGACATAAGAGGTTTCTTTTACACCCCCACTGTCTCCAGTTCCACCTTTCTCCACAGTGTACAAACCTCTCAGATTTGCTTTTTCCCCCATCCATTTCTGTACCAGGCACTCCATCTTTCCCGTCTCTCTGTCACATATTCATCCATCATCGTGGTATCCATGGAGGTGCTTGGGCTTCTTCTGGCCTCCCGAGGATGGTGTGGCTAGGATGGGTGTGGGCAGGGCAGGTACCCCACGTTTTAATTTTGAATGCATCAGTTTCTCTGCTCTTTCACTTACACTGGATTTGATTAGCACAAAACTCCCCCCTCCTCTCATTTTACGTATAGAATGATATCTTATTACTTATGGGCATTATTTCTTTAATTATTAATGAACTTTATTACTTTTTCATTTTTATACTAGTGATTATTCCTTGTGTGGTTTTGTGTTTATATTCTTACTTCATCCACCATTTGAGCTCTTAACTTCCTCTTCTTTATTATGTGTGTATTATATGATATTGATTTTCTTCATGTTCCCAAATTAGAGATCTAGACTTATTCTAGACTGAATATATTTTCAAGACTTGTTCATTTTTGAGAGTTTGTTTGTTTGTTTGTTTGTTTGTTTGTTTGCTCTGGCTGTCCTGGAACTCACTCTTTAGACCAGGCTGGCTGACCCGACCTGCGGGGTTTGACTAAAACTTGGGAGGGAGGTCACCTGTTAAGAATGCAAGACACAAGAAAGGAGAGCAAGTCTCATTGATCAAACTCTCAATCTTTATTAGTCAGGCAGCAGCTTTTATAGTTCAGAAGGCAGGGAAGCATATTGCTATAGCAACCGAGCTGCAGGCTTTTCTCAAAACATAGGGAATTCCAGGCAGGGTCATAATGTCCTGCCATACAGGGCATCTTGCTCTGTCTTCATCTAGCTTTAGTCTAACTGCTGACTCACAACAGAGTCAGCTAGTTTCTGGTGAAAGGCAAGCTCTGGGAAAGACAGAGACCTAAAGGTGCAGACTTAGACAAGATGGCTGAACATTGGCCATATGGCCTATCATCCCCAACAGCTGGCCTCGAACTCATAGATATGCACTTGCTTCTCCCTCCCTAGTGCTAGGATTAAAGGCATGCACCACCATAGCCTGACCTAATTTTTTTTCTATGTTGATCATAGCATGTATTGCTTTAAAGTGACATTTTCAAATGTAACTTTTCACCATGGGTAACAGTTCATGAGGTGGAAAAAAATAATCGTACACAAAACAGAATAGAAAGACTGGGGTAATTTCATCTGAATAAGACTTAGGGACAAGATTGTTTTTTTTCCCTGAAAGGTTTGAAGGGCAACTGTTGGACTTGATTTTAAAATTGAAACCCCAACCCTCCAAATAGTTATGTTCTTTCTAGAATGAGTCAAGGAAATCAGAAGCTTCTAGTGGAATAGGTATGGAGCTGTCCTATGTACATGCTTCATTTAAAAAAGGATGAGAAAAAAAAAAAAAAAAAGAATGAACAAGCCAATGTGTGGTGCTACCCTCTAATTACTAACTCAAGGCCAGTTCAAGCTTGTGGTCAACAAGACCCTGTTTCAAAAAAAAAGAAAAATACTCAGAATCACAGAAACAAAAGAAAGAAACCTGTCTATTAAATGTAGAGTAAGGCAAAAAGGAATAATAAAAAAAAAATCCACACAGTTTCAAGTTGGAGAACAGAAGAAAACAATTGGAGAGTCTCCCAACTTTCCAAATCACCTTCAGTTCACTCTACCTTGAGGATAATAACATCCATCACTGATGCCAAAAGACACTTTCTAGTTTATCAACTCTGAAATAGCGGCGTATTGATTAAATGATAAATATTCTTCTTTCTTACTGTTACATAAAGGACTTGACTGTTTTATAAGGATTGCATTAACTACAGTGAGATAATATACACTTTATTCCTTCACAGTGAGACATATAATACATACAAAATATTCTTTATAATATAGTGAGTTTTGTTCGTTTATCTTTATTTTTCTTTTCTTTTTTTCAAAATGTACTGCTGAAAAGAAAGCCAATCACTGTTAAGGTTCATGGAAATAAAGAGGAGAAACAAAGGTGACGTCAGTTGGAAAATGGGTGGGATCTCAGGGTTTGAGTTGCCTTTACAGGCCAAGTGCCACATTTTGGTAATATTTTGTGTGTCTCCCTCATTCCTGCGGTCTTTGGCCACCAGTCCTCAGGAACAAAGGAGCAGGAGCTATGAAGTAAGAATACGACAGAAATGACTTCCCGGAACCACTTCAGTGAGATAGCTCAACAGAGGCCTTGGGGAGGGGGTGGGAGGTTCACAGGATAGATGCACATAATTGGTTAAGGCTAGGGGATCCAGGGATGCTTTGATTTGCATTTGGCAGTATACTCCTATCACACGAACAGGAGCACGGTACCAATTATCCTATAGGCACAGAGAGGGAAGAGCTAGCAGGAAACTGTGCCCAAGGCCGTATACCAGATTTATGGTCAGAGGCATCTGTGTCTAAAGACACCCTCCAGATGAGGTTCAGGCAGAGAATAGGAGGCCCTGCCGGAGAGAGGGAGTCCTTCATCTAGTGCAGAGCTCAGAAAGGCTAGGGGTACAATCTCAAACAGCAGGGTCCTCCAACAGCATTGAACATTTACATTAAAAATGAAATCTAAGTAAGCCATGGTGCTCCTTAAATTTATTTTCATTATTAATTTTATAGTGTTTTTATTTTGCTCATACTATTCATGAATCACCTGTAGGTATTTTATTGCTCTCTGTTTTATTATTACATTTTATTTCTCCCCCAAAAGGTTTGGTAGAACTGTATGGTGAAAATATCTGGACTGAGCCAGGCACCGTGGTGCACACCTGTAATCCTAGCACTCTGGGAAGCTGAGGTAGGCGGATCTCTGTGAATTTGAGGCCAGCCTAATTTACAAAGCAAGTCCAGGATAGCCAGGGCTACACAGAGAAACCCTGTCTCAAAAAATTACACACATCTCTCCCCCAACACACACTGCCTCGACTGGTTGTCATTTCTCTTCAGATTTTATTATGTTATTTTTACATGTGTGTCTGAGTGTGTATGCACGCATGTGTGTGGGTGTTTGCCGAGGCTTGGGGAGGGCTTAGGATCTCTTGGACCTGGAGTTACAGGTCTTGTGGGTCACCTGACACAGGTGCTAGGACGCAGACTCTACTTCTCTCAGAGAGCAGGGAGCACCTTTTAATCATTCCAGCCCTAGAACTCAAAGTCTTCAACAGAGGATATTCTGAGATTCTTCTCCTCCTCCTCATCTTCTTCCTCCTCCTTCTTCTCTCTCATATATATATATATATATATATATTCGGTTAGGGGAAGACTGTTCAAGAATTCATACCTTTCCTTAAATAAGTTTTAACAATTTCAACTCTTTTTGCCAGAATAAATTCCTTCACTATAGATTTTTTACAAACTTATTACAAATCACTTTATTCTTCTCTTTTAATTTTAATAGTATCTGTAGCTGTCACCTCATGGTTGTTTTAATGTTAGCTTTTCATTTCTGTTTTGGTTAGTGGGATTAGAGATTTGCCGCACTCTTAGGCCTTTTGAGAAGAGAACTTACCTTTTGTCCGCGACCATTTTGTAAACTTCATAATTTCTGTGTTTTAATTTCTTGTGGCCTTACTTATTGTTATTCCATGTCATCTAGCTTCTATTTTTATTTTATTTATTTATTTACTTATCTATCTATCTATCTATCTATCTATCTATCTATCTATCTATCTATTTATTGTTTGTTCTTCTTGACAGGCGAGGGTCAAACTTACAGAGATCCTGTTTCTGTCTCTCCTAATGCTTTGATTACATGCATGTGTCACTGCACCTGGCTTTTATTTTATTTTTATAATTTGTACTTATTTTGGACCCAAAGAGATGATTTAGCAGTTAAGAACATTTGCTGTTCTGGCAGAGGACCTGGGTTCAGTTCCCAGCACCCACATCAGGTGGCTTCCACTTGCCTGTAACTCCAGGGAATCTGAGCCTTCTTCTATCCTGCACAGGCCCCTGCACATAGATGATGCATATACTCTTGAACAGGCACACATATGTACACATAAAAGTTTAAATAAATCTCTCAAAAATGTGTTTGAATGTGTGTGTGTGCATGTGTACATGTGTGCACGTGTGTGTGTGTGTGTGTGTGTGTGTGTGTGTGCCATCGTTATGAGAGTAGAGGCCTCAGAACAACTTGTCTACTCTTCTCTCCCCATGTTAGTTCCAGAAATCAAACTCAGGTCATTATGGTTGACGGTAAGCACCTTTACTTGATGAGCCATCTTGCTGGTCTTATTTATTTTATTTTTATTTTTTAAGATTTATTCATTAATTATGTATACACTGCTCTGTCTGCATGTACACTGCAGGCCAGAAGAGGGCATCAGATCATATTATAGATGGTTGTGAGCCACCATGTAGTTGCTGAGAATTGAACTCAGGACCTCTGGAAGAGCAGTTGGTGCTATTAACCTCTGATCCATCTCTCAAGCCCCCTATTTTGTTTTTTAAAATACATCTCTCTGAGGCTATGGCTATGACTATTTTTTGTGATCTGGTATTGGGAGTTTCCAATCAATTTTGATATTTACTATTTTACTTTTTATTCTAAAAATAATATATACTATTATTTTTTCTCTTAACCTAAGAATAATATGAGGATATATTAAAAAATCCCAACTCAAAACATCTATATGTATATGTATATCTATCTATCTATCTATCTATCTATCTATCTATCTATCTATCTATCTATCTCTATATATCACTAGGTAGCCCACTCTGGCCTTGAACTCACAGAGATCGGAGTGTTTCCTTACTATGAATGCAGTATGACAAACTGCCTCAAGCGACTGCCACCATAATTTCTTACAATGAGTGTAGAAATGTACCATTCTGTACCCTTGAAATGGTAGCCAAAATAAACTTTTGCTAAACCAGGTGGTGGTGCCACATGACTTTAATCCCAGTACTTGGGAGGCAGAGCCAGGCAGATCTCTCTGAGTTCAAGGCCAGCCTGGTCTACAGATCGAGTTCCAGCACAGCCAGGGCTACACAGAGAAACCCTGTCTCAACAAACCAAAATAAATAAATAAAATAAATTTTTGCTAAATTAATTTGTTTTGGTAAGGTATTTTGTCATTCCAATGAGAAAAAATATGCCAATTCATAATATTCATTCATCTATTTCTATTCTTTTCCTTCCCAAAGGGTTGTGTACCTGGGTATCTTTTCTAGACAGTTCCTGGCCAGGCTAGCCTATGTGCCCACAGAACTCTCTGTTGATGGCACCCTGCCCTGGACTTAGAATGCCATTGAAAGCTAATTGGAAGATGGTATTTCTGCAGTGAACTGGCACATACACAATTCATTTCTCTTTTAATTTTGGGCTTGACAAGGCAGCCTTGTAGGTAAAGAGAGAGACAGAGGCAGCCTTTGGTGTCACAGATTTCCCACCTACCTGTCCTATTCTGTATGCTACTCTCTTGAAGTGGGGGAGTGATTGGCAGATTGAAGGGAGCAGCACTCAGAGCCATACTTCCCTTAAAGAACACCTGCAGAAAAGCTAGAGTTTGAAAAGTCCTGTGAATAGCCCTAGGCTTGTCTTCTACAGCACTGGGCAGGGTGGAGAGGAGGTAGCTGGGTGTAGGGAGGTGAGCTGGCTTCTGTTTTAAAAACTGCAAACATATTGCTAGATGATAATAATAATAATAATAATAATAATAATAATAATAATAATAATAGCATGGAGACACAGATAGGTCAAAATGAAAACACTTTCTAATTCTCTTTCCTAATGGTCACTGTTAATGGTGGGCAATCCTTCCATTGTGTTGATTGTAGGACCTGCAGAAACTCATAAAGATGTGGTGGAGAGGATCAGCTGAAGGTGCTTGGGTCATATGAGGGCAGGACACTGAGACATTCCTTCTAATCTTTTGTATCCTAGATAGATCAGAATCAGGCCTAGCGGCTATCATTTAGCAAGTTTATCACATCAAATGGCAAATAATACCATATTGATTTTGTTTTGTTTTGCTTTTGTCTTAAAAACAAGAAATCCTTTTGCTTGAGAAAATATCAAATTTATTGTATCTTGGGGAAATGAGTGTCGTATTTAAAACTGCTATCTCAGGACCAGAGGGGCTTATGCTGTGTGCTAGGCCAGGAAGAACCCTCTATTGGACGGACTTCTATTCATGATTAGGGGTCATACCACTTAGGCATGGGAGAGGGCACAGCAAGGAAACCAATGAGAAGGACAAAACCAGGACCTCACACAGACACACAGAGATTCATACATTTATCAAACTTATACTAGAATTTACCCTAGGCTCGGGAAGGTTCTAGCCTTTGGAGACACAATGTTCCATCTAGGAGCACCTGGTTTAAGATCAGAGACAATAAGAACTTACAAATGGATTTGTTCCTCAACTTTAGTCTTCAGTAAAAGCGTGGAGTCACCTATGGTTGACCTTGGAATGCTTCCCTATTCCTTTGTCTTGATGTTGATGGGTTTATGGGTCATTCTTGTGCGTAGGTGACTTCCAGCTAACCCCTGTGAGAGCACTGACTGATGATCAGAGCATTTCTAAGACTAGCACAAGACATAATCTGTCCTGAGCTTTCTGGGGGAAAAGATCAGGTTGTGGTTTGGGTCCCAGCCTTACTACTCACTGACATTGGTGACAATGGAAAAATCATTTAGCCTTTCTGGGCCTCATCAATCATAATTCTTGTTCTTCTGTCCTCCTGAGATAGTTGGAACATTTGGTAGGATGTGGATATGCTTTGAAAATTGTCAAATGCAATGTGAAAGCAAGAGCCTCTAATTACTCCCTGTGCTCTCTGTTGCTTAGAGACGGAGGCCTGGCTGGTTATTATCTCAGGGCGTTCACAACTCACAGGCATTTTCCTTTTCCTCCGTCTCTTAAGGGAGTGCTCCTACCAAACCTTGGTCACCTTCTTCTTTTCTAAAGTGATAGACTTGGGTTAAAGAGGGAGAACTGACTTTCTTCTAGAAGCTGTCTGTGTGAAGAGCAAAGAGAGTGAGATTTTTAAAGGAATCAAAAGCTTTCTGTGGAGGTGGCAAGAAACATGTGAATTTTCATGATCAAAATCAGCAGAGATAAGTTACTTATCAAGAAGAATTAGCCAGGTTTAAGGAATCTGTAGACCCTGAGCTGTGTGACCATAGAATAATTTACAAGAGTCGAGTGTGGTTATGAACAACTATGAGATTTCAGCAAGTTCTTCAGGTCACTAAGTTATTGCCTTCCTTCCTTCCTTCCTTCCTTCCTTCCTTTTTTCTTCCTTTCTTTCCTTTCCTTTTCTATTTTGAGACATTATCTCTCTATAATGTAGCTCTGGCTGTCCTGAACCTAGCTATGTAGACCAGTCTTGCCTCAAATTCATAGAGATCCACCTGCCTCTTCCTCCCAAGTGCTGAGATTAAAGGCATGTAATATCATACCTGGCAAGGTGTCATTTTTTTTTTTTTTTATGTTGTGAAGGGTCTCCAATAAGTTCTTAGATGAAATTGAGATTGTTGACCAGGGATCCACTTGGAGGAACATGGAAAGTGACATGCTACATATTCTACAACACAGGAAAAAATGTCCTTAAAGTATAGTCTCTTAGCAACATGTAGTGGCTTCTATAGTGTAGTGTTATCACATTGCAAATAGATGGCTGTATTTGGTGATGTGGTAGAGCAAGGCCCTGGCTCAATCCTCAATACCAAAATGAATGAATGAACAAACAAATGAACCAACCAACCAACCAACCAACCAACTAAATGAACAAAAATGACAACAAAAGGTAAAACCATATTAGTTACTGCTCTATTGCTGTGATAAAATATCATGACCAAGGCACCTGATAGAAGGAAGGGTTTATTTGGGTTTATGCTTCCAGAGAATTAGAATTCACTGTTGTGGGGGGTGGTACACAGCATACATGACAGCATAGATATGATGGCTGGAGCTGGAAGCTAAGAGCTGAGGGATCACATCTTGAACCATAAACACAAGCAGAAAGAGAAAATGGAACAGCACGTGGCTTAAAACACCAAAGCTCTTCATAGTGGCACATATTTTTTAGCAAAGCCACACCTCCTAAACCTACTCAACTGATGCCACCAAATGGGGACCAAAGATTCAAATACTCAAGACTATGGGGAGCATCTCATTCAAGCCAACACACTCCTAAAACTTAAAAGAAATACTTGTTTACTATTTGTCTGGTGGCATGAATACAGCTCTGACAGCTCTAACCCTCTGTCATGCTTTTGTGCTCTCTGAATCTCAGTGTTTCTCTGTAAACAAATTTGGGTTAAATTACATGATGTTTAATGTCTTTGGATACAATGGTAAGTTATGAAAAAGAAATGTCAGGATGCAGGCTGGACTGTGGTGGGATGTGTTTCCATGATACAGGAAGATTAAAGAAGAATTGACCTTAGATCATTTTTTTTTAAAAGGCACACTGGCCTGGATCAGTGGAGAAGCCATTTTCTCCTTGAAAAAAGTCATGGTTAGGGTCATGATGCCCTCACTGAGTACTGATCTTTTAAGAGATTGTGATTTGTCACTAGAAACCTTGAGAAATGTTGGGATGCTTCTCCAGGCTGCCATTGAAACAGCAGCAAGAGACTGGCCGCTAGATATCTATCAATTTTGGGTGTTGCGCTCTGTCTGTGAGGGGGATATTTCCTTCTCATCTATCATACCAGGGTAGAGAACCTCATCTGGTAGCCGAGAGCCCTAAGGTGACACAGAGTGTTGAGTGAGGAATACACAAGTGTTCAAGCTTTTAAAACTCTTGTGAGTAACTTGGTGGCACTCTCAAAGGAGTCAATAATGACCAAAACTAAGACATGTCCTGCCTGTAGGGTATGGTTGACTTTTCTGGGACTGAAGCTAGTTGGGACAGATGGGGAAAGAGAATGCAAGATACTAATAATACTACTCTTAAAAACAATCTCATTTAATACACAAAACTACCTCTTTAAGTTAGATACTAAACCCATTAAGAAACAGAGGCTTGGAGATTTGAGCAGCTTGTCCAAGGTAACTCAGCTTGTGAGTAGAATTCAAGTCCTGACCTCATAGCTCTGCTTGTCCTGGAAAATAATTCCCAAGAGGAACTGAAGGTCACATTGGAAATCATATTTATTCTTCAGTCCTAGCCTGTTGGTCTTGGATTTAGAGGTAAGATATAGTCACGATGGTGAAAATAAGTTGTGGGAATTTAGGGCTTTCACTGTGAATGGAGCCCAGAACTCTGCCCACAGACCCTCGATGTAAAGGTGCTTCCTGTTTAACAGGTACCAGCGACTTTTTAGCTCAGTGTGAACTGTTGCTTCTTGGTTGCAGATGAAACCACAGCTTCTCTGCATTCAAACCATCCCAGTGAGCTCTGGCTTCACTTTGGTCTCACAGGATCTCATGGACTTTCTACTTTAGCATTTGCTTTCCTCCACCTAACTCTTCTGTGCTAATCCATCATCTGAGCATCAGGCTGAAGTAAGTATAGCTCCCCCTGGAGAGTACGGATGCATGCCTGCCTGAGATGTACGCCGGTTAATCACAAACGACATGCACGCCATCTCTCCTGGGCAGAGTCGACCTAGATTCACTCAGCAGGAATTTTCACAGTTCATTACATCAGGGTTAAGGATAAGTCTGGACCCATAGAAGCTTTCAGATTTTTAAAGCCACACAAATAATAGAACTCAGTTTCTATCTAATGAACAAATATAATTCCATCCCTAACATGTACCTAGCACTGTGCTAAGTGTTGAGTTCAGGCTGAGTTCTATTGTGCTGAAAGGTGTTTCAGACTGAGCTTTACTCTGAAATTCCATTTTATAAGCAGCTTTGACTATGTTTTGAGGATAGGGGATGGCTCTGCACCTGGTAGACATGTAGTTGGCACCACCTGGCTGGTACCACCCATCTAGCACAGACTGGTAAATGACATTTCTAGGAGTAGAAAATGTGTCATCCTATATATTTATCAGGGAAAACTGGAACTCTGGGGGCATATTGTCATTTGAAAACAGGACCAGGCACAAGAACTTACCACACACTAGACTGATAAAAGGCTATAATTTCCTTGCCTGGACCCCATAACGTGGTGGATGCCTAGCTATGTTATAGCCATGGCTACTACCAACCTGGCATCTGATCACCTGACTGTCCCTGGGGCTTCAGCTTGACTTTGTCACTGTCTATTTGGAATTTTATCTGCCAATCTTCCTGTTTGCCAGTCTGGAGCTCCTATTTGTTGGCCCTCCAATTAGTTCATCCATGCCGAGTCTTCTCCTTTACTTCTTCACCTTGATCGTCCAGCTTGGTTCAGACCCTGTAACCCTGCTTTACAGTACGGCTCCTGCAGCTTCTTCAGCAAAACCACCAGTTAGTTCCCTGCAGTTCCCAACCTGGTCAGTGTAGAAGCTCTTTGTTTTTCCATCCTCTTCCTGATGCTTAGGGCTTCTAATACCTCACAAATTCCGAGATAGCTTCTTAACCCCTTATGGCCATTCTGTAACACAGACTCACAGATATATCTATATATGATGGGTCATGTGTGATCTCAGAGTTACTATTATTAAGATTAGAGTAAAAGAACCTGTTTGTCTTGGACAGATTCTCAAGAGAGAACAGGATTCAGATCGGATGGCAGAACTTCTCTGCCATTCGGATTTGGATTGAGGAGACCGATGCTGGCACCGCTCGTCCTCTAGACAACCACCGGAGTGTCCTCCAGGGCAAAGGGGAGAAAGGTCTGGGCATGTCTGCCCCCTTCCTCCTCCCAATACAGATTCAGATTTGCGTGCTACAGAGGTGAACTGGAAGTGGCTTGCCAACCAGAAAAGCAAGAGCTCGCACAGACAGAAAGGGGAGCTCAGGAAGCCTCACGGTCGCCCCGCAAAGCACAACAAAGGAGCTCCCGCAGAGAGTACAAACAAAAGGCAAAGTGAAAGTAACTCACAGTCTCAGAAGTCAGTCAAGTAGGCGGGGCCCAGGCCGTTGAAACCTTGCAACAAGTGGGTCGGTGGTCTCAAGGAGACCCCCCAAATCCCGGACGAGCCCCCACAATGTTGTACCCAGGGGTCCACTCGGGTAGGCGGTCGTCGCGAGAGACCACTTGAGGACCACAGTGTTGATTCAAAAGCACAAGGTTTATTGCTGACGCGCATCAGGGGGCCTCAGTAGGGAGGGAGGCACACCGAGTCACTGTTACAAGCTATTCTTAAAGGCTAAAACCGCAAAGGTTAGGAGGGGCTGCGTGTCCTATGTTAGGATTGGCTCTGGTGGTCGTTAGGGGTGCTTGTCTAAATGTTTTGGCTATGGCCGGGGTCGTTGGTCTTGGGGGCTATTCTTGGCAGAGAAGGGTGTTGGGGAGTTTCCAGAGAGTTTCCAGATGGTACTTTTCTGAAAATTGTTTATCTTAGTTAAAATTGTTTATCTCAGTTGGCCACCTTGATCTCAGAAACTGAAGCTGGCCTTCAATTCTTTCTGGGTCAGTTTCTCAAGCTTGTCTGGGTCATGTTCCCAGGCTTAGGCTGAGAGAAAGAGAGCCTTACAATCTGGGCCTTTGTTGTTTGAGCTGAATTTGAAAAGATGAGTTAACATGAAACGTTTGTCCTTTCGGAAGATCATTCGCACAATGGTGATGATGACCATGTGAATAAATGCACTGTAATGTGTACGTGAAATGGGATTGATTGGTAGAAGTATGACCCATAGGAAAACTGGAATGTAATGGTGAAGAAATAGCTTTTTTCTCCCCTGGAAGTGGAAGTTTCTGGTTTCTTTGAAGACTCTGTTGTGTCACGTGGTGTTCTGTTGAATGCTGTCTTGTGAGAGGTCACTTGACATTTTCTGGAATAGAGGGCAGCAGACACGCGAGAGGGTGTGTGATGGTGGGAAGGAGTATAAAAAGACTCACAGACAGTGGGACGAGGCTTTTGGCATTGCTACAGCGTGAAACACTTTGCTGGTCTTCGTTGGTCGGTGCTGCTCTTTGTTTCGTGGAGAGACATGTTCCAGAGAATATCTGGTGGTAATCCTGGGGCTGCTTCTGCATGCTGATTTGGAGGAGCCTTGCAGTTTCTGCTGGATCATGCCATTGCTATGGATGTGCTGTTTGGTGTCGGCTATTGCACTGGCCTGATGGTACCCTGTCAACACAGAGTGGAACTAAGTCTCAACAGGTCCTCAAATCCTTTTCCTATTAACATTTTTTTCTCCTCTTCCTCTGGTTGGTGGATTAGAAGTGAGGTTGAGAGCTGGAGGTGGTGGTGCACGCCTTTAATCCCAGCATTTGGGAGGCAGAGGCCGGCAGATTGCTATAAGTTTGAGGCCAGCCTAGTCTACAAAATGAGTCTAGGACAACCAAGGCTACACAGAGAAACCCTGTCTCAAAAATCAAAACAAAAGAAAAGAAAAAGAAGTGAGGTTGAAGTGATTAAGAACCATAAATAAAGTAGGTTTTGAAAAATTTTAGCCTACATTTTCCGTGATAAAATATTGTTAGCAGAGAGATTAGCAATTAGGTGGATCTAGGGCTATTTGGTACCTGCAAATTAACTGTTCATGCTGAAGTAAGTTTTAGTTAAACTAGGGAATAAATTTTAGTGACCAATGGCCCTGCATGCTGGTAGTAATAATAATAATAATAATAATAATAATAATAATGATGATGATGATGATAAAAATAAATACTGTGTATTTCAAAAGTGCTGAAATATATATTTAACATTTTTATCACTTGTATGCAAAATATACATAGTAGACTGAATCTTTGTATAATGTATAAAGAAGATCAAAATTATCATAGTTATTGTTAGATACATATTTAATAATATCAGCTGAATGGTGGTGATGTGCACCTTTAGTCCCAGCACTGGGGAGGGAGAGGCAGGTAGATCTCTGAGTTTGAGGCCAGTCTGGTCTATAGAGTGAATTCCAGGACACCCAGAACTACACAGAGAAACCTGTCTTAAATACCATCATCATCACCACCACCACCACCACCACCACCGTCACCACCGCCACCATCACCACTACCACCACCACCATCAAATTTAGTAGTGTCTACTGGTGTGGTTGATGGTACTGACTAGATAGCAAAGGGCTAGTTCATAAAGGGCATTTGTAGATCATGCTTTACAAAGCTAGATTTTATCTTGCGAATATATGAAGAATTACTGAAACATTTCCAGCTTCAAAATGAGTTTAATGGCTTTGAAATGTAATAGAATGAGAGCCAAGCCAAGAAGGGACCTCTTTAACAATTCAGGTAAGAAACAACAGTTTGGCAGTAGCATGGGGCATGGAGAGGAAGTAGCTAAGCCTGGAAGTATTTGTCAGTGTTTTTAGGCCTTGGTATGGGAAGTGAAGAAGGAAAAAGGACCTAGAAATGCCTGTATTTTTTACTTGGGCAGTTAGGGCAAACTACTTCCTGTTATTGAGATTTGTAATATAGGGGGTATAAAAGTAAATTTAGTGCATCAATTTAGCCCAACTCTAGTGCCTAGCTGTTTGGCCAAATAGTGATCTGTACATTTCTGTGAGTAATATCTTGCTCCCCCTTTGTATTGATAATTTCCCCCTTTGAAACAAGGCCTTACTATGTAGCCTCCCCCCCACGTCCCCCATGGCCTGGAATTTTCTATGTAGATCATGCTAGCCTGAAACTCACAGGAGATCCTCCTGTCTCTATCTCCCAAGTACAGTGCTTAAAAGGCATATGCCACCATGTTGGCCCTTATTCATATTTTCATTAGCACATTAATTATAAACAAGAATAGGTTTCATTATGACATACACATATATTTTATTAACATTCATCCCCTATTTCCCTTTCTTGTCCTCCTCCACTGTTCATTTTCTCTTCCCAACTATCTTCATGTACTTTTTGTTTATTTTTTGGCTTTTGATCCATTGGGTTTTCATTAGGGTTGCTTTAGAAGTGATTGAGAGATTATTTACAGGAATATGGGCAACTTATTAGTATCAACTTCGTGAAAAAAGTCTCAACATTAACTTCTTGGATATAGATGCACACACACACACACACACACACACGCACACACACACACACACACGCACACACACACACACACACACACACATATATATCACCTTAGGGAGGCGTGACATCTTGTGTGAGTCTTCACGTGAAGGTATTCCTCACATGATAATAACATTTTAAAATTGGTAGACTTTGAGTACAGCTTGCCTTCCACAGTGTGAGCAGGATTCATCCAATCAGTTGGAGGTTGTGGGGAAATGGTAGCCATCCTACAAAGGAGGACTCGGCCCTACAACCACTTTCACACTCAAGTCTCCTGCATCAGTTCTATTCTGGTGTCCAGGCTGCTGCTCTGCACTTTGGGTTTTGGACTTGCTATCCTCCATAATTGCACACATAAATTCTTTAATATAAATCTCTCTTTCCTTATGTGTTCAATTGGGAGGATGTCCTCTTGTCCAAGTTTGCATTTCAGCATCTTTTTTGCTGAAGCGATAGTTCAGGATTTTTTTTAAAAGAGCTTCTTTTAGTTGTTCATGCCAGGAGGTATTGTGGTTCAATATTGAAGTTGTTTTTTTCATGTCTTTGAATTGTTGAACCATGTCCCTTCTAGGCTTGCACTATGTGTTAGAGAATGTGATATGTGCTTCTATAACCCTTACCAGTAATAAAATCCATTTCACAATAGCACTTGTAATTATTTTACTAAAGCTAGAGTTCTTGCCTAGTGATTTCTTTGAAAGTTCTACAGAGTAGTGTGTGTGTGTGTGTGTGTGTGTGTGTGTGTGTGTGTGTATGCCTCACTTGACATATGTGTAGAAGGACACAAGTTCAAGACTATGGAGAGTGTCCCTTCAGACACACATGGGAGCTGGGAAGGCAGGGGAGCTTCTCCTATAGAACCAATGGAAGAGAGACCCAAAGCTCAGTGTGATTTCTCAAAGTTGTATTGTTTCTTGGTTTCATTTCCTCAGGTCAAAGCTTTCATATTAGACAGATACGGGTCTTCCACCTACTGTCTTTGTGACTTTGGGCAGGTAAATTCATTGTGCCTTTCTTGCACATAGAAACACTGGTGTGGCGAAAGTACCTTGCCCAGGATAGCAATGGAAGCCATATTTATGATTCTTTAGATATATTTGTTCCTGCCTACACTTCCAGTCTGGGTATCATGTTGCTTTGCCTTCTCACTAGCATTTTATTTTTTGCAAGTTGCTTGATAGCTCATAAAGTCAGGATTGCAAATTTAGAGATGACTCAGTATATCTCACCTTCCTAGTGAGAGGAGATTGGTACCTACATCCTTTTTCATCAGCACTCCTGTGTAGTTTTTATAGGGCAGCCTATAGTTTCAGCCCCATCCTATTGAGAATTCATATCTGAACATATGTTATCAGAATATAACTTTTTCTTTTTTATTAAATATTTTTACATATGCATTTATATTATTACATACATATACAATAAACTACCTACAGCAAGAAGAATCATGACAAAATCAGGAATTATATAAATGGTACTTTCTTACTATTTTGGCTATTTGTACTTGGCTGCCTTGAAGAAAACATCTTTCTTATCTTGAGGCATCTAAAATTCTGAATGTAAATCAATATCTATTATATCTCACCATTATCAACTTAAAACATCAATCTAGATCTAAAAACATCTTAACCCCTAAACAGCTAAGATTCATTGTAAAATTAAATTGTCTGGTCTTCAACTCCATCAGAGACTTGAGAAGGAATAAAATTGATTACCTGAGAGGAGTGAAGGTTAGCCGCTTCCAAAATGAGAATATGACAGAGACAGCTTTTTATCTGAATAGTCACCCAAAACTCTCTATAATCTTAAGCCTTCTGGCCTAATATATCTGACAGACATATTTGTGAGGCAGGAACTATTGAAGACTTGCTTACCCTATCTTGGCAGAGTTTGGCCATTGACTCTGTCTGCATCCAAGCTTGACATTTTTTAGGCAGAATTCTGTCTGTAGTAGAAACAAGGACATTTTGCACAGTGGCTTGTTTGTTACATTTGAAACCATCTCATGAGGAGGTTTTTTATTGTTTATTTTATTTTAATTAATTTATTCAGATTACATCTCAATTGTTATCCCCTTACTTGTTTCCTCCCGTTCCTCTCTCCCTCCCTCTTTCATCCTATTCCCTTCTCCTAGGTCTGTGACAGAAGGGGACCTCCTCCCCCACCATATCGTCACAGCCTATCAAGTCTTGTCTTGCTACCCTGCCTATTCTCATAAGGAGGTTTTTTTTTTTTTTTTTTTTTTTTTTTTTTTTTTTTTTTTTTATGCTCATCATCCTCTGTGAGGTAGGCTGAGTGTTGGTAGGCGTTAACCTGTCTCATTGTCAGTGTAGAAGATAAAATTTGGAGGGTCTGTTCTCTCTTACTTTGTGTTGAGGCCAAGTCTCTCTTGTTCCTGCCATTGTACTGTGCATGTGAGCTTCTGGCTGATTTATCTGTTTGTGCTTCTGACATTACCATAGGAATCTGGGGATTACAGATGTGTGCCACCATATCTGGCTTTCTATGTAGGTTCAAGAGATTAAATTTAGGCTATCAGGTGTGGGGAGAGCACTTGCCTCTCCCTCTTCTTTATTTTTCTTTTCATGGTATTATTTTTTTCCTTAACATTTCCCCTGCTACAGGTCCACACCATTTATTCATTACTAAGTAGAACATTGCCACTGTTTTAACAACTTTCATAGTTATACTGACAAGCCAAGAAAGAAATTTCCTAGACTATATCGAACTAGATGCTTTACGACCTCCAGGGCTGCTTCTGTATTTACTGGACACGTTCCATTCAGCAGCCTCTCCTATTTTAGTTAAGGCCTTTGCTAGCTGCTGAGGACTTCAAAAGCAAAGAGACGAAGTCCAAATTGTGGATGATTTTGTGTGTCAACTTTAGGCAGACCACAATGCCCAAATATTGGTCAAACGCTGTTTTGTATGTCTTTGTGAGACTGTTTCTTGACATAATTTATCTTTAAACAAATGGACTTGAGTAAGATGGATTAGCTTCTATCGTGTGAGTGGAAGGTGAAGGCCTGAAGAAAGCAAAGTCTGAGTTCTTGTGAGCAGAAAGGGACCCTGGCAGCAGACAGCCTCAGGATGTGGACTTCAGTGCTTTCCTGAGACTGGTCTACACGGCTCCAAATATTACGATACTCTCACTGTTGCCCAAGTATGTGTGGCTGCCAGTTACATATACAGTCATATGGGTAAACAACCAATACACTGTACTGAGTACAGTTTACAGTGAACTACATTGCTAAGCTATGATATTTGGAAGGCTTCATATGTTAAATTCATTTTGATTTATAGTATTTTTAATTTATTGCTGGTTAATTGGGATATAGCTCCACCATAAGTTGAGGACCATCTCTTTGTTTTATTGGTTTTATTTTTTAAAAAGCCCTGCTCTCAGCACCTCAGTACCCCTGAAAACAGACATGAAAACAATTAGAATCCAGTGGGGGAAACTGCCCTCAGTGGCAATTTTACATCAGTCTTTCTTCACCCCAAAGGATATGTTCTAAGAGTTCAGTGGATGCCAGAAACTGGATAATACCAAACTCTAAACATGCATATCTATATAATGTTTAATATATGAATGAGGCACAGTAGCAGGTTAACAGCAACAATAATAAAACTATGTAATGTTTAATATGTGAATTAGGCATAGTAACATTAACAGCAATAATAATAAAACAATTATAAAAGACTGTAAAAATTATGTAAATACCCTTGTCTTTCAAAATATTTCATTAGACTTTCACCTTTTCACTAAAAGGAAACACTTTATAAGATCAGGTCAGCAGAAATGAACTAGCAGCATCATCCCTCCGGGGTGGGGTGGGTGGTAGGTGGGGCTGTTACTAATAAGATAGGGTTACTTGAACACAGGCACTGTGATACCCTGATAGACCGTATTGTGACAAAGATAGCTACTTAGCAACAAAAGGCTGGGTACTATATACAGAGCAGTTGTGCCAGCTAAAGTGATGATTCACTACTGGGCATGACAAACTGCTACAGTGTCAGAGCTTGTCATAATAGTTGAAAGAGCACACAGTTGAAAACTAGTGAATGACTTTTTTCCTGAAAAATTCCATTAGTGTTTTCAGATTGTGGTCAAAGTTGGTTATCTGGAACTGCAGACCTGTGGACAGGAGGGACTACTGTATACAGTGTGGTAAAGGGCTAGTAAGATGGCTCAGAGAGTAAAGATGCTTGCTGCCAACCCTGATGACCTGAGTTGGATTCCTGAGAGTATAGTCTTCTGACACACACACACACACACACACACACACACAGAGAGAGAGAGAGAGAGAGAGAGAGAGAGAGAGAGAGAGAGAGAGAGAGAGAGAGAAATAACGTGTGGTTAGAACATAACAGGGAAGCATTTATCCCTCTGGGGATATGTATAGAACTTTTGGGTATATTTTCTACGAGAATGACATGCTAATTCTTGAGATGGGAAAAAAGTATGCAAAGATTCTAAGGTATGGAAAACATTCTATTGTTTGTTGTGCTTTGGGAATCATCTGTGCAGGTGGCAGTGGTTAAAAAAATGAGGTATAGCAATTGAGCACAATGTTCACAAGTTAAAAAAAGAGAGCCCAAGAGTAATTATGTGCAGGTATATACCTGTAGGCTGACTGAATCTTTCAGAGAGAGAGACATGGAAAGGGGTTCGCTCATTTTGTGCCTTAGAACCCAGCACAACAAAACAAAACCCAAAACTAACAAAAGCTAACCAACCAACCAACAATCAACTAACCAACCAACCAACCAACCAACCAACCAACCAACCAACCAACCAACTAAGCAAGCAACAAAAACAAAGCCAGGCTAAGCAAAGGCTGCTAAGGAGCCTTTACTTTAAACCCAGCTGAAACTAACCAGACCAGATTGTGAGAACTACAGACTTCCTGGAGGGGTCCCACCTTCACATAAACACCCAGCCTGCTTTGTGGAGCACCCCAGGGTACTGTCTCATTATGAGTATTTATTAAAAACCACTGACACTTAGTACACTTTGCTCGTTGTCTTGAACCCGTTGGTATGTGGAAACGAGTGTTTACTCTGATAGCTAGTTTGCATAATAAAATGACCAGGCTTTTTTAAAAAAGAAGAGAACCAGTAGGCATTAAAATATGGAGTCATTTGAGAGCTCTGCTCCATTTTCTGAAAGAGGTTTCAGAGACAGGCTAAAAATAGATACTGAGAAGTGAAACGATAGGTGAATAAAACATCTACATCTCCAGGCCTGGGACTGATTACAACAGAAAGGGGATCCTCTTAGCCTAATTGCAGTGCACTAACTGTAATTAGGTTAAGAGAAGTTTAGAGTGCTATCATTTCAAGGACACCTAGGTCTGCGTGAGATTTCAAAGGGGAGATACTAAGCCCAGAGTCAGCGTGTTGCAGTCTCATCCATCCAGAGGCTGTTTGACAGCACAGTGAGAGGCTGAAGGAGTGTTTGTGTTAGCTGACCTCCCCTTGAGCACCATACCCTCCACTCAGATGCCCAGCATCTCTCCTGCATAAAATGTTTTCTTTTGCTGAGCTCTTCTTCACCTAGTTTTGTTCCATGACCCACAGCAATGATTGCCCGTCAACTCTAAGACACATCTCCATAAGCCTGACTAAGCTGCTCTGAGTAACTTCTGAAACCAGGCTTGAATCCCTAGACTTCACGTCACCTCCTTGAACTACCTAAGTTTGTTAAACTATGTCTCTTTCCTGCCACATTTACTTGTATTTTAAATATGTTTTATTAGCATATGTTGATTTTTACAAAATAGTGAGCTTTATGCATTATATAATCTTTTTAAGACCTGAACTCAGAAAGAAACCAGCTTTAACACTTTAAAATACGTTACGTGGAGCTTATAACTGCAAAATTACCTGATTTTGCCTTATATTATATGGCTGTGTTTTCAGAGCCTGTGGTTTATAGAAAAGGGCTTTGCTTAGTAACCTGCTGTGAAGTCCAAAAGAAACTGGGGACAAATGGTTAACAGTGGTGCTTATTAGCATACCAAAGCACACACTGGCCTCCAGGCTCTCTCAGCATCACAAGTACTTGCTGCAGAGTTCATGCAGCCATCCTGGCTTTTAGCTTTTCTTACCCTGAACCCTTCCCTAAAATTCTCCTAATCATGGCTTTCCCTACCCCCAGCTTCTCATGTTTAGATAACCCACAGCCAGTGCCATATTAGCCTTCTCTCTCCTGGCCTTCTTTTTGTGCTCTCTCTGTTGCTCTATCTGTCTCTGTCTCTCTGTCTGTCCCTCTCTGTGTGTCTCTGTCTCTGTCCCATGTCCCTCCCTCCCTCCCCCTTCTCCTTCCCCTCTTGCTCCCTGGCCCGACACCATGGCCTAGTTCAGTCTACTGGCCATGTTTAGTCTACTACCTTCTCTCCCTGCTTTGGCCTCTTCCAGATGCCTTTGGCTGTACTCTCACTCATATATATGATAAAATCTTTCCCTTCAACCATACCCTGGAGGGGTCATGTCCTTAGTTTATACAGCTGGTGCCAAACCCCTCACTGTATACTCACATGCTGTGGGATGTAGGGGAGATTCAGCTGTTGATAATAATGGTATCTCTCATGCCTATTATACCTGAAAGTTCAAACTGCACAAAGACCTCACTTTGGCCTGAGAGTCACTCAGTGTGTGGGGATGAGGGTGAAAAATGTATGGTATGTGGATACCAACTTGGTCATCAACTCTAAGTTAATTTTATCTGTGTGAATATTTAGACTTGATGGCAACAAAATTTGCAACTAACTGGCTATTGGCCACAGGCACTTTATTTCTTGGAGCTTCTGAGTCCTGAAATGTCTAATGGGGATACAGGCATTGGCTGCCTATCTGGGCTTCTGAGGACATGAAAGGCAGCACTGATGATGTGTTCTTGGCATTCAAAGTCCATGATAATATGGCTAGCCTTATCTCATCCGATCTTGCACTCTTTCCCCTGGATGGACCCAGCTTCATGAGGTTGGGTCCTGGCTTACCTGGGATACCTCACTGGTGCCATGATATGGCTTGTCTTAATTTTTCCTCTCTGGAATTTTATTTCCCATTTTTCTTCTGCTGCTTTGAGTAACTTCTGAAACCTGGCTTGGATCCATGGACTTCATGTCACCTACCTCCCTTAGCTATTTAAGATTTTAAAGTGAAGTCTCTTTCTTGTCACATTCATTGGTATTTTAAATATTTTTTTATTATTACATATTGGTTTTTACAAAATAATGAGTTTCACACACACACACACACACACACATACCCATATATAATGTACTTTGGTCACTCACTCCCTATTACCCTCTCTTGTTCATCCTTCTTCTCTTCTACACTAGTCTTGTTCGTCTTTTCAAATAGTTTCTTTTATTTCATGCCTTAAAAAAAAAAATCTAGATTTGCATATAAGAGAAAACATGTACTATTTATCTTCCGGCAGCTGGCTTATCTTGTACGACATGGTGGTTTTCCAGTTCTATCAGTTGTCCTGCAACTGTCATGATTTCATTCCTCTATAATAGAATAGTATTCCATTGTGTATGTAGGCCACATTTTCACTATTCATTCATCTGGTGGTGGGCATCTTGGTTGATTTACAAGGTAGCTATTATAAATACTCCTCCTCCCAATGTGAACTTGCAGGTGTCTCTCTACTCTATGTTGACTTGGATTCCTTGGGTAGATATTCCCAGTAGTAGTGTAGCAAGATCGTTTGACGGTTCCTGATTTACTGTGTTGAAGACCTTCCATACTTATTTGCATAGTGGCTGGGCTAATTTACGTTATTACCAACAGGGTACAGGTTGTCCCTTTGACTCTTCTGAGCTCCTCTAGACCTTATTAAGCACTTAGCATGGGTCCTTAGATACTTAACATTTTATATAAAGAACATAATATTACTATAAATAACTCTGGTTGTACCTTACTTCCTACCAATTCTGTTATTTCTCACATGCTTCTTCAGCTAGGACTTTAGCCTAAGTATCAAAAAAGGAAAGGAGAGAGCTGAGATGCAGGGCGTTCCTTCCTGGAGAGAGGAGAAACTTGAAGACTTTCTGGTTCTGTGTTGAAGAGATGAAAAGAGAGGCAACGTTCAGATCCAGAACCCCAACACCCACATAGCCATAGTGCTGCAATAACAGGCAAGTAGTGGTAGTTGCAGTACATATTTTCCTCTTCTATACAGATGACTTGACTATAACAATAGTCTGTCTCCTAGCAATGCCGAAGAACCAACTTAGGTGTGGTTTTGATCCCACTGTTGATTTCCCTTTTTGTCATGGGAGAGAATATGGTGAGGGATTCAAAGTCAGCTAACTACCCTTAGTCTTCAAACCTAGGTGACCTTGGGAGAAAAATGTCCCATTGAAAGCTACAAAAAAAAAAAAAAAAAAAAAAAAAAAAAAAGAACATTATATCTAAATATTTTTTTTCTGCCTGCTCGCCAACTCTCTACCTGATGCCCACTCAGGTTGTCTGCTGAGTCTGCTGTGTCTGGGTGAAGATTCAGCTTTCTAACCTCTAGAGCTGCAAACTCCCTCCACTGCATGTCTGTCAGGCAAATGCTTCCCCCCACTCTTTACTGACTTCCTTCTCGCTTCAATAATGCCCGCCCTTGGGTTCTCTGATCCTTCCTGACTCCTCTCCTGAGATGGCATAATTGTCAAAGTTCTCCTGAAAAGCTGCTTCCAGTGGCCTGTTGCTAACCCCGAGCCCACATGCTCGCTGAGGACTCTTTGAGGCTGGGTTTCTTAATCAATGAGCTGCTGCGCTAATGCAAGGATCTGTGCTTAATTAATACCGATTCATCAGTCTGAAATTCAGATAAGTCTTAGCTATTTTTGATACAGTTACAAGCTGTAGATAAAAGAATGTTTAAAATGGTAATTTAGAAGGACCAGCTTCCAATTTCTATAAACAGGAAAGATGGTGCGTAGGCTATTATTACATTTCAGCACAGCGTTGCTGTAAGATACTCTGCACAACTGCGCCTCTGGGGACACACTTAGCAGCTCATCCTTAGAACCAGAGCAACTGTAACAGCGAGGTCCTGTATTAATATGCAATTTAGGGATATTTATGCTGAGTTCAGAAATCTAATTTGTGATTTCCTGTTCAGGGACCAGCACCTACTTATGCCATTTCCAGCTCACCTGTGTCTGTTTTCAGTTCTCACCCTTGAGTTCCATTCTGATGATAAGACTTTGCAGTTCATCCCCAACCTTTCTACACAAAGGCTCAGGGATGAGATGTACCAGCAATAGATGGCACATAGAACTCAAAATGACTCAAGAGCGTTTAATTAAAACGCTCAGACCTCTGCATTATCACTAGGAAAGTGCTAATAAAATTCATTGTCAATAACTACAGAGGACATTTGCAATGTGCTTTTCTGGGGGCTTCTTTAATCACTGGCTCCAAGTAACTGTCATGACTGAGAAATGGAATGCTCTTGATCCATTGCTCTTGAGTCACAGAAAGTCTGATGTTGTAATGTTACTGTGCTCTAAACCAAGTCTCAAGGGAAGGAAAGTTGATGTGCATAGCTAAATTAAAGCTTCTTTTTTAATCCATTTACCTATACAAGGTCATTTAAGATTGAAATTCTTTACATAACTAGGAATGAAGTCAACAACAACAGAGAGTTCTCATCTGTATAGTTCTGGATATCACATGGTCACCTACAGTATTGATATGTGTTGTCACATGTGAAACACCCGAAGAAACACATTGCAATGTCTGTGCACTCAGAGAATTGGCATTTAAAATCCTGGATGTATGCTTTTGAATTGTGCAGCTGTGTGTTTTGGGAAACGATTCTGTCTCAATGACTGTACTGCCTTGTTTGTACTAACAATTCAATACATAATAAGCTTAATGGTCTCTCCATGTGTCTAAATGCTTACACTAACTTTCTGTTGCTGTAACAATGCACAGAAGAGAATCAAATTAGAGGAAGAAAACTATGTTTTAGCTCACCATCTCTGAGGTTTCAGCCTGGGGTCATTCATTTGGTCCCAGTGTTCCTGGGTCACAGTGAGACGGAACATTATGGTAAGGGGCATTTTGTGGGGAAGAGGTCTTATATCATGGGGATTGGGAAGCAGAAAGAACCTGGGAAAAAGGGGCCAGAGGTATGATATGACCTTCAAAAGCATGCTCATAGTGATCTACTTCCTACAACTAGGCCCAAGGGCCTAGCATGGGGACACATACCTATAATCCAAGTACTTGGGAGGCAGAGACAAAGGATTAAGACATTCTTGGCTACACAGCAAATCTGAAGCTTTCTTGGGTTACAGAAGAGCTTAAAGAATGATTAAAAGAAAAAAAAAAGGGGGGGCTGGAGAGATGGCTCAGAGGTTAAGAGCACTGTCTGCCCTTCCAGAGGTCCTGAGTTCAATTCCCAGCAACCACATAGTGGCTCACAACCATCTATAATGAGATCTGGTGCCCTATTCTGGTGTAAATGCAGGCAAAACACTGTATACTTAATAAATAAATAAATAAATCTTAAAAAAAAAAAAAAAAGCTGGAGAGATGGCTCAGAGGTTAAGAGCACGGACTGCTCTTCTAAAGGTCCTGAGTTCAACTCCCAGCAACCACATGGTGGCTCACAACTATCTATAATGAGATCTGGTGCCCTCTTCTGGCCTGCAGGTGTACATGCAGAGACAACACTGTATACGTAATAATAAATAAATATTAAAAAAAAAAAAAAAGAAAAAAAAAACAGACAGAAACAAAATCTAGGTTTAATCTAAGGTACAACTGGAAGGAAAAACAAGGTTTTTTAGTTTTAGTTTTTGTTTTTAAAGATTTCTTATGGTGAACCAATGAAGACCAGGAGATGGGGTTAAATAACTTTAAGTGCTCAAAGAATTATGCTTGCAGTTAAAATTTCATTGGAGACTCAGGGAAAATATTCAAAGACTGAGAAAACTCATGAGTCACAGACCCCCTTTAAAAGACTTCCAAAGGAGGTACTTAAATTGAACCTAGAAAACAAGTGGGGTACAAGAAACAAATGACTACCAAATTATATTTTGATGTTTCAATAAGTTAATGAGGTTTACAGCATTACATTTTATTTATTTATTTATTTATTTGCCTGTTTATTTGCCTTTTGAGACAGGGTCTGTCTATGTAGCTCAGGCTGGCACAAAATGTGTTATATATCCTATGTTAACACCGAACTCATGATCTACCAGTCTTACCTTTACGAGTATTGGGATTATAGGCTTGTAGTCCCTATGCCTGATTCTGTAATATTACGTTTGATAATGTAGGTTTGAATGAGAAATGTTCCCCATAGTTTTGGGTGTTTAAACACTTGGTCTTCAGTTGGTGATACTGTTTGGGGAGATTTAGGAGGTGGCTTGAAAAAGTATGCTTCTAGAGGGGTGCTTTGAGAATTTACAGTCTCTCTCTCTCTCTCTCTCTCTCTCTCTCTCTCTCTCTCTCTCTCTCTCTCTTTTCTCCTTGTAGTCCATGATGTGAACTTTCAGCTTTTTGTTCCTGGGGCTAAGCCTGGTGCTTGCTGTCATTCTGCCATTTTGGACACTAACTCTCTGAAACCATAAGCTAAAATGAACTCTTCATTTTATAAGTTGCTTTGGACAAGGTGTTTTATCACATTGACATAAAAGTAACTAACATAGGAGACCACTTAATGAATTAATGTCTGATTTTAAAACCAGAAAATGCAAACCAGAAATAAAATGAAATCTCTTTACAAAATGTAGTATAACAAATGAAGGGTTACTGTAGATGTCAGAACTGGAAATACATGATGTCAAAGAAATGGTGTTCTATCTCTCTAAGTTTGGAATGTGAAAGAAAATTCAGGGAGATACAACAATGCCTTCCAATCTTTATAATCATAAAGTGAGAGCCTTCTGCTTTTTTGATCATTGACTTTGCAGATACATATGTCTAAGAGAGGGATCTGGGTGTCTAAATCTTTCCCCACGCTGTCCAGGACTCGGGATTAGCAGTGCATTGATGGAGAAATTAGCCAATTACAATTACAATTGACACACAATTTCATGCTTGGTCTTTGTTGAAAGAAAGCTTCAGATCCAAAGACATTCAGTAAATAAGAAGAGGGCTCCCAGAAAGCAAGGCACTGAGAGGGACAGTGCTGCACCTGAAGTCAGCCTCAGCTAACTTTGCCCAGGAGTAAGTGATGGTGAAAAGCTGATGACTTGAGTAGTGGCAGAAAACGACCCAGCTACTTCCAGAAATAAAACTGCTGTCGACACCAACAGTCACATGGGGTCTGCTTTCAGAATTCTCCTCAGGGGTCTTTAATGAAGCACAACTGGTAGCATTATCAAGCAGCTGTCAATGCACATCTCTGCTGTTCTGCCTCCTAAGCCAGCCTATAAACCCAGTCACTCAGAGAGACCACACTAAGTTCACAGGTTTGCACAGGGACAAAATGCTGAGAGTTCAAGACCTATTGCTGAGATTGCAAGATCCTGTAAGCAATGGGCCATGGCTAATTAAACCTAGTACTGCCTATAGCTTTGAACTCCCTGGGTCTGCTGTGCTCCACAATTTTTTTTCTTTTTTTGGTTTTTCAAGACAGGGTTTCTCTGTGTAGCCTTGGCTGTCCTGGATTCACTTTGTAGATCAGGCTGGCCTTGAACTCACCGAGATCCACCTGCCTCTGCCTCCCAAGTGCTCGGATTAAAGGGGTGTGACACCACCGCCTGGCATGTTCCACAATTTTGAGAGTCTTACTTTTTCTTTCCTCTGTCCAGGACCTCCACAATGGTGAATAGCTCTGTAGACCCCTGGGAACTCTGAACTGCAGAACCCTATGCTCCGATGGTCCCATTTCTGCACAGGCCTCCTCTCAGGCCTATTCTCTGGAGTACAGTGGAACACAGAGCAGCCAGTGTGTGCTGCTCTAGGGCTGAATCAGGGATGAGTGATGGCTTTTTTTTTTTTTTTCATGAAGGAGACAATAGGCGAGCTTGGGCATGCAGAAGGATCATCTGTTGTCAGAGGTCCCTCAAAGTGCTTGCTCAGGGGTGGGGATACAGTGAGGGTAGGGATGGTGGAGTAAGTAGAGGCTGTGTTTGTTCAGAAAATGGCATGGAAGGAAGAGATAGAATTAGAATGGGCTGAGTTAAAAGTCGTGTTTCTAACATGTAATAGGCTGTCTTCTCCCTAGTTGTTAGTATACCATCACACCTTGCATCTTTCCCAGGGTGACTGTGCTGCCTTGCTTTGCTTCATGGATATCTGTGTCCCAGGGTGACCCACTTTTTAGGCCTGAGAAGATAGTACAAGATACAGAAGTGGACCAGTTTGACAAGCCGGACCTTGTAGGAGATTTTTTAATTCAGAACACGGCTCCTGTGGCAAGGGATAACAACCGAAGACCTAGGTCTATGTGACCTGGCTGGAGAGCAACCATGCCACACACCTTTAATCCCTGCGGCTGGATACAGTCTTGCCCTTCGCAGACACCTTCAATCCCAGATCATGAAGGTAAAGTTAGTTTGTGGAAAGAATTATCAATGGTTGAAAGTGATGTCTAATGGAGTGGCAGACAAAGCAACAAATCCGAGAAAGAGTTGACAGAATAGGACACACCCAAGCTTTGAAATTTTAGGATACACCCAACTCTCACAAGAAGAGAGAGGAAAGGGAAACTACTTAAAGGAGCAGCACAGAGAATGAGAGAGAGGAGGCAGTTTTACCTGGAGAGCTTTACAGAGACAGGTTAAAGAGAAAACAAGTGAGGCACAGGTAAAGACAGAAGAAGACAGGGAATGAGAAGGAGCCAGAAGATTAGAACAGATTCTTGGAGTTAGTTTGAGGCCAAGCAGAGCAATTCAGATGCCAGAGAAAAGCCAGATTAGATAAATCAGCTGGGAAAGGAGTTTGAGCCAGAACAGCTGAGTTAAGCTAGCTGGGCAGGCAGAGTTCAGAAAGAGCTAGAAAAAGTGAGCTTATTCAGTAGTAAGTCTCAGAGGCTAAAAATTGTGGCACTGGCGCCGCCACCACGGTATGGAGTCAAGGGACTGTGGATTTAACACACAATAAGACAGCGGTCCTTTGTGCTAAGAGAGCAGCAGCAGCAGCTTTTAGTCAGTGTCCAAAGAGCCTTTTTATAGGCAGCAAAACAGGAATGCCACTCGCAGGTGAAATCCCTCAAGAGGTGATTGTGCATAGGAGGAAAAGTCTGGAGGAGGGGAGGGGTGTGTTTTCAGAGCAGTAACCATGACTAGCTAACCAACATAAGCTCAGACACGGAGGCTGCTAAAAACAGTACATGAAACAGCAAGACAGGCAGGCAGCCCAGTCGGACCTGGTTCCCACAAAAAATGTCCTAGGCCTGGATTAGACTGTATGGAGGCTAGAAGCTTCCAGGACTAGGCCTAGGTTAGCAGATGGAGGCAATAAGCCTCTGAGAGACAGGTATATCAGGCAAATAAAAGTTACTTTTAAAGGACCTCCTCCTGGAACTCAGTTATCAGCTGGGTGGCTGACGTTCACGCACTGGGAGTGGGAGCTTTGGTGAGATCTACGCTAGATGAACTAGGTAAGTGTCTTGCAAAGCCTGGCATATAGTCTGCTATACACATGCAATCTGTAATAATATTCCAATTTAAGCCTGTTTCTGTTGGGCTCATCGCTACATTGCTTACGTAATGCTAGTTAAGGCACCTGTCATGTCCACAATTTTATATGAATCATTGCTGATGTCTTCAGTTGGCAAAAGCATTTGTGGAGGAACTGGCCATGTTTCTTAGTTCCTACTTGTCTCTTGTATCTGAGAAAGTTTGGTGGTATGCAGACTGTAGTCAGTCTTTCTAACTGGCAAATTATCTTTCAATAAACCAGTCTGCTGATTACTCTCCAATGTGCATGTGCTGCTGCCTGGAACATTACTGACATATCTTGGCTTTAGTTCTTTTTTTCATAACCTTATGCTTCCAACTAGTGGTGGTTCTCTCTCTGTCTCTCTCTCTCTGTCTCTCTCTGTTTTTGAGGAGTATAATTCAAGAGAATTTTACTGGGGCCAGAGAGAAGTGTGATTTGCAGAGTGGAGGGGGCAGCTTGCCTCCACAGTGTGGACATGTATCTTTCCCTGACAGCTGTCAAGTTCTGAATATGTTCCTTGTGTCAAAAGAGCATTCTAAAGACTTGACATTTGTCTCCTGGAAACTGGAGCCACCAGGAAGGATGCTAATGTCTAAAGAAGTCTCAAATGCAAGTGGGGGGATGGATGGGGATGGATGGGGGTGGATGGGGATGGACATTGATAGCCAAAAACATGAACCAAGATTGGGCAGAAGTAAAAGATACATTGACAATTATAGTAAGAGATTTATTTTCATACTACTATAAGGAACATAGATTAAATAGGTATGAGGCTAAAAAGGATGAAAGAAATTGAACTATAATTATAAAAAACTTTCTTTATTAAATGGATGGTAAAAATTTCCTTTAATGATGAATGGTAAAGTAACAGCATGAACAGAATTGTGTCTAAATGAAGCTGTAAAAACAGGAAGTGGGACAGATCTGACCCCGACTGTGACATTTTTCTTACGTTTATTTATTTTTTCGTGTGTGTGTATATGTGTGTGTGTGTGTATGTGTGTGTGTATGCTTATGTCATGGTTCACACACACTTGTGGACATCAGAGGACAACTTGCTTGCTTCTGTCCTTCCATCATGTGGGTTTC
This sequence comes from Acomys russatus, assembly GCF_903995435.1. NCBI lineage: Eukaryota > Metazoa > Chordata > Mammalia > Rodentia > Muridae > Acomys > Acomys russatus. Next base: position 44,822,627 of record NC_067143.1, on the reverse strand, counting down.
AGGGATCAAAGCTAGACCATCAGACTTGAGAGCAAGCACCTTTCCTTCTGAGCCAACTTAGCAGCCCCAAGCCTGCAGTTTTCTGTCTTCCTGACATTCTAATGGGATGAGTGAAAGTTTTGTACTCATAAAATACAAAAGGTGTGTTTAAATATAATACCTAAAGGCTATTTCAAAAGTTGATCATGAGGCTGGAGAGATGGCTTAGTGGTTGAAAGTGTTTGCTGTACTTTCAGGAGATCCAGACTCAGTTCCTGGAACCAACATGGCAGCTAACAACTGTCTGTGACTCCAGTTCCAGAGCTTCTGACTGGCTCTTTTGACTTCTGCAGCTGCTGCATGCATGTGGTACACAGACATGCATGCAGGTAAAACATCCATGCACATTAAATACATCTTTTAAAATGAATGAAACAAACAACTGCTCACATAAGAGTAACAAAGCCTCATCAAATTTGGGAGCAATCAGTAGCCTGTTGACCATTTTTTCTAATTTCAATGTAATTAAATTAGAAATAAATATTAAGAGAATGAAAATTATAGTTTAAAACACAACTGGCACACTATTCTATTTTAATTTGCATAATTTTAATAGCAAGGTATTTAGGAAAATTTAAGGATCTATCAATAGACTGGTTAAAAGAAGGGAAAAGTACTGTGGCCAGACAATGGAATACTATACAGCAGATAAGTATGCATATCAATGCATGCAAACACACACACACACACACACACACACACACACACACACACACACACACATAAACAGTAAATAAATAATTCTCTTCAAAAATCAGAGAGAGAGAAGCTGTAAAAGAGTTCTATAAATAGTGAAAGGAGAGAGCCTAGGACTGCAAGTTGTCCTCTGTCACATGTGTGTGTAGGCATGTGTGTGCATGTAGCCATCATAGGACAGTTTGCAGGGGTCTGTTCTCATCTACCCTGTGGGTCTTGGTGACAGAATCCAGGTTGTCAGACTTAAATGCAAGCGTCTTTATCCACTGACTTACCTCGACAGTCTTTGTTTCCTATTTTTAACTTCTATCTTTTAAAAAAGTCTTACAGTTTTAAAAACTCTCATATTATTTTCTACAAATTAACAGTTTTATTTTCTCTCTCATCTACTTATAAATCCGAGTTAATGTAAGCTGTCCACGAATCATCTTTTGTTCTGTAGCCCAGCATTTCCAGTTTAGTATACATGTCACACACAAACCAAAACAAAAGTACACTGGGAATATCAAACATCCCAGTTTTCCAAATGCTTTCAATGGATTCATTGTGATTATGAAATAAAACCAATTTTCAAATGGCTTTTCTATGAACACTTCCCACCTTCCTTAAATTCCTGTTTCCTATGTTAGTGGTGCCCTCCTATTTTTATTTTCTGAAAAAATTGCAATCTTCTATGCTAGCTGGAGGGATTCGTGTTTTGAATAAGATGTACATGGTGCTTATGGGAGTAGCTCTCTTGAGTCACCCCAAGGTCAGTTCTTTCCCCCATGTCTCAGGTTTATCCTGCCCATTTACAGGAGTGTGATCAGGCTTAAGACACTGGGTGATCATCCCTTATATGTGCCTCCCTGGCTCAGCCAATAAAGTTCCTTCTAACCCAGGAGTAAGGTGTATTGTGTTGGGATTTCTCTACCCAGGCTGTCGTACATCTTAGGGAGACCCTTGGGCTGAAGGAACAAGTGTCTCCTATATTTGGAATCTTTTTTTTTCTCTGAGACAGGATTTCTCTATGTATCCTTGGCTGTTCTGGACTCACTTTGTAGACCAGGCTGGCCTCAAACTCACAGTGATCCACTGGCCTCTGCCTCCCTAGTGCTGGGATTAAAGGGTGGGCCACCATACCCAGCTTATATTTGGAATCTTTATAAGAATGTGTTCATAGAATTTCTAAACTAAAAGGGCCAAACTTGGAATAAACAGAGAGGCATGAGGTATTGGAGGAGTGGCAGTAGAAAAAGCCGTGATGTTAGCAAGCAAAGCTTCCAATACATGCTCATATGCAAAGACCTTGAAACAAGTAAACTGTTACTCAGTAAGCAGCTCGGAATAAATCAAAACACTATCAGCCAAACAAAGGAGATGCTCTGGTCCCAGGAAGAACCAGTCAATATCCAGCAAGGAGGCAACGTGCATGATTGGTCACAAAAGACCTGCACTGCTCCCTGGCACTAATCTTAGGGACTCGGGAGAAAGAGGATCATCTTGAGATCCCACACCGAGCCACCAAAACTGTTGATGGCAAGTACAGCACTCTACTAAATGGCCTCAGTGGGTTATTAAAGAAAAAATAAAGAACATGAAATTAGGAGGCAGAGTCATGAGGGGAATCCAAGGGGATGTGGAGGGAGAAGATGATCAAAATACATTGTGTGTGTGTGAAATTCTCAAAGAATAAATAAAAATATAAAAACGCAGCTTCCCCCCCCCCCCCCCCACCCGCCCCCCCACCCCCCGCCGGAGACAGGGCTTCTCTGTATAACAGCTCTGGCTGTCCTGGAACTCACCCTGTAGTTCAGGCTGGCCTCAAATTCGTGGAGATCCACCTGCCTCTGCCTCCCAAGTGCTGGGATTAAAGGTGTGTGCCACCACTGCCTGTCCAAAAACACAGTTTTTAGTTAGAAAGGAATAATAAATACTCTATTTTGAGCCAAATATGAGTTGATAGTGGCCTGGGAACATGAATTTGGGTGGTCCTGAATGATAGATCCTTCTGTAGACGTGGTCAGATGGCCTTTTAAAGCTACAGAACAAAAAAAATATATCAGTCCATTAAGCAAACACACTGATGAGAATGTCTGTCAGGTAGGTGGGGTTACAGCCCAGCAGCACTCTCAGCTATAGGTCTGATACCTTCTGGTGACATTTTTAGCTTTTGCCGTGGTGGAAGCTAGTGGCTTGACAGTAATTAATACACTGCAGAGGATTTACCTGACATTCAAAGGGTTTTAGGTTGGATACAGAGGCTGGTGAGCACTGTCCCTGACGGGGCTTAGAGATGGTCCCAGATGATGTTAGCACCGGATATGGTCCATTTCAACCCTACGTGGTCACGAAGGTTTAATCAATCAGCCTGCAAAACTTCTTCAGGGAACTTGGATACACGCGTGAAAACATTTTCCTTGGGAGAGGAAGCACTCTTAGAGCAGTGGTTCTTAACTTTCACAATGCTGAAACATGCTACGTCATAACTGCAATATTGCTACTGTTATGAATTGTAATGTAAATATCAGATATAGAGGGTTGGGAAAGGGTCATTCGACCAGCTGCAGTAGACCTGTTAAACAGATTTCTTGTTTGAGCTGGGTTTCCTGCTTCTATTGGAAGCTGCATTCTCTGCAGGGAAATGTGGGAATGAATGAAGAGAGGTGTCTTAAGAGTCCATGTGAGGTGAGTGGAAAGAGCTCACAGCCTTCACAGTTTCAAGTTTGCAGTCCGGCACTTACCAATTTCCAGCTGTCTGCCCTTAGGCAACGCAATTTTAAATACCTTTAATTTCTCCAAGCCTTGGTTTTTACATCTATTGCCTGTGGAGTAATCACACCACCGTTATTACAGAGTCGTTGTGAGACTTAGAAAGAAGGAATGTGGAACACCTGCACATAATAGCAACCACCATTATAATTACAGTGTTGCCTAAAATACCCATCAGGCTTAGCTCAAGCTCCTCAGGGGAAGGAGCAATTTCAGATGTCCCTCATTGCTCCTGGCATCACACAGGTGCATGTATCTGTTAAAAGATGTCTGTGCAGCTATTGAGATTATTTTTCTACCTAGCTTGACTTGGATATTCCCGGTGCTATACTTCTGTGCTAAGATCTGCACAGAAGGGATTTTAGTGGTTGGCATTTTAGCTCGCTTTCCCTAGGGAGTGACTCTACCCATTTTGCCATTGGCACTTTCCCACAGCAGCAGCTTCTCAGAGTATATGTTTCTCAACTGGAACGGGAACACATGGCTTGGGTAAATGCAATCACCATGCTCCTAAGAAATCACAATGAGCCTTACAGAATCCAAGTGCTTGCCATTTTTAGAGGAACTTGGATGTGTGCTCCAGTTGTATCACTCAGTGAAAAGCAAAGTAAAATCCAGTGGAATTTGTGGTAGTCACAACGTAGAATAAGTGTCTGGTGTAATGGCTCAGAGGGTGAAGGTGCTTGCTGCTCAGCCTGATGACCTCGATTCAGTCTTGAAGACATCCCTGGGGTTGTCAGCTGGAACCTGTCTCTGTTTGCATTGCTGGGGAAAGAGCTGGTACCTGTGTGTGCTATGTCACCATCCTAGCTCAGAATAAAGATAATACCAATAACCAGTTCAGAGTAAAGGTCCTCACTCCTGGCCTGGGTTACCTTTGTAAAACTGTAATAATGAATTGTTAAGAATCTTAATGGTTTGGACTTGTCTTGAATCAAGTGGACATTGGAGAGATAATCCCAACCATTAAGAATTTTAGATACATGATCTCCTCCTCCTCCTCCTTCTCCTCTTCAATTAGGTGTAATATGGGAGCCATCACTGGCACTTTCCTCAGTAGATAGGGAGGTTCATTTATTAACTGAGTTGACTTTACATGTTTGTCAAGTAGCTGAGCTTGGATTTGAACCAGATGTGTCTGACTCCAGTATCTGTATCCAGGCAACTATATTAGAACTCAGGTAAGTATAAGAGACTGTGTGTGCTAAGGAGTACAGTGAGTTAGATTGTGGGGAGACTGGGCTAAGGCCTGGTTCTGCCCCTAACTTGCTCTGCAGGTTGATACTCTCATCCTCTGAATGACGGAGGTTTTAGGTGGTTGACCTTTTCTTGCACATCTAGAAGTGATGCCCTCTCATTGTATTTCTCTCTGGGAAGGGGGTTTGAGTTTGAGAGAAAACACTTTCATTAATCCTAGCATTTCCTTTGGCTTTTTTGGAGTTTCTGTGCCATCTATATAGTTGGATAAGGATTACCTTTGCTAATTTATAGAGGTCAAGGGATGCTTAAAAAGCATTTCTTTTAAACTATAAGATGTTCTATAAATTGCATTAGGCTTCCTTCCTTCCTGCCTTCCTTCCTTCCTGCCTTCCTTTCTATGATTAACAAACATCTGAGTTTGTACTGCTTCCTAAGAACATAAGACTATGATTCAATCCCTGCCTGTGAGGACCTTCCCGGTATATGTGGGCATAGTGAAGTCCATCATGAAATTACTGTGAATCAGTATAGTTACTCTCAAGGGCAACCAGGCACACACACCTAACACGGTAGTGATATGTTCATCCAGTCCACAAACAGGTAGAGAACTGCTTTTGAGTACATGTGTTTGTCTCCCCATTGAGATATGAGCTTCCTCTGTTGTTGGTGCCTTATTAGGGGGAAACAGACATTGGGGGAAAGTTAACAGCACTTTGCCAGGTAAACTGAGGCCTAGGCAGACATCCAAGGAGGGGGCAGAGATCTTGGAGCTATCTTGTGACTCTTGTTTATGTATAGACTTTTGCTCCAACTGATTAAGGTCTGTGTTTCTAGATATTAGTCTTTGCTTAAAAGAAGTAGATATAGCTGGTGGCTGCTGATGTAGCGCAATGGTAGAACACTGGTCAAACATACCCAAAGTTCTGGGTTCAATTCCCCAGAACTACAGAAAAGAAAGAGAGGGAGAGGAGATAGGTTTACTTGATGCTACACTGCTTATTCCAGTTGGTGTTATGACTTATGTTATATATAATGTATGTGAGGAGGGGCTGTTGTGTGTACATGCCATAGTATGTGTGTACAGGCCAGAGAACTGTTTGCTGAACTCAGTTATCTCTTTCCACCACATGGGTCTTAGGGATAAAGCTCAGGTCATCAGATGTGGCCGCAAGTGCCTTTACTCAGTGAGCCATCTAGTTGGCCTGCACCTGTTATTATTAACTAGTATAACTAATATATAATGAAATATTGAGATTTCCATAAAGACTGACTTGTATCTTTTAAAACTTCAATAAAAGTATGTAGTTTATAAAAACTGTTATGAAAAATGTATATATGAAACAAATGGACCTACTGAGATGGGGTTCGTACCTGTAACTTTGTCACATCGCATTGGCTAGAACTTGCAGTTGCATACTGGCTGAAAAATGCAGTCTTTTTATCTAACATCATCCTCTAAGTTTCTATGATGTTGGAAGGTTGAGAGGAGGGCTATCTGTGAGAAATAGCAGTCAATAGGAGAAACCTACTCAACTACTGGGATCTAATAAGGTCATGGATCTCTTGGAGGAGAACCTACAACTGCTACTTTCCTAAACCAGAATAATCCCTAGCTGAATTCTAAATGATTGTCCTTATACCCATAGATAAGTGTACTCCTTTCTCCCCATCAAAGAAACATCTTTGCAACAGATGAAGACCATTATAGAAAACCGGAATCATTTCAAAATGGCCAAATGTAGAGACCATCATTCCCAATGGATAGATCCACCACATAACTCCTGAACCTAAGGCTTGGGGGTCAACGTGGAATATGAGGCAGAAAAGCTGTCAGAGTCACAGGTACAGGGAGTATGCTTGTCCTGTTTTTATTTTTATGTTTTATTTGTTTGGTTTTTCAAGACAGGGTTTCTCTGTGTAGCCCTGGCTATCCTAGAACTCACTCTGTTGACCAGGCTGGCCTCAAACTCAGAGATCTGCCTGCCTCTGCCTCCTAAGTGCTTGGATTAAAGGTGTGGGGCACTGGCTTGTCCTGTTTTTAAGTTGAAAACTTGTGCCCAGCTAGCCTCAGGCGACAGAACTCTGGTTGTATAGCTCTCTCTCTAGGAGTTTCTCACCCTTCTCCCACCTAAATTCTATTAAGCTTTTCATTCAATGGACTTGTACTCATTCATTGTATTCTACAAATGTTTGTTGTTGTCGAAGGCACTTGGCCCTGAGACAATAGTGACATGGCCTCTTTCTTCTGTAGTGTACAGTTGTCATAATTAGCTTCAGGTTGTCAAGTCAACACACCAGGGGAGAAAGGACTTCAACTAAGGGCCTGCTGCTATCAGATTGGTCTATGGGAATGTTTGTAGAGCATTTCCCTCCTCTATCCCTCCTTTTCTCCCTTCCTCCCATTTATAGGTCTAATAAAGCCTGTATGTACGTGTACCACATGTATGCCTGGTGTCCAGGAAGTCCAGAACTGGGTGTCAGATGCCCTGAAACTGGAGCTCTAGAAGACTGTGAACCATCATGTGGGCGCTCTAAGAGCATCAAATGCTCTTAACCACTGAGCTATCACTCCAGCTTTGTAGGATATTTTCTTGATTAGTGATTGATATAGAAGGTCCACCCCACTGAGGACCCTGGGATATACCATATTTTTTGGACTATAAGACTCACCTGACCATAAGACACACCCAGTTTTTAGAGTAGTAAAACAAGAAAAACAGTAAAAACAGCAATTGGACAATATACACCTAAGTTCCCCTCTACTTTTTTTGGGGGGGTGGGGAACAGGAGAGGAGGAGTGCATCTTATGGTCTGAAAAATACAGTATATGAAAGATAGTTGAGCCAGTCAGAGGAAGTAATCTTGTAAGCAGGTTCCTCTGTGGTTGTGGTTTCTACTTCAAGTTTCTGCCTTGGAATTTTCTGATTGTGGACTGTAACCTACAAGCAAATAAACTCTTTCCTCCTCAAGTTGGTTTTGGTTAGTGTTTTATGGTGAAGCAAACTAGAATAATAGTCTTCAGCTCAGGGAACACATCCAATGGGCAGAGAGAGACAGAGAGGTGAATTTTGCATCAGGGGCAGCATTTAGTCCTTGCTGACGGCTCAACAAAGTGTGAAGAAATTGCAGACTTTGGAGGATTGAAATGATCACTAGACAATACTATCCATGCTAACAGTGCACAACACTAGACAGCTCACTTCTTAGATCTCGAGCCCATTTCCCCATCTGTAGTGGTCTGAGTGTTTGTGTTTTTCAAAATCCACTTTACAAGTTTATTCCAATGCAGGATGTAATTAGGCCAAGACAGCCTGGCCCTTCTAAACAAATAGGCTGGAGGGAACTAGCTGGGCCTTCTTGCCCTTCTCTTCTCTTTGCTATGTGAAAGGCAATATTTATTCCACTGGAGCATGGGATGACAAAGCATTTGGATTTGGATTTGGATTTGGATTTGTAACTGCAATAACTATGAGGAATGAGTCAATGTTTCTTATAAATGACAAAGTCTTAGGCACTGCGTATCTTAGACTGAGGTGTCCACTGTTGTTACAGTTATTTTTTACAAAACCATGTTTGTTTCTCAGTTCCTCTCTTAACTTGGCTAGCACACAAGTAACTGAGACTCTATTTTATTTGTTCAGTAATAAGCTTCACAACACACTAACTGAACAGTTATTACTCTATTCTTAACTCTCTAAGCTAATCTGGTTTCCTCCAAGGGTATATCCAGAGATACTTGCGCTCTGTAGCTTTCTTTGATCCAGCTTCTTCTTTGGATCTTTCTTGGACCTCTCCCATGGCTTAATCCCCTACTTCCTCCTTTAAGTGCTCCTCCCCTGGCTGGCAGGAAGTCCAGCCCTATTCTCTCCCCTGGTCAGCAACTGACTGTAAGCTGCTTTACTGGCCTATCAGGGGACAATTGGGGAGCAGTGTTTACACAACATTGAGATAGGAGAGTCTCGGAACAAGGATTGTGACCAAATATGGGGGAGGGTACAGAAATCAGAATTTGAATTACATGATAACCTTGTGTCTATACCCTATAAAATGAGAAAGTTGCATTTAATAACTTAAAATTTAATGAACATTACTAAACCACAACATAAAATGCTTAACACTTCATAGCTACTACCACCCTAGGGCAGAGACTGCTGGGTTTTGAATCACGTGACTTTGTAGTTGTGTTTTTAAGCAGAGTCAGAATGTGACAGAGGCTAATCTTTCTGAAGTGGCCTGGCGTGAGGATTGTACTTTGAGAGAGAAGCCCTAATCAAGTAATTATACCAATCAGATCCTTTCTGCCAAAGAATGTGAGGGCACACGGTGAAGTACAGACAGAAAAGCCGTCAACAGAGCCACCAGGCTGACACAGGAGTAATGGGTCAAGATGTTGGCAGGACAACAGCAATGAGAGCAAGGGGTAGTACTGGGTCTTTATAAAAGTGGTGGTACCATGAGTGACTTGGCTAAGATGGTTCCCCTGATTTCTTTCTTCCCATGTCTAATTTTAATAGTGTGTGAGATCTTTGTAATTTATGGGCTGGCAGCAGCCACTGACTGAACACTCCCCTCCTCATCTCTGGTCTCTTGGGGTTCTAGCATTTTATGCCCTCTGAAGAGCCTCCAGAATTCCAAATGTAAACTATCTTCAGCTGAAAAGACCGTGCCCCTGCTGGAGCACAAGGCAAATAATAGTCAGCTGCTGTGGTCAATCTGAAGCATTTCCATATCCCATACCTGCGATTAAAACAAAACATATTCACATAACATTTCTGTTCTTAAAGAAGCCAGAATTCTCACTATAGGCACATGCACACTAGTATGTAGCAAGGCCAGGACTCAAACCCAGGTTACCAGTGCAGTGCTCAAGCACAGCCTTTGTACCACAGTGATTTTCATGGGCAGTAAGCATTTTTTATTTTTTTTACTATCTACCATCTGTCAGTTTCCCTGTTTAGGTATTGACTCAATCTTGTGTTTTATCTCGCTTAATTTGTTCAATTCTATGGAGTGTACAACAGCTAGCAAGCCAGCCTGGAGTGGTAAAGAAATCCTACTCAACTCGATGATTCCCTTCTGAATAATGAAACGGCTGAAGCCCCAGTCTTTGCATCTGGCATTCGCGCTGACAACCTGTGCACTAGCTGTCATTTCAAGAACTGTGAAAAATGAGACAGAACCTCCATATGTTAAGAACTCACAGGCACTTCAAGAGGCCAGAGCTGACGAAGGGTGTAGAGAGAGGGAAAAGACAACATAAAGAACATAGCTTGTGAAAGTTTGAAAGGAGTGCTTTCCATCCTTTTTGCCTCCTGCTTAACTGATTTACAGAAATAAATAAAGAAGGAAGTTATATGTGAAAGAATGAACTAGGAATTGGGCCTATAGCTCTTCCATTCTCACTTAAATTTTATTTTATTTTATGTGTATAGGTGTTTGCCACCATGCATGTCTGTGCACTATGTATGTGCATGGTACTGAAAGAGACCATCAGATCCCCTGTCAGCAGAGTTATAGATGGTCACAAGCTGCAGTGTGATGCTGGGAATTGAAAATGGTTCCTTTGGAAGAACAGCCTGTGCTCTTAACTGCTGAGCCATTCCTCTAGCCCCATCATGGTTCTTTTTTTTTTTTTTTTTTTTTTTTTTTTTTTTTTTTTCACTGCTACCCAAGAAGGTGACAATTGTTTTGTTGACATAGGTTTGCTTGCCAGGATATTCTTTTCATGTAATTGTATTTGTTGACTGTACAACAAAATGAAATGCAAATGACATTTCTGCTCTAAGCAAACAAATGTATTTATAGAACATAATCATTCAATATGGCAACAGGAAACACACCTGTGGGCTAGCTATATTGTCTGAAACCATTTACTTAACCTGTTTGGGATTTTTTTTTTTTTTTGTACCATTCACAAACTGGGAAAGCAAAAGTCCAGTCTAGAGTTTCATGATTACTGAGAGAGCCACTAATAGAACAATATATACCATTTAAGCTGCTGTGTTTTCTGACTTGCCTTGTTGTCTCTCTCATTGCTTCTATACAGTAGACGGCATCATTCCCATATTATACACGAGTGAAAAACGTCAACATGTCAGATGGCTGAGTTACCACCAACCATTTAGTAGATGGCAGCACAGGACCCCATTTAACTCCTTGCCCAAAATGTGTTAAGATTTATTATAACAGTAACATGACACGCAAAAGAAGGTGTGCGTGCTTGGTCTTTTTCTTTTATTTAGTTCTCAGGTATGCAAATAATATAAGTTCATTCAAGCATCATAGAAATGCGACCTTAGGATGCCTTTTAATTCTATCTTGTAAATTGTGGTACACCCTCCCAGGCCACTATAGCACCACCACTATTATCAATAATACAGAAGCTTGCATCATGAGATATTATGACTGCAAATGGCTTTTACAAGACTGTGGCTTTTAGACACTGAAGCCACAGCCAGTGAAACTTGGATCTACTTGAGTGGTAGGCTATACATTTTTAGCCTGGGTGCCTGTTTCCTTGCAGACTGGAGAGTTGGCTGCCCTCCCTTCAGTCAGCGTTGGTGAGCTGTTTGACAGAGCTCAATGGCTGTTTTGATATTTCATAGACACAGTCTCAGCCCCTTGAGACAGCAGGCAATCAGCCATTTACCAGAATCTCAACAGCTGGAGTCCTTGGGCTGATAATAACTTAATTTGAAAAAATCTGAATGGCTTGAATTGAAGTGAGAATTTGAATATCTTAAAAAGATTTGAGAGGTAGACTTGTAAAATGTCATCACCAGCAAGGGTCCTCAGAAATCACTGCGTTTAGGCTATATATTTTATGCTATAGTGAAACAACGTGAGTTCCAAAGCTGGGAAGACCATTAACTTGCATACGTACTTCCATTTGTTTAAAAAAAAATGTTACCTAGAAGGTAGTATCATTAAGTAAAATATCCTGAACGTTTTTTGCTGTTTTTGTTTCTTTTAGACAGGGTCTCTCTACACCTTGGCCTTGGATGGCCTAGCTAACGGTAATTAACCTATGGGTCATGATCCCTTTGGCAAATATCTATCTCCAAAAATATTTATATTAGGACTTATACAGTAGCAAAATTATAGTTATGAAGTGGGGGTCACCACAACATGAAGAACTAAAGGGTCACAACATTAGAAGGTTGAGAACGACTGGCCTATAGCGTCCTAGGTAAAGCAGATTATCCTCTAACCTACAGAGATCCACCTGCCTCTGCCTCTGCTTCCTGGGTGCTGGGATCAAAGGCATGTGCCACCATGTCTGATTTAGAATAAAAAACACCACAGCTGGGAAGCACAGACAGGCAGGTCTCTGTGAGTTTGAAGCCAGCCTGCTCAACATAGTGGGCTTGGAGCCAGCCAGAATTACAAGCTTAAGACTCTCTCAAATATATAATAAAGTATTATAACCTGTATGAGTCATCAATAGCACAAGTTTCTTATAGTTCAAAAAGTTCAAGATTAAGCTGTATGTACAGGCTCTGGTGAGGCTGACTTCCTGGATCATAGATGGCTATCTTCCCACTGTGACACATGTGGCAGAAGAAGGTGCTGAGAGAGTACACTGAGCTCCTTTTATAATGGCACATCGGTAGGCTCTATTCATGTGCCTCGCTTCCTGCAGGCCTTGCCTTCAAATCCTCTCACGTGAGGAGTTAGGTTTCAGCGGACAGATCAGGAGCGGGACGTAGCTATTCATTTTATTTCAGAAGCGAGCCTTAACTTTTCCCCATAGCCTTCAAGTCTGTGGGAAGAACTAGTTCAAACCCAAAAGCTGCCTCCTTGATTCACACTGCTGTAGTTAGTTCCTGCCCCTGATTCCAGGCCCCCAGTGGCCCTTCCTAAGCCTTTTGTCTGAATCTCATCTGTAGCACTTGAACTTTGCACTTTACTTTATAGTCACGGCTCTCATCAGATTGTAACCTCTCCTCCGGGAAAACTTGTCTCATGCTGTTTTTATTTTTAGCGACTGGCACATGCATATCAATTAATGAATTGCTCAAGAGAGATTACACTTTTAATGGTATTATACATGGCTTCTAAAATACGCATATTTTTGAAGCATTGGACAGGCAAATAGACTCAGGAATATTAATTTAGATTGCATAATGTGTTTTCTAAAAATAGACCCAGATTCCCCATCATATTCTTTCTGGGTCATACCCCTTATATTTATGATGAGTTTTGGCAATGTAATCGAAGTCCTTCATGAAGTTCAAACCATTACTCTCCAACCTCATAGCTTCTGGTCCATTTAAACCATTGTTAAAGTTGTCAAGGTCATTTTGATGTCTCAATAGCACATCTATCTTTAATTTGTAGCTCTGAGGCCACTTCCTCTTTTCTCAGCTTCCTAGTAGCCAGAGCATTGATGTGGCCCAGGCTGGGTTAACTCTGTGCTTCATCTTGGGACTATGAGTCTAAAGCAATGATAGAAAGGAAAGAGGTTCTGAATGTGGGCGGTGGAGAGGTGGAGACAGAATATCTGAGGTGGACGGTGTGAGGTGGCCTCAGCATCCAATCACAGTGCTTGTTGGCAGTGTCATGGCAATGATCCATATGGGCACACCTTAGAATGCTATCCAGGATGCTTGACTATCCTCCATTCTCCTCCATCTTGTGGCCCTTATTGCTTACCCTTCCCATCAGGCCTGGGGAGTCAGCCAATATACTTCCACTAAAAAATTAAACCCTCTGCTTATTCTCCCAGATTGTTTTTGTATTCAACTATTTGGACAAATAAAATTATGAAACTGACAGTATGTTTTGGATTGTTTGGCTGTCTAGTAGCTGATTTCAGATTCCACATTCCTGACACATTTTATGATTATGATAGTAGGAAAGTTTAATTTTATGGAAAGGTAATGCGTTATCTTGGATCACAGTCTCAGCTCTGATTGTCATTAGCTAAGTAATGTTCAAGGCATGCTTTAATGTCTCTGAGCCCTTATTTTCTCATCAACAAAATAGGAGCAATTATGACCTAGCCTGTCTCAGAGCCCCGCTCCCTGCCCCCAGCCAGTTGCCAATTCTTTATAAGAGAAAATCTGGTTACACTCCCTATAAAGACACAAGGGGAAGAAGAGAAATGAATGAAATCTGCTGGCACCCTGACCTTGGGCTTCTGGACTCTAGGACAGAGGGACAATGATTTAGATGCTTCCTGCTAAGGCTGATGACATGAGCTTGACCCCCAGAAACCTCATGTTTTAAGGAAAAAAATGACTCATACAAGTTGTCCTCTGACTTCCATATACATGTCATAGCACTCCCTCCCCAAAAGTAGTTTATGTGGCTGTTCCTAGCTGTTTACAATCCCCCTTTTTTCTATTCATTTTTCTTCCTATTTTCCTTTTGTTTAACTTTTCGTTTCTTACAATTCCAGTTTTACTATAGTAAATGTTTAATAAATCAGGGAGATTTTGAGGTAAGCAAATCTAAGAAATGTTTTTATTCAAATCTAGATCATTAAGGAAAGATGTTTGCCTTTGAGATATTTTTAAAATGACAAAATCTTTAAGCAACATGGCTCCATAGTTTAAGCCTTTACTTTATTATATACTAACCCAGCAGTGTAGCCTCCCATTATTTCCTGCCTGCTTCTGAGTGAAACATGGTTTTATAACTGTGAGTCTCACTGTAGGGCACATTGCTCAGTGACAAGTGACTATTTAAGACCCCATAGATCCACTATTAAGGAGTTTAGCTACAGTCCAAGGTATCACAGCGTCATTCTTGCATTTTCATAAAAGATGCAACGAGATGAAAATTTAATAGGATTCAGATCACCAGAAAAATCTAAAAGAAAAATGTACTGATGTGCATTGACTTAACTCTAAGTTCTCAAAGTGGGAAAACCATTAACTAAGGAATAAGAGCTCATGACACTTGGTGAGAACCCAAGCAAGGCTTGTAACATTATTTTTAGGAATAGTCTTCAAGACATTTCAATTGTGAGATGGGAAAAGTTTTTAAACTTGGAAGATATCTAGTTATTGATGAGGATCGGTTAAAAAGAAACAGGTACTCTCATATATTGATGGGATTTATATGACAATAATTTTGGAAGATTTGTTCATGTCAATAAGAAATGTCCACACTATAAATCTCAGTACTGCCATGAGACTTTCTCTAGGTTCCTTTACATGGACAGTGCTACTTTGTCTTTCCTCCTCTAATCCTAGTTCTACTTTAAAGAAAAGATATGGTTTTATTTTTGAGTTACGTATATGCATGTGGTCTGTGTGTGGGTTTGTGCCTGCAAGAGCAGGTGTCGGAGGAGCCAGAGAGAACACTGGATTCCCCCAAGGCTGGAGTTACAGGCACTTCTGAGCTACCCATCGTGGGCTCTGGAAACCAATCTCAGGTCCTGTGGAAGAGCGTCCATAACCTCTGAGGCATCGCTTCAGCCCTATCACCACTTTAAATTGTTTGGGTAGGAGATAGAAAATACAGGTCCTGTGGTTTTCTCCTGTGGCTGGGATAGTCCAGTTTGTTTTAAGCCTGTATCACCTAGCTTGCCTTTGGAGAGTCTTACTTGTTCCCACATTTTGCTGCTTCTTTAGGGTTTTCAGCTATCCTACAGTCTCTTTTGTGAATTCTGATATTCTCAGTCTTTTGTTGCTACAGACTTAATCTTTTATTTTTTGGCTTTTGCCAATCCTGGTATCAAACAGAGCCTATGTGCCCATCAGTGTGTGTGTGTGTGTGTGTGTGTGTGTGTGTGTGTGTGTGTGTGTGTTAATTACTTCACAAGTGATTCTGCTGTATCTATGTTTTCAAGCCCGTGTTCAGTGTTTTGGTTTCATCCTCAGTCATGTCAAGACTGGCTTACAGGAGGATTCGCTGGGAACTCATACTCAGTTATCTCTCGTGGGCTAGTGGAGCAAGAGCTTTGACTTCTTGCTCACCGGTAGCTTCAGGCCTCCTTTAATTCCTACCATGGAGGCTACTCCATAGGAAAATCAGGTAATTTACTTCACTTCATTAGAGAGAGCAAGAGAAAGAGTGGGGAGAGACAGTATGAGCCAGTGTGAGAAAGAGACAGAGAACACAAACAGAAGGAAGCTAAGCCCCCAGTACAGCCTGAATTCTGAAATCTAAACCCATCACTCCTGCCATAGCCTATAGATTAGCTGCAACTGGCAAGCTCCATCCAGAGCAAAGGAGAAGTGGCAAACCCCAGTTCAACTCATGGGGGAAGCAGAGATAAGCAACAAGGGGGTCACTAAGACATGCACTGAGCCGAGTTCTTATAGGTCAAGGGATGGAAGAGAATGCGCCTGAAGAAGCAGCTCCTAATATGCATGGAAGTTTGCCCCATAGTAAGGTGTTCTCAGCAATAAATATGGGAACTGTTCAGAAAATTAAAGAATTCTTTATTCATTTTCTTAGAGTCATTTCCTAGTTCCTTTTGTGACTTTACAGTGTAGAAACCTAGCAGATGCTACCTTAGTTATCGCATCAGGGGTAAACCCATCAGTAATGACATTGAGAGGCTATACCTACCAACATGATCAAAAGAAAGAGACTTAGGAGAACTGGTCAATTATCTTATAGTACATCACCCAATTTGGAATTTTCTGATGTTTACTCATGGTTATATTGCGGTCATACATCAATAAGAACACCACAGCGCCAGGTGCGGTGGTGCACACCTTTAATCTCAGCACTCGGAAGGCATAGGCAGGTGGATGTCTGTGAGTTCACGACCAGCATAGTGTAAAGAGTGAGTTACAGGACAGCAAGGTGCTCTGTTACACAAAGAAACCCTGCCTCAAACAAAATAAAACAAACACCCCCACAAAAAAAAGAAAGAAAGAAAAAAAGAAAAGAAAAAGAAAAAAGCAAAACAAAGGATGATACTTCTTGGTGTTTTGATTGTGTAAGATATTAATACTAGGATGAACTAGGGAGCCTTGTAATAGAGTGCAACTCCTCCACAGGTCTATGGCATGTATAACCCAGCAACTTACACGTTGTTTCTTTGCCTTTTTCTTTGTTTCTCTCTTCAGGATACAAACTTTTGAGAGCACAGGTATTTTTCTTGTTTTGTTCTTTGCTGTATTCCTAATACACATAGGAGCATAGATACTGCAGACATTCACTAGCTATGTGTCAAATGAGTATATTTTCAAAGCCTTTAAGATCTTTTGCAGTTGTTAGGTTGAGGCTGACACATTTCCAAGCTGTACTTATATTTGATGATGAGAAGTCTACTTTCATTTCCTCATGAGACTATGTAGTTCATGTGACGGCATCTGTTAGATGAATTTAGAATAATATGTCTTTTCACTAAAATTTCTCTGTCTCATTTGTTCAGACCACTGCCTTTCAGGCTGTAGAGCCCGAGAGATCTAGGTTAAAGCGTTGATTTTTCCTCCTACTAATTCTGAATCTTAAAAAAATGTGGTCATAGTGGGATAGCAACCCAGCCACAAAACCTTCCACTTACAATTTGTCCTGCCTACAAGAAGTGCTGGAGTGAAGGTGGCGCAGAAATTTGAAACCTGTGCATGAGAAAAAGCCACCCCTGACACTGTCTAGAGGGCCATGACCCAAAGACTAGAAATCTCAGAGACCTAGAATAGAATCAAACAATATTGGTAAAAAAAAAAATCAATAAAATGATTCTTAATGATATTCTGCTATATTCATTGATTGGTATCTAGCCCAATTATCATTAGAGAGGCTTTCTTCAGCAACTGATGGAAACAGATGCAGAGATCCATAGTCAAATATTAGGCAGAACTTGGGGAATCCTGAGGAAGAAGAGAACAAAGGGTTGTAGGTGCCAGAGGATTCAAGGACACCCCAAGAAACCTCACAGAATCAGCTAACCTGGGTCCATAGAGGCTCACAGAGACTGAATGCCAACCAGGGAGCCAGCATGGGACTGACTTAGGTCCTTTGCACATATTTTAGAGCTGTGTAGCTTTGTCTTCTTGTGAGACTCCTAACAGTGGGAGCAGGGCCTGTCACTGACTCCCCTTTTCTCTTATTGGATTGCTTCTTCTCCAGCCTTAATAGGAGAGGAGGTACTTAGTCTTACTCTAATTTGATATGCCATGGCTGTTCCTGAAGAGAAATGGAGGAGAAGTGGATATAGTAGGGGTGGGAGGGAGAAGTGTGGGTTGTGAGGAGGGACTGGGAGGAGAGGAAGGAGGGGAAACCGGTCTGGATGTTAAAAAAAAAAAGAATAAATACAAAAAATAAGGCCATAGGTACTTTGTAAGCCACAGTTTCTCTTTGCAGAGTGGTGAGGGTCACACATGGAAAGATCTGGTAAGTATTAGAAATTCTGGTGTCTATGAAAATACCTAAAACCTGCAAAGTGGTTTCTAAACTGCAAGCAGAGTCTTAATGTAAGGAGTCCAAAGCCATCTCCCCTTCTTTTTTCCTAGCCACCTTTGCCAGAAGCCCAGGTTATTAATTTCATATCTGAACAATTGTCTTTTTCTCCTTTCTGAACAACCCTCCAAGAATATAAATCATCTAAAAGGCTCAGTAAATGACTGACATTAGGAAATCATAAGAGTTGATAAAAGAACAATTGCACAGTCTCTGAAGAGATGGTATCTTATTTGAAATGCTAAGTATGGCTGTGCTGGGAACACACAATTGTTCAGGGGATGAGGGTAGAATCGGTTGCCTCAGCTGCCCAGAACTAAAAGGAGGAAAATGAAAGGAAAAGCCAAGAAATGTTAGGTGTCACTTCATGATTCAAACGATTTAGGTAGCAGCATAGTGCTTTACTCTGTTCTTGTCTTTCTTCTTTTTCTCCATGCAACATTTTAAGAAGTCACCCTTCCCAGGAAGATAGAAAAGTGCAAAGATTCTAAATAAATGACCCCTTAAGGCATAAATATGTTCTTGGGATGTCATCTTTAAATAGATTTAAAAAATAGGTTAAACTCTCTGTGCTATATTAAATGCACTTTTAGAACTGCCTGTGACAATTTAGGATATAAACATTTGTATAACAAGATAATTTATAAGCTTAAGTATTGAGCATGACACCCTTGGGCATAATACCCTAATCTCATAAGAACCCACAACTGTCATTTTATATGAAATAGGACATGTAGTTTAAGATGCTTTTTTTTTCATTATTACTCAGCTAAGTGATTGAGTCAGAATTAAAACTGGCTTCAAGTCCAGTCCATAGAAAACACAGCTCCCTCAGAGCAAGATCAGTTCTGAAAAGCCATTCCTTTCCAAATCTTTATGGAAAACAAGTAAACAATTCACACCATCCATATAACTAGGATTTTTATGGAATTTGCAGTTGCCTGGTCTTCCAGTTGCTTCCCTTAACCTTTCTCCCTCTGCCGTTCATCTGCGTCCATCTGTGAGTGTGCCGATAGGAGCTGTCAAGGAGGCTGAGCATATGTATTCCTCACTTAACCTGAGCGGCTTTCACTCCTTAAAGGAAAAGTGTCAACTGGCCATTCTGATAGACTTAAGGATGTCACCTTTAGTACTGCTAAGCCCACTACTCTTTAAATTTTTTTTAAATCAAATTTATTATTTATTTTAAACCCACTTCTTTTTCTTCTATGGGCTTCTTCTGGAATTCCTATTTGTACTTCCCCAAGCACTCAAGCCTTTGTTCTGCCTCTTCCTGGGATAATTTCTCCTCTTGTGGGTTTAGTGAGGGCCTCTTCAGCCTTACTTTGAACAGCAAACTATTCCATCACTTCCTCAGCAAATGCATGTGCCTTTTCCAGACAGGAGCAGTTTTCTGTCTGATCCTCTTGTTTTGAGCATTCTTGCCTTTCCTGGACTATTGCTGTGTCATTTCTAGACCATAAGCCACTTGAGGACCAGGACTTGGTATCTCTCTTGCCTCATTTAACAACTGAATAAAACAGAAATGTAAGAACTTACCTAGAACCCATCACCAGCTCAGGCACCTTTCTCTCTCAACAAGGCATAGAGGGGGAAACATCCTGAGACTTTAGAGCCTTGCTCTAATGCTCAGACACTTTATTCTTTTTCTTCCTTTCTCTGTGGAGGCCTAGCAGATCTTTGTGCAGACATGACATAATCCATCACTGGTCCTTGGACGCCAGGATGAAAGTGTAGGTTTTGTAGTTGTTTTGGAATTCCTGGGCTCTCTTGACAGATTCTCTCCAGTTCTTCTCCAATCACTGACTGGTTTTCTTCAATCTGAAACTTGTCTTTCCCTTATCTCCCTACAGACTGAAGCTACCTAGGGCAGCTTCTTGATATTAGGAGTTCCTGAATGTTCTAGTGTTCAGGTCTACTAAGATAAAAGGAGACCTGTCACAGGGCTGGCTGGGAGTATACTTAAAAACCTAATTTTTTCCATATTTTAAAAATAATTTATTCAGATTACATCCTAATTGTTATCCCCTCATTTATATTAAAAACCTCATTTATTGTGATAATTTCCCCAGTTTTCCAGATGATAAAACTCAAATTCCAATAAAGCTAAGTTTCTCAATTTCTCCTAACTTCTAAGAGGTGGAGCTAAAGCCTGGCCTGAGATTCCTTAACTACCAAATGCATGTTTACGTTCTGCATTAAAAGTATGGGTTTGCTCTCAGGGGCTCCTTATGAACACTGAGAAATAGCTTTGGAATATACACAAAACTAGATGTTAGGTTTTTAGAAAAATATTCATTTGGGCTGGGGATGTTGTTCAGTTGGTAGAATAAAAGAGTCATGAAGGCCTGGGTTTGATTCTCAGAACTGTACACACCAGATGCTGTGGCCATATCTGTAATACTAGCACTAGGTGGATGCAGGGGGATCTAGAGGTTCAGGGTTACCTTTGGTTATGTAGAAGTCCATGGCCAACCTAGACTATATGAGACCTTGTCTGAAAAAGTAAAGAAAAAGAAGGAAACCATTAATTATGTCAACAATATGCATTTGTTTTTGTGTTAGGGCACATGCCTGTTGCCTTGAGTCGATGGAGGTCAAAAAACAATTTTTGGTGTTGGTTCTTGTCTTAAACTTTGATTTAGGCAGAGTATATCATGCTTGACAATATACTGCACACTCCAGGTTAGCTGTCACTGCACTGCACACTCCAGGTTAGCTGTCACTGCACTGCACACTCCAGGTTAGCTGTCACTGACTGCACACTCCAAGTTAAGTCCCACTGCATTGCACACTCCAGGTTAGAACCCCCTGACTGAACATTCCAGGTTAGCTGTCACTGCACTGCACACTCCAGGTTAGCTGTCACTGCACTGCACACTCCAGGTTAGCTGTCACGGCACTGCACACTCCAGGTTAGCTGTCACGGCACTGCACACTCCAGGTTAGCTGTCACTGCACTGCACACTCCAGGTTAGCTCCAACTGTACTGCACACTCCAGGTTAGCTGTCACTGCACTGCACACTCCAGGTTAGCTGTCACTGCACTGCACACTCCAGGTTAGCTGTCACTGCACTGCACACTCCAGGTTAGCTGTCACTGCACTGCACACTCCAGGTTAGCTGTCACGGCACTGCACACTCCAGGTTAGCTGTCACGGCACTGCACACTCCAGGTTAGCTGTTACGGCACTGCACACTCCAGGTTAGCTGTCACTGCACTGCACACTCCAGGTTAGCTCCCACTGACTGCACACTCCAGGTTAGCTGTCACTGCACTACACACTCCAGGTCAGTTCCCACTGTACTGCACACTCCAGGGTAGCTCCCACTGCACTGCACACTCCAGGTTAGCTATCACTGTACTGCACACTCCAGGTTAGCTGTCACTGACTGCACACTCCAAGTTAAGTCCCACTGCATTGCACACTCCAGGTTAGAACCCACTGACTGAACATTCCAGGTTAGCTGTCACTGCACTGCACACTCCAGGTTAGCTGTCACTGCACTGCACACTCCAGGCTAGCTGTCACTGCACTGCACACTCCAGGTTAGCTGTCACGGCACTGCACACTCCAGGTTAGCTGTCACTGCACTGCACACTCCAGGTTAGCTGTCACTGCACTGCACACTCCAGGTTAGCTCCCACTGCACTGCACACTCCAGGTTAGCTCCCACTGACTGCACACTCCAGGTTAGCTGTCACTGCACTACACACTCCAGGTCAGTTCCCACTGTACTGCACACTCCAGGGTAGCTCCCACTGCACTGCACACTCCAGGTTAGCTGTCACTGTACTGCACACTCCAGGTTAGCTGTCACTGACTGCACACTCCAAGTTAAGTCCCACTGCATTGCACACTCCAGGTTAGAACCCACTGACTGAACATTCCAGGTTAGCTGTCACTGCACTGCACACTCCAGGTTAGCTGTCACTGCACTGCACACTCCAGGTTAGCTGTCACTGCACTGCACACTCCAGGTTAGCTGTCACTGCACCACACACTCCAGGCTAGCTGCCACTGCACTGCACACTCCAGGCTAGCTGTCACTGCACTGCACACTCCAGGCTAGCTGTCACTGACTGCACACTCCAAGTTAAGTCCCACTGCATTGCACACTCCAGGTTAGAACCCACTGACTGAACATTCCAGGTTAGCTGTCACTGCACTGCACACTCCAGGTTAGCTGTCACTGCACTGCACACTCCAGGTTAGCTGTCACTGTACTGCACACTCTAGGTTAGCTGTCACTGCACCGCACACTCCAGGCTAGCTGCCACTGCACTGCACACATTTCGGGCTAGCTGTCACTGCACTGCACACTCCAGGCTAGCTGTCACTGCACTGCACATTCCAGGCTAGCTGCCTCCTATATTTCTAGGGAGTCTCCTGTCTCTGCCTCCCATCCTATGTGGGATTTCAGACATGTAGCACCATGTCTGACTTTTCCATGGTCTCTGGTTGTCAGGCTTCAGAGGAAGCTATTTACTCATTGAATTGCCCCATCCATAGTCTTCAAAAGAAAGATTAATCTTATCGCTTTGTGTATATGAGTGTTTTGTTTATCAGCATTCTTAAAGAAAAAATTGAAGGGGAAAGGTGTTCTATTCAAGAAAGCAAATCAGCAGACAAAACAATGAGAAGTTAGTATGCTTTACTTCATCATTTTCAAATGCTCAGAATTAATGCCAGATTTATAAAATAGTGTTTTGGTGAGTGGAGATCTTAAAGGGTCAGAGTTCATTTTTTCTTCCCTCCCTGCCTCCCCTTTCTTTCTTTCTCTGTCTCTGTCTCTCTGTCTCTCTGTCTCTGTCTCTCTTTCTCTCTCTCGTGTAAAGCTGAAATGGAAAGAGTCAAGTCATGGAGTGAAATCCAGAATAGAGCCCCGGGGTTTTCACTTTGAATGCAAACTTTTAATACTGCAGTTTGTTAAAGGACTCAAGCCCTCCATCACAGCTCAGCATCCCTCTGGGTGGAGAGGCCTCCCCGCTCTGCTTATCAGCTGTGGAGAACTAGGTATCTCTCTCAATTTTTAGGGATGTGCGAGGATGCTCTCTAACCCTTTCCTCCCAAGGGCAATTATCTCTCAAAATCAAGTTATTGCTTATGAAAATATCTTCATTCTTAGTGGGAAAGAGACTCAAGTTGTTTTGAATCTATAGCAAGTGAAGCAGGCTGCTTGGAATGTAAGATTTCATCTCTGCAGGAGAGCAGCTCAGCGTTGACTTAGATGCATCTGGCTTTCCTCTTCTTCCTCTGCTAGTCCGAAAGACCGCCTGGAGCTAATTTCTTTCTAAATAAGATATTTTTAATGAGATTTTCTACCCTATATGGATTTCATATGAAAATGATCCCTATCTTGAAAATTAAAAACATCCCTCGCCCTCCACCACATCTCAATGTGTAGTGGAGGTCACAGTTTAGGACACCTTAAAAGAAAACATGATGACAGTTCATTTGTCTGAATTTGTTACAGCAAAAATATCAGAAGGCTTCCTATGTAGTGGATGTGATGAAAATGGGAAGAGGCAGAAGACAGATCTTGAACTAAGTGCTCAGCCCTCGAGGTTAGGTTGGGTTCGTGTGTCAGTAGTAACACCACCAACATTGCTACTCTAGGTAAACTTCTCTGAAACCCAGTGCAGTCGTTATCATCTTCTTCTCCTCCTCCTTTTTCTCCTCCCACCCTCAGACAGAGTCTTACTAAATGGTTCTTCACAATACACAGCAGGCTGGCCTCAAAACTATGTAGACAGGGCTGGTCTCAAACTCACAGACATCCATTTGCTTCTGCTTACAGAATGCTGGGATTCAATGTGTGGGGGCATCATGCTTGACCAGTGCAGTCTTCTTAAATGTGACAGTAATTAAATGTGATAATTGGTTTTAAAGATCAACTTGCTATCCTCTAGAATGTCCTGGAAAGTCTGCATGAGGGCCTGCCTAGATCAGGTTGATCTCCAGGCATGCCTGTAAAGAATTTTTAAAAATTGGGTTAATAGGCGTTGGAAGACCCACCCTAAATGTAGGTTGTGCCATGTCATGGGCTAGACCATGAACTCTGCAAGGGAAAAAGGCAAGTGCAGCCCTTGCTCCTCTCTTCCTCTTCTGATCTCTCCCCCCCTTCCTCTCTTCCTCCTCCTCTCTCTTGTTCTGTCTGTCTGTCTCATTCTCTTTCTCTGGCTCTCCCTTTGTGGTGCCCTTCTCCCTTTTCTTCTCTCCCATGCTCCTACAATAAGCTTCTCCATTAAAAAAAGAAAAGAAAAGCAAGCAAGCAAGCAACTGGAGCAAATGGTCATGCAGGTATTCATTTCTCTCTGTTCCTGAGTATGCATATGACAGGAGTTCTTACTGCTTCAGCTTCTAGCTATGGCGGACTATAACCTGGAATGGTGAGCTAAAATAAGTCCTTTCTTTCTCAACTGCTTTCTGTAAGGTTATTTATCATGCAACAGGAATAAAATTAGAGCATAGTCTTGTGGGATCACTGTGAGACATGAAGGAGATGAAGAGGGGCTGGCAGCTAATGGAAACTTACTCTGAGCCAGACATAATATTAAATCCTTCAAACTCATTATCTTATTTAGCCACCACAACAGCCCTATTAAGAAGGAATAATTGTGACTCTTTATTTTATAGATCAAGAAATTAAAGGTTGGGTCAATTAACCCAAAATTAAAGTTGGGAGTAATACTTGAGCGTTGATATGTTTCACTCTAGAGCCTGCACTTTCTCTGATTCTCTGACAGTTTATATCCTTACATACTTCTGCATCCAAACCTACTCACATCTACATCTACTCAGTGTAGATCCCTAATTCATCGATGTGGCTCACTACTATCTATCTACTTCTCATAATTGTTGTCTTAGTTAGGGTTTCTAGTGCTGTGATAAAACACCATGACCAAAAGCAAGTTGGGAAGGAAAGGGTTTATTTTATGTTACAGCTTGTAGTCCACCATCCATGGAAGTCAGGGCAGGGCCTCAAGGAACTTGGAGGCAGGAACTGAAACAGAAGCCATGGAGGAGTACTGCTAACTTGCTTGCTCTTCATGGCTTGCTTAGCCTGTTTTCTCATACCAACCAAGGCCATCTGCCCAGGCATGGCACCACCCACCACAGGCTGGGCCTTTCTACATAAATAATCAATCAAGAGAATTCTCAGTAGCCTTGCCTATACACCAGTCTTTTTATTTTTTATTTTTTTTATTTTTATTTTTTTATTTTTATTTTTATTTTTATTAATTTATTCTTGTTACATCTCAATGTTTATCCCATCCCTTGTATCCTCCCATTCCTCCCCCCTACACACCAGTCTTATGGGAATATTTTTCAATTGAAAGTCCCTCTTCCCAAATGACTGTAGCTTGTTTAGGGTCAATCAAAACCTTACCAGTGCAACCGTCATATCTGCTACAGAAATTATAAGCTAACATAATGCACAGAAAAGCCACATTGGTGGGATAAGACGTCAGAGAAGAGAGAACACATTTTGCTTCGGAAGTCAGGAGCTCTTCAAGGAAGAGATGGAAACAGTGCTCAGCACCAAAGCTTGGCGCAATTGATTTCTCCATCATGATTTCTCTCTTCCTCTTTGGTAACAGAATGGCCTATCGAGTGATATGCTTGCCAGCATCCAAGTCAGTCGAGGGAGGGGCTATATGTGATTAAGTTGGGTTAGGAGCATGTCACACGGAATCTCAGGAAGTCTGCTAATAGAAGGAGCTGTGCTACTCTTGGTTCCTTTCTCCATTTTGCTGCTTGGTATTTAGATAGAGGGAACAGGAATTTTAGCAATGTCTCATACCCTGAAGATGACGATGGTAGAATAAAGAGATGCTTAGTTCCGAGTTCAGGCTATTCTCAAACTGTATCATCCAATTTGAGCTGTTGTTATTTTGGTAGCCCTAAGCCTGATATAAACAGGATTGGATTAGGTAATGAAAGACACACTAAGCTGAGGAATCTATGAGTATGAGCAGTGTAGAGAGAAACTACTTTTGGTACTCTTGGTGAGTCCAGTTGTTTTGTAGTGGAGATTTTAGTCATGCACTAAAATGACACTTGGGTGTTGGAATGAGATAGATCTGAGTTGAAATTC
This sequence comes from Acomys russatus, assembly GCF_903995435.1. NCBI lineage: Eukaryota > Metazoa > Chordata > Mammalia > Rodentia > Muridae > Acomys > Acomys russatus. The sequence goes on along the minus strand of NC_067143.1, from coordinate 44,796,470 downwards.
AGCTTGTTCTACTACTGTCATGCCTATTGTGGCTAAGGCCCTTGACTTGTCTGAGTTTAGTTTCTCAATCTGTACAGTGAGGACAGTCCTAGCTGCTCGGCTGTGTTGGGAGAGAACACCAATCTGAATGGAGAGCCTTACATCTCCAGCATCTTTGGACATACTGGTTTCATCCCGTCTCACCATTATAACACCCATGCTAGCCATGCCATCTGAGACTAGGGCTAAAACGCCAGTATTTTGGAACTACAGTCAGAGGATGTAAATTCCTTTTGAAAAAAATTGCCATATACTTGCTATTTAGCTCTAGGCAAGTTTGTTTTTTGAACCTTAGTGGCTTTATCTGTACAACAGACCCACAAACCCTTCCCTGCCTTAAATGAGTCTTTTGTGGGCCTTACAAGGGGTTAAAGAGAGGAAGTAAAGCTCTGGGGGTGGCCATCCTGAGTGCAGAGTGTCCGGAAGCTCTGCCTTGATTGGTATCAGCTCTAGTCAATCCCCAGCTGCCATTAGATTGAGGAGAAGAGACAGCTGGGAGGGTCTGATGTCTGATTAGCACCAAGGGTCTCACTGTCTTGAAGATACGAAGGTCTTGCTGGCGTCTGCTTGAATTCTGAGGCAGCAACTCCTAGTGTTTAATAAAATCTGACTAGACTTTGACTTCAGTCCTACTTGAACAGTCACTCTATCACTTTGTGAACCCAGAACCACCCCTAAATTCTCAGAGCTGAGCTTCGTTTCCCTCAGCTAAGAAACAGGGATGGTGATTATCCCTCCGTTCACGGGAGCGTTAAGTGAGTTGGTGCTAGGCGCTGCTTTGCTGTAACAAACCGTGTGGGGTTGTTCTGATGTTACTTCCTATTGGCCTCCTGTGAGTCAGCTTTTATTAGAACCCTGGCTCAGACAGAGCGAGACTTAACCTGCGTATTCAGTTGGCGCATACACAAAAAACGTTCAGGAGGGATGCTGTTTCTATAACAACCATTTGTGGAATCTCTGGGAGACTCAGAAAAAAAAGGCCTGGGGTTCAGGGAACAGCTAAGCGATAGGAGGAGCTACAGTCAGGTACAATCAAAACAAGGGGTTAAAGCTTGTAAACAGCTTGAGAGCGCCAGGAATATTTTCTAGAGGAGCGAGAGGGCGTGGCCAAGAGTAAAGTAGGAATTAGCCAGATGAAGAAGGATGAAGGTAGATTATACCAGAAAAGAGAGAAGCAGTGCAGAAAGTTCCGGAGGGCGGAAGGCCACACTGGATGCTGTTCCTAGACTTTATTCGAGATCAGCCTGGCTGCAGCAGCAGGGCATGAAGTGGGGCAGCAGCAGACAAACCCGGAAAGAAATCGGATATGCTCTTGACGAGAAAGAGCTTTGCCAGTCATCAAAAGCGACTTTAATTCCTTTTGTGCTGTGGGACCCCTCATTCATGGCTTTGCTTCAGATTTGCTTTCTGTGAACTGTCTATTTTTTTTCTCATTAGACTTGACAGCTATTTACAAAAATGCCGACATATTTTATAAATCCAGATAAAACAAATATGACTAAGCATGAAGAACCCTCAGTGTTTTGTTTTATCTTGTAGGCAAGCAGATGTTCGTTTCACTATTAGGGGTATAACATCTTTCTAGACAGGAATTAAAAAAATTAAACTGTAAGGCAAACAGTTGGTTTGCTACATTGTGGCCTGAGATTGGGTGGACCAGTGCTAGTCCACAGAGCTTCTGCGCTGTGACTGATAGCCTTCTCCAAAAACAAAACAAAAATCCCTAACTGTAAGCTTGCCTATCTTGTAACATCAATCTAATGATTTGTTATGGGATACAAGTTGTTCCAGAGACACAAGATGGGCCTAAGTTGAAAATATTTTAATATAGGCAGTATGAAACACATGCAATTTTAAAATTCTCCGTAAATGGCCTAAAATGATATTCACTTTCAAGGTGACTGCTGTTTTTTTTAGGGCAAAATAAAAATTTCAAACCACTAGCTAACAATTATGGAAACAGGAATAGAGGTGGGCCAGGAAAAAAAAAAACGACACTTCTTTTTTTCTAAATTTTCAGCTTTGCTTTAAACGACTCTGGTGGCAAAGTTAAGCAAATTTCTTGTAGTTTTATCAATATTTTAAAATAAATGTTTTTTATAAAAATATTTCTCTTTATAGCTTATGAAGCTCATTTTATTTTTCTCCAACGTAGTATTTTTATTGGCTATTTGGGAATTTCACATCATGCACCCTGATCACACTCACTTCTCAATCCTCCCATGTCCATTCCTCCTCCTTCGTGACCTCACTACTCCACCCCACCACCCCCCAAGAAAAAGGAAAAAAGAAAGAGAAGAAAGGGAAAAATGGGGCAGGGGAGTTCGTTTGTGTTGTCCATATACTTGCTGGAGTGTGCTCAAACGCCCAGTGGCCAGCCCCATAAGGAAAACTGAGTCCAGATACACAGAACAATAGCAATGCAGGTTCTGTCATGTTCAAAACCTGAAATAATCCCAGTCAGCTGCAGCATTTTAGAGATTATACCAAATGGAAGCAGAAGTCTCAGACCAGCCCTTTGCACATGTTAGTATCTAGGCACGTGTCCAGAGATGAGTCATGGGCACCTGTATGGCCACCAAGAGGTTGGGATCAGGTACTGTATACTATTGAAATTGTATAATCATTCCCTCACTCAGAATCTACAATGGCCAAATATTCTTGTTACGACTCAGGTGTTATATGGGGTCCTGAATGGAAAGCTAACCAGCTCATCTTTTCCTCGAGCTAGGCGTTCTTTTAATGTTTTCCTAAAAGTGGAGATTAAAGTACCCGCCTCTTTAAAGGGTACCGATCATTACCAATTGACAAACTTTCGTCTAATCACAGGGCATTTCCATCATTCCCCAAAGAGGCCTCGGATTGTTAGATGTTCCTCCTAACTGTCCCTTGCTCCCTACCTCTGTACACTACTTATTTTACTTTCTGTCTATGAATTTTCTTAACCTTGACACTTTGCACAAGTAGAATAAAATGTGGCACTTGGTGTCTACTTATTTTTAATTATTCTGAAGTTCGAAAATTTTATCACCTTGGAGCAGGTTATTTGTACTTTTTTCTTAGATCCATATAATGCAATATTATTAGTCAATTAATCTCATTTTAATTTATTTCCTCAGTTGATGAAGTTTAGAATGTTTCCGTTTTTGACTTACAAATTCTGACAGTGCAATTGTTCATGTCCATATGTTCTCAATTTTCTTAAGAATATGCCTAGGAGTAGAATTCCAGGGTTACATGGTAATTGCATAATTTAATTTTCAATCAATGAGCTTATAGTACCATTATATTTTGGCCCTTTATGAAGTTATTTGTGCAAATGTAAGCCATAGAGATGGAGCTGTCTGGTGAATTGACAGAATTGAGCTCTAAGCCTTTAAGGAAGATGAAATTTTGGACCCCCTATTGGGGTGTCTGTCTCTTGACCACTATCATTGATATCTGAAAATTCCACAGGAATATTAAAAGTGATCATATTGCCTGAAAATTGCCCTTCATACAAAAAAAGCTTAACAATAAGGACAATCTTGTTCCCATGGAAATATAGCAGCCAAATTTAGCTTTGTGTAAAGACAGGCCCTGGGACTATGTGTCTGAGGATATTTCTCCAGATGTTTGGTTCTCTTACCCCACAGAGCAGATGTGACCTAGAACACAGTGCTGTCAGTTCCTATGCAGAATAGAGACATTTGCTTTTCTGCTTCCCTCCCCCTCCCTTAACCTTCCGTGTAAGCGTAATTGCTGCTCCTTCAGCTTTCCCCACTGTCTAGATCCTCTGGTGGTCCAGGATGTGAACAGAGTTAGGGCCATGGGAGCAAGTGCCATATAGAGAGGATGATGAAGGTCCTCATGGAGGCATCCTGGGGCATCTGAGAGCAACTCAGGATGCAGGTGACCTTTAATGACAATAAATAAATAAATATATAAATATTATATAACTATGGGCCACTGGAGAATGGCTCATTCTCTTCAGTATAGTGTAGTGATTTTTCAAGCTTAAAATGAAATCAGCAATACAGAAAGGAACAAATGAAAATAAAAGGCTATCCAGCTCCAGAGATGAATGTGGCTACATCCCAGGTCCATGTTTTTCTCTTTAGGCAAGGAAGATCATTTTGTAACGCTATGCAATTTATTCCACTTACTTTCTTGTTAGCAAGTCTCTACCCCATTCAGTATTCCTCAAATACCTCAATTTAAGTAGCTGGATATGCAGTTTTGTACTGACTATTCACAGGGCTATTTTCCAAAAGCCTTTACTCTTCCTAGGTTTGAGAATGAAATTCCAACTTCTTTGTTTTACTTACTAGGTTTAAGGCAATGGGCACAGTATGTGGGGAGGAAGTGGTCACTAAAGAAATCATCTTGCTTGGCTTTGATGTGGTAGTTTCACCACCTTGGAATCAGCTGCCTGCCCCCGCCCTCCATTTTTGTAATAATACTGCCAATCCATGAGCACAGGAAGTCTTTCTATCTTCTATAGTGTCTTCTTCAAATTCTTTCTTAAATGTTTTAAAGACATATTGCAATTTTTCTTCTTCTGTATGCTTATTCTGAGGCATTTTATTTTCTGAAGCTATTGATCTCTTTCCTCAATTTCTTTTCTAACATGATCATTATTGGGATAGAGGAAAACTACTGAGTTTTGAATGTTGCTTATATATTTAACAGTTTGAATTAAGAGCTGCTGTCTTCATCCACTGGTTACAGTGGAACAGAGGTCTGGTTACTCTGAGTTTCTAGGGATGCATCAAAGTTGAAAGGCTAAATCTTGTCACCCTTCTGCCTTGAATAGGAGTCTATTTTCTACACAAGACATTACTAATGGAGAATTTGAAGGAAGTGTAAAGTGTTGCATGGTGAAAAGGTTTTACTGGGGAAGGGGTAAAGAAAATGGCTGGGCGTGGTGGCACACACATTTAATCCTAGCACTTAGGAGGTAGAGACAGGCAGATTGCTGTGCGTTTGAGGACAGCCTGTTCTATAAAGAGAGTAGAAGACATCCAAGAATACCCAGAGAAATCCTGACTCAAAAAAAAAAAAAAAAAAAAAAAGAAAGAAAGAAAACATAGGGATCAGCAACAAACAAACAATAAGGTAACAGATTGGAGAGAAGGAGGGATTTTGAAAAGGAAATATGGGGCTTTAACTTTGTGATGTTTGAGTAAATTAAACTTGCCAGTTACTTTGAAATGATGATTCACAATATTAACTATGCTTCTTTGCTATATATGCCACCCCAGTAAGTAAGAAGAGGCAGGGCAGTTCACTAGTAATTAATAAATAGACTACTCAAACAGATGAAGTTTGTGATTAGTTACATTGATACTCCTAGGGGTTCTGAAAGAAACAATAATATTTGTCAAGACCAGGGTGTCTAATGTGTGTAGTTCCTTTTTGGATAGAACTTACGGGAACTTTCTGGCTAATGAAATATTAGGAGATAAGACCCTTGATTTGAGTATGGCTTGACCTTACTTCCATGATTTTATCATAGTGAGGCCCTTTTCTGTGAGATCATCTTCAGAAACTATTTAAAACTCTTGAGTATACACTAGGTGCTGACAGTGATAAGGCCCTGAGGTTAGGCAAGGCAGGAGATGGAGATGGTGATGATGGATGTGGGATGCAGGGACTTGTAAAGCAGAATGCACTTCTGGTTTATGTCACAAGAAAATTGAATATAGGCCCCTCTGATCTTCCGCAGCATTTTACAAACACTCAAGAACAGGCTCATTGAAGTGTTAGTGATGGATGCTTTTGGTGTCAGAATATGGTTGGAGAGTTTCAAAAGAGAAATGGCTGATGTAAAATTAGAATTTGGGAGCAAATACAAATCTCTGTGAAGCATAATTTATCTATTTTTCGACAACAGTAGTAAGTTAAGCTGTCACAAAATCCTTCAGCATAACTATATTTTGAGGTTATTAAGCAAGTCTCCCTGTCTAGTGCTAGAAATCAAACAGTTCACTGTTGTCTATGGCTCTGTTTATTCATCATATCAAGGAGAGACAAAGGGGAATTTAGAATAGGGGTATTAAATGGGGAGGAGGATGGGAGAGCAGAGTAAAGGAGGGGATATGGGGAGAAGCAACTAACACTAAAGGCTTTTTAAAAAACCACATGGAAACCTACTGGTGTAGAAGCTTCCCAAAATGTACATATGTGAAAGGAATTTAAATAGACTCAACATAGAATGGGGGAGACAATGCCCCAACTAGACATCTTATGCCACCAAATAAAACTTCCAGTGCCAAGAAAGGGCTCTATCTTGTTGTGTCATTGGCCAATGGAACCCATTGAACTCTGCAAACATCATGGACTATTGTTTGCTCTCCACAACCGATTGGTAAGGCTTTGCTGAGGACATCATTTATTTATGTCACTGAATACAGAGAAGTCAAACTGGTGCCCAACAAGAAGCTTTATCTCTACTAGCCAGCGTTCATGGAAGGTACTTGGAATGCTACTGGAGAAGAAAGGTGCCTGATGTTGAGATGAGATAGGTCATGGGCCCACAGAAAAATTTATTGCTATAATTTTGCTAAAGGAACATAGCAATAAAATGACTCCTAATGATATACTACTGTAGACTAGCGACTCAGTCAACCCTCACCAGAGAAGTTTCTTCTTGCAGTAGATGGTGAGTAACACAGAGATCGGGAACTGGACAATGAGAAGACAGTGAGAAACTTTGGAGCACTCAATCCTAAGTGGGATCTCTTCATCAAAGCCTTCCCCCTCAAAGTTCAGGGATTTACTTGGAAGTGGAGGCAGAAAAATCATAAGAGTCAGAGAGGCTGGGTGACTCCAAGGAAACAGTGTATTCAAGACACAACAGGATTGGTGCAATATGAACTCATAGACACTGTGGCAGCATACATATGATCTGTATATGGTCAAGCCAGTGGAAGGGTCCTAGCACTGAGAAGCGGAAATGGATTCCGGGTCTCACCCATAACCAAGAAATTATTTGCAATTTATACCTGCTGACAAGAAAAAATTCAGTTTCCTCTAGTGGAGTCTCACTGGGAATATCAATCACAACCACTGCAGGACAGCCCCCATGCCCAGGAGTAGTTAATGAATACCAAACAAACTCCATGTCTGTCTGTCTGTCTGTCTGTCTGTCTGTCTGTCTGTCTGTCTCTCTCTCTCTCTCTCTCTCTCTCTCTCTCTCTCTCTCTCTCTCTCTGTTTCTCTCTCTCTCTGAACTTCATCTGTCTATCATATGACTCTGCTCCAGTCTTATTTCTTTATTATTATTATTAAATAATTATTTATTTACATCCTGGTCATAGCACCCTCCCTATTCTCTCTCCTCTATTCCTCAGAAAAGGGGATTCCCCCCTCCTACCCACCCACCCCACCTTATCAAGTTGCATCAGGACCAAACATGTCCTCTTCCCCTGTGGCCTGGTGATGCTGCCTCATCAGGAGAAAGTGATAAAAGAGCAGGCAACTGAGTCCCTGCTCCCCTTATTAGAGGACCCATATGAAGCCTGAGTTGCCCATCGGGTACATATGTGTAGGGGGCCTAGGTGCAGTCCACACATGCCCCTTGGCTGTTGTTTCAGTGTCAGCAAGCCCCTCTGGGCCCTGGTTAGTTGGCCCTGTTAGTCTTGTGGCGCTCCTGTCACCTCCAGGTCCTTCTATCCATTCCCTCACTTTTCCACAAGGCTCCATATGCTTCACCCATATTTGGTTATGATCTCCGCATCTGTTTGGATCCACTGGTGGGTGTAGCATCTCAGAGGACAGCTGTGCTAGGCTCCTGTCTGTGACCGTAGCAGAGTATCATTAATGGTGTCAGGGGCTGGCTCCCTCCAATGGGGTGGGTCTCAGGTTGGGCCAGGCAATGGTTGGACATTGCCTCAATCTCTGCTCTATCTTTATCTCTGCATATCTTGTAGAGAAGGTAATTTTGGGGTTGAAATTTTCATGAGTGGGTTGGTATTCCCTTCCCCCACTAGGGGTCCTGTCTAGTTAGGGTGTCCTCTTCAGTCTCCATGACCCCTGCTAATAGGAGTCTCAGCTAGAGTCACCCCCATATCCTCCCAGAGGCCTGTCCTGTCCTTGGTCTCCAGTTTGCCACAGAGATGCCTGTGCCCATGGTTTCTTTCCTCTGCAGGGCCTTGGTCCTCCAACCCACCCTGCCCACCACTCCCCAGCCCTCCCCACCCAGGTCTGATCTCTGCCCTCATTTCTCTCTGTGTTCCCTCACCTATCTTGTTCCCTCTCTTCAACCACTTCCACTGTCTATTTTATTTCTCCTTCTGAGGGAGATTCAAGCATATTCCCATGGGTCCTCCTTGTTACTTAGCTTCTTTGGGTCTGTGAATTGTAGTATGTTTATCAGGTACTGTGTAGCCAAAATCCACTTATAAGTGGGTACATACCATGTGTGTCTTTCTGGGTTTGGGTTACCTCACTCAGGATCATCTTTTCTAGTTCCATCCATTCACCTGCAAATTTCACGATTCCCTTGTATTTAATAGCTGAGTAGTATTCCATTGTGTAGATGTACCACAATTTCTTTATTCATTCTTCAGTTGAGGGACATCTAGATTGTTTCCAGAATCTGGATATTATGAGTATGGCTGCTATGAACATAGTTGAGCAAATGTCCTTGTTGTGTGGTGGAGCATCTTTCGGGGATATTCCAAGGAGTGGAATAGCTGGGTCTTGAGGTAACCCTATTCCCAATTTTCTGAGAAAGCACCAGATTGACTTCCAAAGTGGTTGTACAAGTTTTCGTTCCCACCAGCAATGAAGGAGTTTCCCTCTCTCCACATCCTCACTAGCATGTGCTGTCACTTGAGTTTTTGATCTTAGCCATTTTAATGGGTGTAAGATGGTTTAGCTCTGCATTCTGTTTTTTAACTGGACTATTTTGTTTGCTGATGTTTAAATTTTTGAGTTCTTTATATAGTTTGGATATTAGCCCCTTTTCAGCTGTAGAATTGGTGAAGATTTTTTCCAAATATGGAGACTGCCATTTTGTCTATTGACAGTGTTTTTGGCCTTACAGAAGCTTTTTCAGTTTCAAAAGGTCCCATTTTTTATTTGTTGATCTTAGATCCTGAGCTGTTGGTGATCTGTTAAGGAAGTTGTCTCCTATACCAATGTGTTCAAGGCTCTTCCCTACTTTCTCTTCTATTATATTTAACATATTCAGTTTTATGTTGAAGTCTTTGATCCACTTGGACTTGGGTTTTGTGCAGGGTGATAAATCTGCATTTCTCTACATGTAGACATCCAGTTAGAGCAGTGCCACTTGTTGAAGATGCTGCCTTTTTTCCATTGTATGGTTTTGGCTTCTTTGAAAAAAATCAAGTGGCTATAGATTAGTGAATTTATTTCTGGGTCTTCAGTTAGATTCCACCGACTAACCAGTCTATTTCCATGCCAGGAGCATGCAGTTTTTACTACTATTGCTCTATAGTACAGCTTGAAATCAGGGATGAAGATACCTCCAGAAATTCTTTTATTGAATACAATTGTTTTAGCTATTCTGGGTTTTTTGTTTTTCCATATGAAGTTGAGAATTTTTCTTTCAAGGTCTGTAAAGAATTGTGTTGATATTTTGATGGAGATTGCATTGATTATGTAGATTGCTTTTGGTAAGATGTCCATTTTTACTATGTTAATCCTACTGATCCATGAAAATGGGACATCTGTCCATCTTCTGATCCTTCTTCAATTTCTTCAGAGACTTGAAGTTCTTGCCATATAGGTCTTTGACTTGCTTGGCTAGAGTTACATGAAAATACTTTATATTATTTGAGGCTATTTAAAGGATGTAGTTTTCCCTAATTTCTTTCTCAGTCAGTTTGTCATTGGTATACAGGAGGGCTACTGATACTTGGAGTTTATTTTGTATCTAGCTACTTTGCTGAAGGTGTTTATCAGCTGTAGGAGTGCTCTGGTGGAATTTTTGTGGTCATTTATGTATACTATCATATTATCTGCAAACAACAATACTTTGACTTTTTCTTTCCAATTTGTATCCCCTTGATCTCTTTTAGTTGTCTTATTGTTCTGGCTAGGACTTCAAGTACTATATTGAAGATATATAGTCAGAGAGCGAGCAGCCTTGTTTTGTTTCTGATTTCAGTGGGATTGCTTTACCTTTCTTTCTATTTGATTTGGTGTTGACTATACACATGCTGTATATTGCCTTTATTGTATTTACAGATGTATCTTGTGTTCCTGATCTTTCCAAGACTTTTAACATGAAGAGGTGTTGGATTTTGCCAGTGCTTTTTCAGCATCTGAGGAGATGATCATGTGGTTTTTTTTCTTCCAGTTTATTTATATTGTGAATTGCATCATTGAATTTCCATATATTGAGCTACTCTTGCATGCCTGCAATGAATCCTACTTGATCATGATGGATGGTATTTTTTAATGTGTTCTTGGATTCAGTTTGTGAGTATTTATTATTTTTGCATCAATGTTCATAAGGGATATTGGTCTGAAATCCTTTTTCTTTGTTGGGTCTTTGTGAGGTTTAGGTATCAGGGTGACTGTGGCCTCATTGAGTTCAGTAGTGTTCCTTCTGTTTCTATATTGTGGATTAGTTTGAGGAGTAATGGTATTAACTCTTTTTTGATGTCTGGTAGAATTTTGCACTAAAACCATCTGGCCCTGGGCTTTGGTTGGGAGACTTTTTTTTTATGACTGCTTCTATCTCCTTAGGGGTTGTATGACTATTTAAATGGTTTACTTGATCTTGGCTTAACTTTGGTAAGTGAAATCTATCAAGAAAATTATCCATTTCATTTAGATTTTCCAATTTGTGGAATACAGACTTTTGAAGTAAAACCTAAGGATTCTTTGGATTTCCTCAATGTTTGTTGTTATGTCCCCTTTTTCATTTCTGATTTTGTTAATTAGGATATTCTCCCTCTGTTTTTCAGTTAGTTTTGCTAAGGATTTGTCTATCTTGTTGATTTTCTCAAAGACCAAGTTTTGGTTTTGTTGATTCCTTATATTCTCTTTGATTCTAATTTATTGATTTCAGCCCTGAGTTTGATGAATTCCAGCTGTCTACTCCTCTTGCATGTGCTTGCTTCCCTTTTCTCCCTAAAGCTTTCAGGTGAACTGTTAAGTTACTAGTATGGGATCTCTCCAATTTCTTCATGAAGGCACTTAACGCTATGAACTTTCCTCTTAGCACTGCTTTCATTGTGTCCTATAAGTTTGGGTATGTTGTGCCTTCATTTTTTATTAGATTTTAGGAAGTCTTTAATTTCTTTCTCTTTCTTTCTTTCTTTCTTTCTTTTCTTTCTTTCTTTCTTTCTTTCTTTCTTTCTTTCTTTCTTTCTTTCTTTCTTTCTTTCTTTCTTTCTTTCTTTCTTTCTTTCTTTCTTTCTCCCTTGACACAGTGGTCATTGAGTAGGGAGTTGTTCAGTTTCCATGAGTGTGTAAGCTTTCTGTTATTTCTGTTATTGTTGAAGTCCACCTTTAATTCATGGGGATCTGATAAAGTACAATATGTTAATTCAATTTTCTTGTGTCAGTTGAGGTTTGCTTTGTGAGAAGGTTCTGTGTGGTACTGATAGGAGAGTATATTCTTTTGTGTGTGGGTGAAATGTTCTGTAGACATCTATTAGGTCCATTTGATTCATGGCATCTGTTATTTTCATTATTTCTCTATTAAATTTCTGTCTCTATGATCTAATCATTGGTGAGAGTACCTGCTGGGCACTACCATCTTGGAAAGATTGTGGCTTCTAACTCTAGGCTTATTTCTTATTCTCTTCTTTATTTTTACTTCCAGCTACTCTGCCTCATTGGGAAAGCCATACATTTCTTGGTATAAGGCATCTATGTTGAAGATGGCTGCAGTTGGCTTGACAGTTAAAACTGATATTTCTGTTTTTTATCTTGAGGTATGATCTTGTGGAATGGGGCTAAAATCATGTGAGAAAGCAGGTGGTTACCACTATAGAAATGACTTTTGTTTTAAAGATAGCATAGTATTTTATATTTAAACTCTTAAATTAAGCTTTTAGAAATGTCTGTATTTAACAAAATGGCTTTAACAACTGACATTGTAGCCATCAGCTTTTGTCAGCTGGTTTCAGCAGGGTACTTAATGCTTCTGCCTTTAACTTTCACAATGTTTTTTCAGACTTACTGTAATATGAACATGTATTCTGGGTGCTGCTAAAACACTGCTACATACACTTTCCATTTTTCTTATTTAAGTCTTTAAGTGCTTTGTCAGCTAGGGAAGGAAGATGGGTAGGTAGGGCTTGGGTAAGTAGAGACTGGAGAGAAAAAAAGGAAGAAACTGGCAGGCCAAACCATGAGGAGTAGTTTGCATGGAATGCAGCCTCTGAAGTTTAGGTTGTTTATGGAGTTGGTAACTGGAGAATCAAGAACTCATGGTTTGGGAGTTTGGTTTAGAGAGCATGGTGGAAAACACCAGACTCGTGCCTGCATTCAGCTGCTAGAACCAAATAATGAGCCAAAATAACAAATAAAACCAGGAAGTCAGTTTACTAGATTGTTTTTGTTTAATTTGAAAGTGTAGGTATGGGGGCATGGGGGGTAGGGAGGAGATAAGCAATTTAGTTGAGAAAAGGAAATATAGAGATCCTGATTACAAACCCCAAACCACAAATGTTAGGTTCTTCCTTTCAGCATTTGAGTATCAGGAGAGGAAAAAGTCTTAATACTTCTAGAGAAACAAGAACAATCACTTTAAAAGGTTATTATAAAAGTCTCTGATTCTTAATTTAAAAAAGCCTTGTTGTCTATTCTTTGTGAATTTCACACCATGCACCCCGATCCCACTCTTCTTCTCCTTGTCCCATCATATGTGCTCTCTGCCTGTGCAGCCACACCACCAAAAGAAAATAAAAGATTAAAAAAACAAAACAACCCCCTCCAATCATCTCATCACCGAAGCTGTAGTGTGCCCCAGTGTGTCCCACAGTATACCCTTTGACCACACATCTTTACTTGCAAATGTTCATTGCAATGGATCATTGGTCTGGTTTGAAGCCTCCAGTTTCTGCTGCATTATCAATATTGGATTCTCACTCAAACTTTTCTCGGATATCCTGTCATTGCCCTGTGTTGAAACCCTGCAATTTTGGATCTACAGGACTGTCCCCTTCACTCACTCCAGAAGTTCATAGATGCAGTAGATATTGGGGTAGGATAACTCAAAGCCTTGAATCTGGGTGTGAATAGTTGTTAGGTTGGTCAGCCTGCCAGCTCTCCTACATCCATACCACCAGGGGAAACTCTCCAGCACAACCCAGGCTAGCTCACCCAATGAAACAACCACGAAGGGGTGGGGCTAGCTCTTCATGCCCTGGGGGTCTGCTCACTTACCACCTCCTACCATTGTCAGCTCTCCCCAGTGCTGTAGCTGGTGAGAGGTAGGGCCAGCTCTCCTGTTCTCATGACCATGGAGGTGCACTTGGGTGTCTTTCTTCTGGCTGCCCTGGGCTGGTGGGGCTGGGGATAACTTCTTAATTTTTTAAAATACACTTGACTGGATGTGAAATAACAATAAACATTTCTGTTCCATATCCTTGAGATACAATCTTCAAAATTCCTTTTAGTTGGATGACATTTATCTTTCAAACATCAACTCTGATAGATTGAACATTTTTCCTACATTTATTTACTCTCTCTGTGTGTGTGTGTGTGTGTGTGTGTGTGTGTGTGTGTGTGTTTGTGTGTTGTATGTGTGCCGTTTTGTGTAAGGGTCAAAGGACAGCTTGCGGGGTCTGTTCTTTCTCTTCTCCAATCAGGAGAGTCTCAGGGATTGACTCAGATTGACAGGCTTAGTGACAATTACTTTTACCAGCTGAGCATCTCAGTGGCCCAGAATGTTGCAATGACTCCCAGTGTCAGACTGAACACACATTTATACCTGGAAACTGAGTTGCGAATGTCCAGATTGTTATTTTTACCATTGATATACACTGGGATAGTCTCATCTGAGATAACCTACACCGTCCATGGAGGAAATGGGACCCTAGTATCTCCTTAGGAGCTGTGGCTTAGTAAGAGATTTATGGAGGAGGAAGACTATAATTTCCGAACTTCAATGCTGGAAGAGTGTTCAGTGAGCCAATGTCAACGACGATAAAGCACCACGGGTCATTTCTAGCAACAGTTTACAACATGGTACTGTCACTAGAATCTCAGATTTGTACTTTGTCTCAACAAAAATCCCTGGGACACAGACGTGCATAGAGGCAAATAGATTAATTTAAAGCTGGCTGTGAAGAAGACAGAGAGGAAGAAGACTGTTTCAAATCAACCTCCATCTCCCCATCTAACCCTTCTTGGGGAGGAAAAAAAAAAAAAAGGTTCAGAGAGACAGTCTTCATTACCTAGAGGTGTGCTGCTTTTCTCCTCTCTGTAGGGAGCCTCCCAGTGCATTTGGCTTTCCTACAACTGACTTTCCTATAACTACTCCCAGAGCCCAAGAAGGACCTCAGCGTTGAAGGATTAGGGATGGAGGGAAGATAAAAGGAAGGAAGAAGCTTCACTGAAGCTAGATTCAGTGAGCCCTGTTACGCTATCTCAAACTATAGCCCTTTGTGTGGTGTGACCACTCTAAGAGGAATGGATTTGAGAGATGATGCTGTGGGCAGCCTCTCTGACCTCTGCTTCTTTCCTGTGGAAGAGCATGAAGGCCACACGTGAAGAAATCGAGAAACAGAGATATCTGTCTAAGCAGGCAAATGGAGCTGAGACAAGAAGGGCTTCTGGATAAACCTTAGAACTGAGAGGGAACCTCCTTCAATGCGAAGAATAAGAAATGTAAATAAAAGTGCAATTAAGAGCTTTGAACTGAATTTCAGTATTTTATGAGACTGCAATGCTTTTCACATCTCATTTGAAGTCAAGCTGAACCAGGGGCCCAGGAATATACCCACTGGAGGAGACCTGGTGACTGGCAATCCGACAAGAGGCAGCACTTGTTGTGGGGGTAGGGACAAAGCTTAAGGACACCAGGGCTAGATTCTGCTCTGTCTGACTAGACAGTCCTGGGGAAGTTACTTCTCCACTGGGGCTCCCTGAGTTGATTTTGTCTTGCTTATAAAATATAGGGATTTTCCAAATTTAGTATCAGGTAGAACATAAGATCTGTAGTTTATGGTACTTGGTATGTATGCATGGTTTTATAACAAATGAGTCAAAAAAATCTAGTGGCTTAAAATTCCAATTACTGATTGCTCTTCAAGGACCTCTGGGCTGTTTGGCTCCAGTGGTGTCATTTTATGCTTCACGTGGTCCTGGTTGAGTTATATCGTGACGCTAAACTGAGTAGCCAAGTAGGCTGGAGGTAGACTATATAAGAATTCTCTATTATGTTTGGTCCCTTAGTGAGTGACTGGAACAGTGGACATCAGGGTACAAACTGGCTTTCTCTTCAGGATGATGGCACAATTTGTTACAATGACAACCAGTTTGTAAGAGAGAGAAGAATTCAACAGACTCCCAAGGGATAGATCTAGAGTAGACACAGCATGATGCTTTTCATGTTATATTGTTACAGTTTCATGGCAATGGGAGCTTGGGAAACTTGAAGCATTTCTTCATAACAAAATTTACCACCAAATTGTTGAAATGCTAATTGAATGTCAGGAAAGATAGAAAGACAAACCAACAGAAGGAAGAGAGCCCAAGAGGAAACACAGAGTCAGAGACCCGCTTATCTACGCAATCAGGAACACCACAAAAACACTAAACTGCAAGCTAGAATATGTTTGCAGACGATCTGGTGCAGACTAGGGCAGGGTGTGTGCATGCTGCCTCAGTCTCTGTGAGTCCGTAGGATCTATGCTCATGTTTGTTTAGAAGGTTTTATTTTCTTGGTGGTCTCCATCCTCTCTGACTCTTACATTCTTTCAGCCTCCTCCTTCTCAGGGTTTCCTGAGATCTGGAGGGAGGGATTTGATGAATACATCCCAGCTGAGTGTTCCAAGGTCTGTCGACCTCTATAGAATGTCTGGCTGTGGTCTCTGTATTTGTTCTTATCTGCTGCAGGAGGAAGTTTCTCTGATGATGGCTGAACAAGGCACTGATCATATTTATCTCTCTCCCTTGCTGAAATCTTAGATTACATTCATAAAGCTAGCCCCCAAGGTATTTCCTTATTTGGCCACTGACTCATTCCTGAGACTTACCACCAAGGTCCAGCTATCAAAACACCAAGGTCCAACAATCAAAATTCATTATTTGGCTAACCTGTCTGACAGTCAAGATTTACCAACTCACCCTAACACAAACTCTGCCCCCCTCTCCTTAAGAGCCTACTCCTTAGCCAGGTGGACATGGTGACTGCATGCCTTTAATCCCAGTATTTGGGAGGTAGAGGCAAGCAGAGCTCTATGAGTTCAGGGGCCAGCCTGTTCTACCAAGAGAGTTCCAGGACAGCCAGGGCTATTACACAGAGAAACTCTGTCTCAAAAACAAACAAACAAACAAACAAACCCCCCCAAACCCCCAGCCCCCCTCCCCATCAAAAATCCCCAAACCAACCAACCAAAAAACCAAACCAACCAACCACCCTCCCCCGCCAAAACCTACTCCTGCAACAATACCTCCCATCTGCCTTTCACCAATCTAGAGGCATCCTACCCCCCCACACCCCATCCCCCCACCCCTGCTGCTTCTCCCTCTGTGGTAATTACTCTCCTTTGTGCTGAGAACTTGGTGTCTTGGTGTGTTCTGTACCAACTCTGAGGGGATCTCTTACTAGTTCTATCCATTTGTCTACAAATTTCATGATGTCATTTTTTGCATGATACATTCAATTTATTGGTCTTTGGGGAATGAGATACATCGCCGTATTATAACCAAACCATTAGTCTTGTCATTTCATTTCATCAACATTAGCTGGTTCATTTTCATGGCACAGGCCTTTCTGCACAGATTTAAGAGAAAGGTTTTTTGAAAAGTTTGCAAGTCCTTTCTGTAGATTTACAAAAAGTTCATTCTGTTAACTTTTTTTTATTGTTCATAATGTTTAGTAGTAACCAATTTTGCCTTGCTTTCAGCCTTGGAGGTAGTTTTGGCAGGCTATATGAAATACTTTCCTGGACTTCTATCCTTTTAAATTGTTTTTGGCCATTGTCAAACTTTGGGAAGTTCATGCAGCTACTCATGTTCCCAGTGACAGCATCCATAATCTCAGAACACAGGAAGTACATGATGTCATTATTTTAATAACTGAATAACACACCATTGTGTAAATGGACCACATTTTCTTTATCTATTCTTCTGTTGAGAGACATCTGGGTTGCTTCCAATTTTTGGCCACTATAAATAGAATAGCAATGAACATGGTTGAGCAAGTGTCTCTGTAGTAGGATTAAGCATCCATGTCTTGTTCAATTTTGATGTGATAGTTTTTTGTTTTTTTTTATGTTTTATTTTGTTATATTTTTAAAAATGAAAACCCAACCACTAGGGTAAAGGTTAACAACTGAACTGTCATTTATACTTTACCTTAAAAAGGTAAAGTATCACATCTTCAATGATGTGATACTTGGTTTATTAACCTCTCTAAGGCAACCCTCATGTATAGGAGTAGATGGCCGACATGTAGTAAACTCCATAGTTTTTGTGTGTGCTTTTATTTGGCTATAGTTTGGTGGGTATTTTGGGATTTTTAAAAATGTTTTCTTTTGGTTTTGGGGGATTTGTTGTTGTTTTTGGTTTCTGCTTGGGAGAAGGGGTCTAGAAGGACTTAGGGGAGGGGAAGAATATGATAAGATACATTTAAATAATAAAAGCATATAATAAGAAAATAAAAGCAAGCACAAAAGAAAGGAGCCTAGTCTTAGGTCATCCTGCATAGATCAGTATAAGAAAAAGTGAGACTATATGTATTGAAATATTGTATAGTGTCATATGTACAGTTTTTGTTTCTTAGTATTTCAAAAACTTTATTATTTTATGTGTATGGCAATTTGCCTGAATGCATGTGTACATAGTGATCTTGGAGACCAGAAGAAGGTGTTGGATCCCCTGGAAATGGAAGTACAGATGATTGTGAACCACCATGTGGTACTGGGAATAGAACACATGTCCTTTGGAAGAATATCCAGTACTCTTAACCACTGAGCCATCTCTTTAGCCCCTATTTCTTTTTAAAAAAATGTTTTATTAATTTATTCAGATTACATCTCAATTGTTATCCCATCACTTGTATCCTCCAGTTCCTCCCTCCCTCCTGCTTTTACCCTATTCCTCTCCCCTAGGACTATGATCGAGGGGGATCTCCTCCCCCATTATATGGTCATAGGCTATCAAGTCTCATCTTGATAGCCTGCTTATTCTTTCTCTGAGTGCCCCCAGGCTAGCCCCTATTTCTTTTTGAGCCAGAGTTCACTATGTAGCCAAAGCTAGCTTGCAATTCACTGTGTAGCTAAGGCTGGCATTGACCTCATTATCCAAATGCTAGGATTACTGATGTGCCTCATTGTGTTTGGCCAAATTTTTTGGTTTTATGTGCTATTTAAAAATAAGATATTTGATCAATGTGATTGCTCTTCTTGGTTGTCAACCTGACTACATTTGGAGTGAACTAAAACCAAAATGGGCCACATGTGTGTGGCGTTTTTGCTTAACCTAAAGAGAGAAGATCCACACCTAATCTGGATTTTGAGTGTGGGAAGGCACATCTTTAATGCAGATCTTTTGAGGTGAGAAGACACACCTCTACTGTCGGCCATGCCTTCTGCTGGAAGCCTATAGCCTCATACATATCCTCATGTGTGGAAGAAGGAAGTTTGCTCTTTACATTCTTGCTTTTGCCTTGCTAGCAAGTCCATTTCTTCATTAGCGTTAGAGCCTACTTTTTGGGAATTGTGGAATGACTTTGGGACTTTGGTCTAGAAAAGCCATTGACTGTTGAGAGCTCAGTGAGAAGTTCTGTAGAAGCCTGCAGATGATGGAGGCCTGGCTTCTGAAGTTTACAGACTATCCAGCCCATTTGTTACTTTGCATTAAGATTCTGTGGTTTTGGTTAATTGGGGCTGAAGAATCAGCTGTGACTAACAAGATTCCAGAACCACTAAAGTAGTAAAACCTTTGATTGGTTACTTGATGCTGGACAGCTGGAGCTGAGAAATTAGTGGTGATCAAGAGGAGACCAGCATCATTTTCTTGGAAGCATTTCCTAAGAATAGCTCACAGAAGCTGTGGTTCAGTCATGGCCAAGGTTGTACCTTATGCTGGCAGTCGAAGTTAGTTGAAGTTGGTAGTGTGTTTTGAAGGTGTGAAGGAGTCTGCGGAGCAGCAAAAGCTTGGCATTGCGTAGCAGGGTTAGAGTTCCTGAAGAGAACCCAGGAGAGGCTACTGGTGAAAGTGCAGCCCAGTTGCAGCAGGAGACTAGCATTTTGTAGATGCCTGTACCATGAATGACCATCAAAAACAGCAGCAGCAGTGAAGTGGAGCCAAACAGAGCCATGAAGACAAGCTGTGTGTTCTGCAGAGGTTGGAGCCAGAAAGGCGGCCCAGCCCCCTTTTGAAGAGACTAGAAACATGTGAGTGAATACCAGATAATTAGACATTGAGTTACTTGCATTTTTAGAGTTTGGTTTTGGTTTGTTCAGATTGTTACTATGTCTTGGTTCTTCCCTTTTGAAGTAAAAAACTAAGTTTTAAATTTGATTGGAGCCCATGGTTGAGAGACTGGGTTTTAAAAGATACTTTTTAAAGAAGAGACTGAACTTTTAAAGTATTTGAATTTGTAAGACTGTGGACTTCTATGTTTGAAAATATTTTATATTGTGATGCCAATATTAATGTGTAATCTTGGGATGAACAAGAAAGGAAATGTTATAGCTTAACAGTGATTTGTTTGTGTGTTGAGTTGACAAGGGGTCAGTTGTGTTAGATAATTTTATGTCAACTTACACGAGGTAAAGTCAGCTGACAAGAAGGAACCTCAATTAAGGAAATGATCTCATAAGATGGGGCAGTAGGCAAGCCTGTAGGTCATTTTCTTAGTGATTGATATGGGAGTGCCCATTGTGGGTGGTGCCATCCCTGGGACTCAGGATCCTGGGTTCTATAAGAAAGCAGGTGGAGCGAGTCAGTAAGCAGCAACAGCACCTCTCCATGGGCTCTGTATAAGCTCCTGCCTCCAAGTTCCTGCCCTGTTTGAGTTCCTATCCTGATGTTCTTTTATGATAAACAGTGCTGTGGAATTATAAGCCAAATAAATCTTTCTTCCCCATGTTACTTTGGTCACGGTTTTATCACAGCAATGATAATCCTAAGACAATCAATAAGTGTGTAATTGTTTACTGGGCCAATCTCCCTGGTCACTGAAAGGAAAATGGCCCATATGTGCTGCAGTCATCTCTTCTGCATGCATTCTGTTTCCATAGCAGCAATTCTCAACCTGGTGCCCATCTTTTCCAAGAGAGAGCATCCTCTTCTGTCCTCACCACAGACTGCTGCTCCACCTTCCTCTCCAGCTAGGAAGAGCAGTCTAGGAGTCTCCCATAATACCTTTCTTGACTGAATTATGAGTTAGAAGCTTCACATAAAATACAATTTTATTTCAATAGAATTTCAGAGTTAGTTCATTACAATACTTTCAAATGCTTTTTAGATGGTTCTTGGTCTCCTTAGAGAATTCTGTCTGTCGGATTTCTTATTACAGTATGCCTCTCTCCATTACAGTGTAGTGTCTACATCAATGGAGCAGGATATGCCTTACTCTATCATCTTGTTGGTGGGAAGAAAAGAGTTATCCAGTTTCATATGGCATCTTTAGACCATTCTGGTTCTTGTGGTGACATCTTCTGTCCCCTTGAAGGATGCTTGCCCTGATGGCTTTTGGTGTTGGATGTTGGTGCTGGGTTGCTTGCAGTTTGGCTTCTCTAAGCTAGGTAGAGTCTGGTGTGCTTTTTGGATGCCAACCTCATTCATTTCTTTTGGCTTTAAATGTCCACTGAGTCTCTGTGTGTATTAATGAACATGATAGGGTATGTGGGCCATAAGACAACCACCTCCCAGAGTTCCAGACAGGGAGTGGGTGAAGGAAGAACTCTCGCTCCAAATGTTCAGTTTGTCAGAGGCTTAGTTTGGGGAGAGAATCTGGAACATACTTTTACTGGTGTTTTCTTTCTTATGCTTTCAGTAGCTCTGGGCTGTAAAGGGTGGATTCCTCTTCTGATTTAAATTCTCTTTTCTGTCACTTTTAGTTTTATGGTTCTCTTATTTCTAGAATAGAAAAAATTCCGTATCAAGATGATATACTAAATGGGGACAAAAGAAGTTTAGACTTTCATAGGGGCAAGAGAGGGCAATGGGTTGGGCGTCTATGATGAGTACATATCATTTTTATGTATGAAAATGTCATCGTGAACCCATTTGGACAATTAACACACACTTGTAAAATCTGAGAAAAAAAGATTAGACTTTCTAACCTGTTGTGTTAATTCAAAGTATCATCAGTTGTTATCTCTCTTCATTCCTTTTTTTTTCCTTCTATTTTTGTGTGGATGTATGTGATGAGGGTGTGGTGTGATGAGGGTGTGGTGTGATGAGGGCGTGGTGTTTGTATGTGTATAGGCACTTGGTCAACATTAGCCATCTTTTATCTCTTTCCACCTTATTTTTTTTGAATGAGACTTTGATTAAAACAAGAACTTATTGATTGGGTAGACTTGTAGTTTATGAGCCTCGAGGAGACTCCTGTTTACACTTCTAATCACAGGAATCACAGGCATTTGTTATGTGCGCTTGCTTTTATGTGGGTGCTCGGGATCCAAACTGAGGTCCCCATGCTTGTGCGGGCCGAGTCATCTTCTAACCCCTCGTCATTCCTTCTTCAGCAGCCAGCTTTGCCTCTGTGCTTCTCACTCCCCACAGGTAGTTACTTGGATGATTAATGAAATACTGTAAATGTGAATCTGCAACAATATCATTCAAATATTTCTGTTGCTCCATTTGATCAAACAATACTGATGCAGGCAACATGTTATGTATACAATTTGCCTGAAGATAACTTCATCTTTTTTGTTTGCTGGGGCTTTTCTAAGTATTACCTAAAAGAGTGTCCCTACCCAGATCTAGCCGATCCTACCCAGATCTAGCTGATGGACAGGACATTCTCCACTGTTGAATGGAGACTGGGGTCTGACTTTCATGCGAACTCTGGTGCCCCATATTTGACCACATCCCCTGGAGAAGGAGGCCTGGTGGCACTCAGAGGAAGGACAGTGGGTTACCAAGAAGAGACTTGATACCCTATAAACATATACAGGGGGAAGAGGTCACCCTCAGTCACAGACATAAGGGAGGGCAGTAGGGGGAAAGCGGGAGGGAGGGAGGGATGGGAAGATACAAGGGATGGGCTAACAATTGAGATGTAATATGAATAAATTTAATAAAATGTTTTTAAAAAGAATGTCTGTTGATGGTATGGAGGGGAATAGTACCATTCCTGCATCAAAATAGGAGACTCAGGTCAGAGTTGGGGAGGAGAAACAAAACCTACCTCAGGATGTCAGGAAATGATAGAAATCACCCTGGATGCTTATTTGCAAAGATGGTGGGAGCAGAGTTATAGTTTGACATGGGCAGGAGGCTTTCCTCTATGAAAAAGCCGAGGCTGAGACTTCAATTGAAATGATATAGACAAAGACAGAAGCAATTGGTACCTTCAGATTTTTTTCTTACAGCAAATTTCTTTTTATATGAAGTTGGGTTTGTTGACCTTTAAATCAATTACATGTGTCCTAATTGCTTTTCTTGTTCTGATGTGTGAAACCTAGGAGACTCACGGTGAAGATGTTTATCAGTAAGTTTGAAGGAGGTAGCCTGGGCCTGAGGTAAACCAGAGAGACCAAATGGTAAAATGTAAAAGAGTCCCAAAGGGTATTTGTTTGTTTGGTTTTGGTTGTTTTTATCTTTCCTTTTCTGTTTTCATTTTTTGAGGCAAGGTATCTCTGGCTGTCCTGAAACTTGCTACCTAAAACAGATTGGCCTCAAACTCAAAGAGATATCCCTGCCTCTGCAAGTCTGGCCCTTGAACTTTCATGAGCAGAGGTTCCCACCCTGGGCCAGCTAGTCAGAAAGAATGAAAAAGAGAAGAGGAAGCAAAGCTCAGCAATTGGCCTCTCTTTGTTGGAGCTGTAGATTGCAGACAAACAAGCAGAGGAGAATGGAACCATCTGTGTCCTTGTGATGATGGTTGGAGTGAAACACCAGAAAGAGCTCATGAATAGCTTAATACAGGCATGAGAGGTTGATCACAGAACCGCCTTTGATCGTTGATATGTATAGATTTACCGGTTGGTGGATAAGCATTTCCCCTCTTGTGCTGTCAACTGAGAGGGCCCAGAAGAAATGACGCCATGGTGGTAAAGAACACAGGCAGCACCCAGATCTCAGTTTCCAACAAAAGCAACCTGGGTGCTTTGGAGAAAGGTTGTCTGCAGAACTCTAATAAGAAGTAAAAATGTGACTGAACTTTTTATAGTGGCATAAAATAAGGGAATACAAAATAAAATAAACAAACAATATCTCCGCCCCCAAAGATGAGGTGTTCATCAAAGAGGTATGGAACACAGTTCTCAGCAGCAAAAGGTGAAATGTTGAATAACAGAACAAGATGCTATTATATTATTATTCTAATTAGAAAATAAATATCGGAGTGGCTGCTAATACTAAACAACGACCAAATAAGTAAATTTGAGACTACACACATTTCTCACCATAGAAAAACCCCAAGTAATTCATGTACCTATTTTGCTCTCAAAGAAGAGAGGCTTAACTTGTTACTCAGTAAGTGTGGGACATATATTGTGACTTTTTTTTCTAAAGAATGGATCCTGAAAATGGAGAAAAGAAAGTAACTTTAAAGTAGGGAAGTTTGAAAAGCACTCTGCAGGTCACATGACCTAGGTTGGCATGTGCAGTGATTCATCACTGTACCCTTGACGGAATGAGAGTGCAATGTTACCTCTATGGTGTTCTTGCCCCAGAGGAATCATGGGGAAAACATCACAAAACATCAGAGGGGCACTCTTTAAAATACCTTACCTGTGCCATTAAAAGAAGAGAAATGTCACAGCCAAAACGAGCCTGAGAAGACATGCAGACAAAATGAGGTAGAATCCAAGAAGAAGACAAGCTGAAAGTGAAGAAAATGTGGACCCTAGCTGATAACCATATGCCAGTACTAGATCCTTAATCATGACAAGATGTTGACATTGTAGAGAACCAAGATGAGGAGCATGGGGACTGTCTGTTTTTGTTGTTGTTTATTTCAGTTTATCTCCTAAGTTCAAATTATTCTGCAGTAGTTAATATTTAAAAATTGGCAAGGTAGAATGAGATCCCAATAAACTATAATATGTCTTGTCTTCTTCATGTGACAACTGTGCATATTTCCTTAAGTTGCCAAGACTTTTCATTTATGGTGTAGAGGTGACAATAGCCATAGCATCAATGAAAAAAACTAATACAGCTGATGTTCTGTGCCTAGCCCAGAGTTATTTGCTAACTTCCCTGCCTCACTATTAGTTTTTCTTTCTCTATTCTCATTCTTGTCTAACAGAGTAGAATGGCTCCCTTGTAGCTGCACTGTGAGAATAGACTACCCATTAATATCCGCTTTCTCTTGATTCATCCACTCTAGTCTGCGGCATTTGAAAAGCTGGTTCCTGCATGGGTGCTTGCTAAGAGGGCCTTTCCAGAAATGCATTTGTTTTTCTACAGAGCCGTGCCTTTCCTAAGACATGGGGACAGATGATCCAGGGAGCTGGCAGATGGCTGTGTGCCTCTCCATTGAGTTAGCCTTCTGGCCCTTTACTTGTAATTGTTGGTCTCTGGATCGGATCATTGTTAACACTCACCAGGCCTTCCTGGCACAACACTGCAAGGACAATGAGCCAAGGGAACCAAAGCCAGACTATTTCATCCTTGTCACCAGCAGGGCATTGTAGGCAGAATTACTGTGTCCCTGGATCCTGCCATCTTCTTGTCTAGGCGTAGAAGGTTCTCTCTCACAAGATTATTTTGAGGACCAGCATTGAATATAAAACATGAAGGATAAAGTCATGCTGAATGTTGCCTTTGTGCTCTACAATTTCCTGCTCATCTCAGGTCTTCTCTTTGAAGCAGATCATATCATTGCATCATGTTTTAATAAAAAATATTGTCTTTGGGCTATTAAGTCATTTTTTCCAAGTCTGGTATAGAGCATAGCCAAGATTCGACCTCAGGTCCCTTGCTTCCAGCTTGGGGCTCACTTGTGATACTGTATGTTGTGATGTCATTTGACCTTCTTTGAACCTCAAGTGCAAGACTGCTTCCTTAGTTGGTGGCACTCCATTCAATACCAGCAAGTGTATAATTTCCATACTCATTGTGTGGTTCTTTTAGCTCACTGCTCCCATTTCAGTGTGACCTTTGCAGTCTGAGAGCAGCAGAGGTTAGGCTTCCTTGGTCTCTAAGTCTCCCCCTACTCCCATGAATAGCTGGCTTTACTATTAATCTACCATTGATAGACATAGAACCCAACAGCCCCCTCCTCAAACAAGCAAGCTAAAAAACACTTAACAAAAAGAGCCAACACTATGGAGTCAGGAATCCTGTGACATGCCACCTCTGCTTTGGTAGCTAGAAGAAGAGTGTGAGCCTCCCCAAGGCTTCCAAAGTTTCAGGGAGCCCAGGGTTGTTTTGGGATGACTCCTCAGGATTCTGCCTGGTTGTCCATCTTGGTGGCCAGTGGAACCCACCCATTTTGTTTTGGAGAAACACAAGGCTTAGTCTAACATGATGACAATATTTCAATGGCATACAGTGCCTTGTGGACTTGTACGCCCTTAGCTCAGCTTTGCTCTGTTGGCCTTGGACAACTGCTTGAGCTTCATCTGGTTCCTTTGAACAAAAGACCAAGTCTCAGTGTCTCTTTTTGTCAGTTAGGGCCTTGAGAGTCTCCTCATTAGCGTTGGGGTCCATCTCAAAGTGTTAGGTTTTTCGTTGTTGTTATTGTGTTGTTGATGGTTTGTTTTTTTCACCTGGTGCTGCTTACAGATGAACTCTGCTCGTTGTCTCCATCAGAGCTACTTCCATCTTGGCTGTAGCTCACTTGAGCTCAGTTTGTCAGTTTTTGGCCTCTAAGTCTTAGGATGCTGCTGATAGGCTCTTTGTTTGCTTCTGTTCTTCTGTTTGCTTTGTTGTTGTTTCCTTCTATCGTCAAAGTTAGAAAGCCAGTTCCTCGGTATAAGAAAATATTTTTCCCATTCTTCCATTCCCAAAGGGTCCAGGAGCCCCACAAGGACACCATGAAGGCTGGTGGATCTGGACTGAGGGGGGCCTGCATAAACTGTTGCACCAACCAAGCTCAATGCATGCAGTAAACCCAAACCCCATGTTCAGATCTAGCCAATGGACTATTTGCTAAGGTTGTGTGGAGGGTGAGGACTACCTTTGGTATGAACTCTGGGTCTTTGGTATGAACTGTGGTGCCCCAGATTGGATCACTTCCTCTTGGTAGGGAGGCCTGGTGGACTCATAGGAAGGATAAGCAGACTACCAGATGAGACCTGATAGGCTGTGATAATATGGTGTGGGAGGAGGTCCCCTTCTGTCACAGGTCTAGAGGAGGGGAAAAGGGTGAAAGAGGGAGGGAAGGGGGAATGGGAAGATACAAGTGAGGGGATAACAATCAGGATGTAATCTGAATAAATTATTAAAAAATAATATTCTGCCAAAAAAGAATTTTCTCCAGTGTCTCTTTCTTCACAGTTGTTGGTTCAGTCTTGTGAATAATTATATTATAAATTTTAACATGTAAGGAGTCACTAAGAAATCTTGTCAATCTGTAGATTGATTCAGTAGGTCTGAGATGAGGCTTGGAACTTGGCATTTCCAGTATGTTCCAGGTGATGTTAGTGCCCCCAGCCTCAGAGCACAGTTTTAGGGGAAGTTGATTGGCTACTCATGATTTCACAGGACGGGTGGATTTTCCCACTGCTGCAGAAACCTGTGTCAGCAGTAAACAGGAATGGGGTCCAGGGAGTCTGGGAATGCCTCCTGAGGCTCCCGGATAGACAGGCACCAAGACTCAGCCCTTGTCCTCACAGGCTCTTTCCAAATGGAATGTGAGTTCCCCAGTCCAGGAGGCACAGCGAGATTCTGTGCCCACTAGGTTATGGTGTGATAAGGAAACAGATGTTGGCAAGCCAGTGATGGAGGTGGGTGGGGGACATTACAACTCTGGTTTGCTTCCAGTTACTGGCTGAGACACACCTTCAGTGAGACCACAGGCAGCTGTTGCCTTGTTCAGTCTTGTTTCCTTTTACACTCTGTAATTCAGTGTAATGCATTAGTCTCAAATGTGGGGAGAATTTGGAGCCATATTGGCTCTGGAAAAAGCCTCATTGAGTGTGATATGATTAATCTAAAAAGAGTGCTTGGTTCTTACGTGGAACCTCCGATTCTAAGAACATGGTTGGCATCAAATAACTAGAGTTTATCCTGTAAGATACCAAACAATTACAGGCATATTGCATGAATTTTACCTTCCAACAATCATCCATTGTAAAATTTAAAATGCTTTATAGTAGAAGTTGATGGCAAAATGTAAGGACATACAATTATCTCAATAGATAAGCTCCATATCACTTTTTTAAACATAAAGTTTAAATTCTCCTTAGCTCTTGAGTGATTTTTGTTTAAGTCTCCAGACTAAGCAACTACTACCATCAAGGGATTATATTATAGGTTTCTAATTAATGTTCTTATTATGCCCCAAATTATAATGATTGGAAAGGTCTCATTGTACCACTTTATTTTTTTCTGAATGGAGACATAGTATTTGTGGATCTTCATGGAGCAAACTGTAGTAATTTAACACATGACTGCAGTATGACAACAAATGATGAGGTCTGTGGAGTATTTGTCTGGCATTTTAACAGAACATATTTTCGGATTTGATAATGGAGGAGTTGTGATCTTGTGAAGGAGTCATGCTGCTTTCGTTTTAGAAATGTTTCTTATGTTTCGAAGTAGTTATTTGTTGGGATAAACTTCAGCTTAGTTTGAAATCTCTTAAATTTTTTTTCTTAATTTATCATTTAAAGCAAAATAGAATAGGAATACCTATAATTCTTTGTTAAGTAATATATGTCTAATGGGAACACAGGTATACAAAACAGTGATGATAAGATCTACTGACCTCAAGTGATCATTCTGACTTACCTTTTAAAAAATTGTTCAGTTTACATCCCTTTTGCAGCCCCTCTCTTCTCCTCCTGGTCTCACCCTCCCACCTTCTTCTCCCCTTTCCGCTTCTCCTTCCCCTTAGAAAAGGGGAGCCCCTTTCCCAACCTGCCCTGGCACATCAAATCGTATCAGGACTATGCATGTCCTCTTCTCCTGAGGCCTAACAAGGCAGCCCAGCTAGAAGAAAATGATCCATAAGCAGGCAACAGAGTTCATGTCAGAGACAGCACCCACTCTAATTGCTAGGGGGCCTCATGATGACGAAGCTACCCATCAGCTACACATGGGTCAGAGGCCTAAGTCCAGTCAATGTTCTTTGTTTGGTGGTTCAGTTTCTGTGAGCCTCCATGCTCCTTGGTTAGTTGACTCTTTTGGTCTTCTTGTGGAGTTCTTGTCCCCTTTGGGTCCCTCTATTCTTCTTCCAACTCTTCGACAAGACTCCCTGAGCTCCACCTAATGTTTGGCTGTGGGTCTCTGCATCTGTTTCAATCTGTTGCTGGCTAGAGCCTCTCAGAGGAGAGTTATGCTAGGCTCCTGTCTGCAAGCATAGCAGAGTACGGTTAATGGTGTCAGGGGTTGGGTCTCCCCATGGAGTAGGTCTCGAGTTGGGCCAGTCATTGTTTGGCTCATCCCTCAATCTCTGCTCCATCTTTATCTGTGCACACCTTGTTGACAGAGTGCATTTTGGGTTGAAGGTTTTGTGGATGGGTTGCCGTCCTACTCCACCCACTGGAGCTCTGCCTTTAGTATAGGAGCTGGCCACATCAGTCTCCATATCTCTCGCTGCTATGAGTCTCAGAGTCACCCCCAGATCCTCCCAAGTGCCTGCCCCATCTCAGGTCTCCAGCTTGTCCCGGAGTCTCTTCAGATGCACACCAAGGACCTTTTTATTGTTTGCTTTGAGGGCCACAAGGAATTTAAACATTCTAATGCCTCCTTGAAAATAAAAATACTTTTTTCCTTCCTTTTTTCAGATGGATATATATTTTGATGCTAGAGGGAGTCCTGGTTTGTGTGTTTAACTCCTGGTAAAGTTAGCTCTTTTTGTTGTGCAACATGCACAAATGGGCCTTAAGGGACAGAAGTATACCTGACTAGTTATCCAACTATACAGCCAGAACTGAGAAGATAGGTCTTGGCTAGCAGGGAAGGAAGGAACTGGTACCCAAGTTGGGACTCAGGTTTTTGGCCTGGAGCATTGAGATCCATGGCAAATCATTTGTCTGTTGAAGGTTTCTGTGAAATCACAGTGAGTTGCTTCCACTTGCAATGAGTATGTGGGAGCAAACGGGGTTGGGGTGGGGTGAGTCAGCTATGGCCACAGAGGGGCAATTCTCTGTAGCTGTACCAGAGAGAACTCCTAGCAAGTGGGGTAAGATGGCTGTTGTCACATAGCAGCTGACCAGGAGCTGGGTACTAAACTCACAGATCAGGGTATTCTTCATTTCTCTTTGTTATTCCAAAGATTTAGCAAATTTCACTGAATTATTCTAACTCTGTCTTAAGTATGCTAAGAGGAAATAGAGACAGAGCCTAGACACTTGAGTTATAAGGTTTGGAGGGAGAGAGGTTAGTTTAAGGATAGTAGCACTGACTTCTGAGATGTCCCTAAGAAACAAGGGAGTTGCAGGGGTGCTGGTACTGTAAGTTGCATCCTTCCTGACTCATGGAAGACACCCTTCCCTTTGGATACTGTGTGTGTGTGTGTCTAGTTATATCAAGAAAGGGGGCATCTTGACAAGTCTTCCTTGGTTTGGTACTTTGGTTGGTCTTTCAAGTCCTGTCAGTGGATGGTTGGTCTGTGTACCTACTAACATACAGGTTTTGATTCTTAGCTAGGCCTGTTTAGATTTAGAGATGTGCAGTTCACGTCTAGGCTTTAGGACTTCTAGCGTGATGATCATGATGTAAAAATGAGACAGGACATAAAAGTCAGAGCCTCCTCCAGACTTTTTCTTCTGAATCAACTTATTGAAATTAATCTGGCTGTTACAAAGAATAACATTAATATTAAAGCAGACAAGACTATGTGAATATTAACAATTGCAATCAGAGGTTTGCACTTTGCTGGTCTTACAGCGTCAATGTGTTAAACCAAGAGGCTCCATTTCCCTAAGCACCAAATACAGCATCATTCATTATTGTAGTTGGCTTACAGTGATGGCTAGGATGGTATGATCAAATGAGCTGGATTCCGGAACTGCTGTTCCATTTACATAATAATGTATTACCTGTCATATTTGAGAGTGATTGCATCGATGGAAACATTTTCACTTCTTCCACAGGAGGAATTTATTTTTCACCATCAGCTCTCACACCTATGTTGCCCAAATGCTAAGCTGACAGAGTGTGTTTAAACTAAAGAATTTAGGACTGGTAGATCTGGATTCCTTCCCATGACATTTTTGATGTCCTCAGATCTTTGGTGCTGGTATATTTTGTGGCCCTGGGGTGTATAATGACATTGTGTCTCCAAATTAGGCCTTTTTTGTGCCGTAAGTATCAAATAAAGAAAAAAAAACTTGTCCTTAGCATTTTCTGATAGATGGAATTTTTTCTTTGAATAGAGGTATGTCTTAGAAAGCCTAACTTTGAATACATTATTCCTTCTTGAAAAAAAATCCTGATTAAGAGCAGGAACAGTGATAATCAAATATTTAAAAATATGCAAATGCAGCACTGTCAGTTTCTCTCAGTGTGCCCAATAATATTTGATAAAAATATAAATGAGTGATTCTCTTATGAAATAACACAAATTATTCTTTGGGAGAATATAATTTTGCTATAAAGTAAAAAATGTTTTAATATTTATATAAGAAAACCACAACACGTTTATAAGTACTCTATCAAGCATCTTTACAATGGGGCCACCATGACATCTGGAAACGCAATAAATATTCACGGACACACGGAGTATGAAATATACATCTTGATTTTTATAATCGTGTGTGCTTTATTTTTTACACAAATGGAATGGAAGTGTTGAATATTTACACTTAACAGGAGTGTAAGCTGTGCAGTGCCTCTGTAAACTCCAGCCAGGCAAGGAGGAATTCCCCCTCCCTCGCTCCCTCCCACTCTGCATTACAGCTCGATGGAGAAACACCCTGTCAGAGAGAAGCACAAAATTGTCATAGTAAAAGGATCTAATGGGCACAGCCTGGTGCACTCAGGAGTTAAGATACACTTAGGAAACACAAATTTGAAAAGAAGAAAAGTTTGTCATCCCATTGGGAGTCAACCATACCGCTTGGCTGTCTGTCCTTGTGAGATGTGAGGGAGATGCTATGCTCTTAGCTGATCTTTGTCTAAATTCTCTGCCCGTCTTAGCTTGTCTCCAGCTGCTACAAGGAACTGCACAGCTGTACGAAAAATGGTTTCAGTGAGGAGGAATATTTACAGACTGAAGTGTGTGTGTTTCCAACCACAGTGACTCATACCTCATGTAAAGTGTGTACATGGTGTGCACACCATAGATACCATACACTTAATTAATGCACATCCACAGAATTCTCTATGGAGCTTCCTGGAAAATCAGTTGTTATATAGGAGGTGCCCGACATACTTTGAGGGAACTCATGTCTCCCCAGGAGTGACTCATTAGTATAATAAATTTAGGAACTAGCCTTAGTCCTTGGCTTAAATGCTTTTTGTAGGAATTTTAGACAGGACCAAGGCAGGAAAAAAAAAAAAGATGTCATGTCACTGGCAAGTCCATTCAATCTCACCAGAGCAATCACCAGCTGAAAAGCAGAGGGGGCTTCACATGGAAATGGGAAAAAGAAAGTAGAGGGAGAAATCTCTCTCCAAACTAGGGCGGTGTCATGGCTTCAGTGAGGTTTGTGAGAATAGTGGTTGGGGCCAGAGTTTGCCTCTGTTGAAAGGAAGTGTCCTCAGCCTGGGGGGTGCTGGGAGTGGGTTCCTGGAGACAGGCCCAGGCAGAGGCTTCCAGGTGCTAGGGGGCCCCACAGCTCTTGCATCAGCACTGCCAGGGCAGTGGTGCAGGCTGGCTCCAGGTCAGGGCCTCACACTCAGCTTTGCTTTCTAGGCTGAGTAAGTAAAATAGTGACCCCAAGTATATGTGTCATTAGTCCATTGTATGGACCTGCTGTCTGAATCAGCCATGAGCCCTTTCTAGGACGGGAAAACTAAGGAATAGGATGTGATGATGATCAGAGTTATGTGAGGAGAGAAGAGGGCAGGCAAGTGTGGGAGAGAGGAAGAAACAGGGAAGCAGGAGGTGGAAGTAAAGGAGAGATGGCCAGAGAAAGAAGAGAGAGGAGGGATAAGGCCAACAACCCAGGAAGGATAAAAAGAGAGGGTCAGAATGACAGGTGATGAGAGGGGAACAGTATTAAAAATGAGGCAAAGAAATAGATGAGAGCCAGCGGTGTACAGAACACCCCCTGGCTCAGTCCTGAAGGGCTGGCAGTAGGATCTAAGACAGCTTACAGAGGCACCCGAACACAGCTTCATCTGGATGGGCTTGCCAAGTGGATAGAGCCAACCCCTGAATTTGGGTCTGGGAGAAAAGGCCTTCAAATAATAGGCCATCAAATCTCATGGAAATGAGCAATAAGCAAATGCCTCAGCAATAACTGGCTGACAGGTGGGATTTAGGTTTTGGTAAAGCTGAGACCCCCATGGTGCTACACATTGTACCAGAGCATGAAAAATAGCACCAGTGACACGATCTGGCACTTTTCCGAAAGGGCTCAGCATGTGAAGGTGACACTGTGCCCCCAGCGAGCCTTCAGGTTGGAGAGAGCTCCGGACAAAGTTTGCAGTGTTAGCACCAGTCTGGCCCAAGGCTCCAGGTGCATTTGCACCAGATGTGATCTGGGTGACTTTCATGCCATTTCCATATGTTGTCGGATTTGTTGCAAAATACACCAGTTCTTTGGAGCCATAGAGACCTCAACATTGGGAAGCGCAAGACAACACAACAAAGTGGATGAGTGAATTCTATAGGAAAAGATCCTCTCACCAATGTGCTTGGTGATTCTTCAAGCAAATATATATGTATATATATTTATATAAATCTACATAAAAAATCAGTGCTAATGCTAATCTGGAAGCATCTACACTGGGAAAATAAATAATTATATTACTACAAAACCAATGGTTTGTGGTTCAATTTGATTGTACTCAGCCACAGCAATACTATCAAATGGAAAGCACATCACACAACTGGAGAAAACGTCTACTCATTAATGACAGTCCTCTACGGTAAATGGTTGCATGCTCAGTGGAGAAACCAAAGAAGTTATCATGGCGGCCTGTAAGGAGAGCTGGGATCAGGAATGGCATTCTAGTGGCAGAAAACTTCTGAGAGCAGTATTGATGGAAGTTGGCCTTGACCCGGAACTGGTGAGTTGCAGACATGGACACATCTTTTGAGCCCTCTAAGGCTGTCTCTAGAAAACTGAACTTTTGATTGAGGGAAAAAAATATGCATGGCTGCTTGCTTCCCTTTCCTTGGGCAAAGTCAGCCTTAAGACTTAGGTAGATACATAATTTTGCATTTTAATGTTTATTTTTGGTGACTGCAGCTGGGCAGGCATGGTATTTATTTAGTAAAAGATAAACAACTCTTGATTTTGGAAAGAGACTCTCAGCTTTAGGCTTTGATGTCCTAACTTAGAAGAAGCCCCATCACTCAGATGGCCCTGTCTTTTGTTCTTGTACTCCAGCCTATGTGCTGGTTGGCTGCACAGTGTGGCAGAATCCCTGCCAGGTCTTAATGTACCCCAGAAATAAGGCGATGGGGCTTAATCTGGGCAGGCATAGAACCCAGACATGAGTGGTTATTAATAACACTAAAAAGTCTCTCTCTGAACACTGGGCAGAACCAGTGCTGATGTCACCATCAGCGCAAAAGTGGGAAGCTAACTCATGTTTCAGCTTATAGGCTTCGGGAGGTTTCTTTTTTAAAATCATCATTAGTATAGTTGTTAGAAAAATAAACTTGGTCCAGGTGCAGCCCTAAGGAAGGCAATTCAAATGGTTGAGCTCAAAGTCACAAATCATCCTTTTCTTGTGGTGCTCTTTGCCCTATGTTCTGAAACAAACAAACAAAAAAAAAAGTGCATCCCTCACCACTCCCAACCAGATAACTTCTCTTTTTTCTCTTCTACAGAGAAATAGTGCATCTTAGGACAGATCTCCCCCTGTAATGCCAACTCAGGCTTTTACAAAACAATTGCTCTGTGAAACAAAGAAAAGATAATCCTAATGACTTATGGTTTGCCAGAATACTGAATGGTTCTTGAACTGTATGCAAGTAACTAGGAGCTGTCTGTCTGACTGTCTTGTGTGTTTGGCTCAGGCTATTTAACTAGAGGAAAGCAATCGTTCCCTTTTGATTATTTGCATGAATTTGTCTCTGAAAAGCCATCAACTTAAAAAAAGAACTATAACAAAAATCTCTCCCAAAAGTATCCATGAGGGCAACTTATTAAGGAGTGTGTTCCATAAGAGTGTATCACTAGTGTGCTAGTGTGCGTGGGTGATGGGGGAGGTAAGTGAGAGGAAGTCTTCATCAGACCTGGAGGAAACTCAGATGCTCTGAATGGATAATTGGCAACAAAAGGGCGAGTGCAGCCTCAAATTCTTGAATTTGATCATCTGCTGAGAGTGCATACATTTAGTCTTTCAATGTTTTTTTTTTTTTTAGTCTTTACAAAATATTTCACAAAACTTTTTAACCTATAGAAATTCATTTCTATACATTTAATATATTTTATTGTATAAATTATTCTCATCTTTAGTGCCTTCTTTCATCTTATAAATGGCAAAATAGACAGTGACAATCATAAAGCTAGGCCAGATGGAATGCCCTCCTCAGTAAGGTTAGTCCTCCACACACTTGTCAATTTTACGACCCGCTTGTCTTTGCACACGCCAGCCATGGAAACTAAGCAATCATCCTCCCCTGATCATGTTGTCTCCAAAGGGACTCTTCTGTTTTCCTTATTTCCTTTGCTTGTTAAGAAATCAAAGGATGTGCATAGTTATACAATTCGAATGTATCAATTACAGAGGTGGGGAAGGGGAAGGTTGCTGAGGTTTGAGTGCTGGCAACTTTTCTTAAAGCAAAAACCACAGAGAGCTCAGCAGCTAAATCAGCTCTGGACATCTGCTGGGGTGAGAAGGCTGCCTGTCTCTAGGGCAGAGAGCCCATCAGAGGTTCATCCCGACACCTGGTACTTTGAGCAAACCAAAGCCTTCCTGCATACTGCGATGTCTTTTCCGTCCCACCCTTTGGCCCCTCTGTTTCCTTCATGGCTTCACACAGTTTGTGTTGTACATTCATAAGGATTCACATTGACTGCAAAAACATAAATGCAACAAAAACATAAAAGCCTCCAAGTATTATATTATATATATTTTGTTCATCTAAATGCTCTTCTGCCGTTGTCAAAGGTGCAGTAGCTAATTTATAACTTTTCCTTTGAGGGAATCCAGATGAAAGGTCCAGACTGCTCTTCGATAACAAGCTTGCATTGGTTGTAAATATCTTCTAAGGTGTCTCCTTGGACAATAGCTGTTGCAAAGACAAAAGTACCCAGAATTAGGAGGTTTCCCCCTTGCGGGTGAGGATAGTGATCTCTCACCCAACAGAACCTTGAATCAGCAACAAATAGCTCAACAAGAGGCTTACTGTTTGAGTAAGGAAGAAAATGCATGTTTATGCAAGTGTGGCCACATCAGTGATGCTTTAAAGGGGCATTCTTTCCACGCCCTAGGTCAGTAATGAATGTGTCTAACCCTAGTGCTTTCAGTGTGTGCTGGCAGTTCCAGCAGTGAATCACTCCTGTTTGTTTCATGGCTGCCTCTCTGAGCCAGGTGCTGGAGAGGAGCACCCCACAGTTTCAGACTGAGGCTGCCCATGTGGCCACAGAGTTTCTACATTTCACTTAGTTAAGGCAGAAATTGAAGTCTTATAGACATAGAAATAATAAGAATTTTGAAGGAAGCCCTTTTACTGAGAAACCCCATTTATTGCCCAAGTTATTTGGTAAATTAAGATCTTTATCTCACAGAATTATTTATACTGTGATCACCTGGTAAGGAACATAAAACAAAGAAACATAAATCTCGACATTTTAAGTTACTAAAACACTTGGCTCTCAGTGGAGATTTGAGCACATTTTGTTGCTGCCCTTAAATAAATGCTGTCTTGGTGTTAGGTCTCCAGAGCCCATCAGCACTACCCATATACCAACAAGGCTTCAGGACGAACTATAACTCAAGTAGAGTTTGCATCTTCATGTTTCATAAACAATCTTCAGATCACAGTAATGGTAATCTACCCGTGAGTATAAACTATGAGCCAAATAGTCAGGATTTTGATTTAATTTCCCACTTGGGAATGGAACTTGGGGCCTCTGGAAGAGCAACAGGTGTGCATAACTGTGGAGTCATCTCTCCAGCCCTTTGATTTTTTTCCCCCACCTGGATGCTCTCTTAGAATGAAGTTTCTCTCACATTACTGAGAGAAACCTTAATATTAACTTTTGTAAAATGTTGCTATTGGCAGAAACAAGTGGATCACTGTGAGTTCGAGGCCAGCCTGGTCTACAAACTGAGTCCAGGACAATTAAAGTTACACAGAGAAACCTTGTCTTGAGGAAAAAAAAAAGTTGCTACTGCCACCTCTGGTATTCAAAACAACTGCAACAAATCCCATCTCCTGAGGGAAGCTGTTGTATTTAATGTTATTTTGGAGGATGCTGGGGTCAAACACTCTACTACTGACCTACACCTCAGACTCAATATTTTGTTTATAAGTCATTGAAAATCAGCTGTAAGACAAACTCCACCAACACTGGCTTCTCTCTGGATTTAATCAATGTTTCATGAGATCAGGGAAGAAGAAGGAACTCAGGAAATCCACAGGAAATTCATATTCCATCCCTAAAATGTCTTGTTGCTGAAGACATTTTTTAAAAAATCAAAAGCTATTATTGGACTTGCAACAGCATTAACTGGAATATCTCTAAGTGTGTGTTTCTCCTTGTGCTGTGTGTTTCTCCCTGACTGAAGAGATAGGCCTACAGGTTTTCAAGGCAGAGATGGCAGGGCAGACACTGACCAGTTTGATCCTTAAAATGTTCATTTTCAAGTTTTTTGAATATCAGGGAGATAGCTTAATGAGGTATCATGCCTAAGATCTCCTTGATAGCAGGAGATAGCTCAGGGGCATCTACCACTTGTGGTTTAGGGCCAGTGGAGAACTGGGAATGAGCTAACTCAGAGGAGAGAATCCAGAGCCCTAAACGAAATGGGCAAGGCAGACAGCATTTAAAGCAACAACAACAACAACAACAACAACCACAACACCAAAACAAAACTAGGCAATCTCAACTGGAAGGTTTTGGGGCCTAGCTTTACCAGGCATGGGGCCTATTCTAAGTATAATACCAGGCAATTTATCGTCTTTTCTTGTAGTGTCCAAGACAAGGAAACTTACCTGTAAAATATTCTCCAAATTCTTGTTCTAGCTTAATTGCCCGATCATAGGTTTTCTTAGCTTGTTCCTCCGTTAGACGCTTATTCATCTCCCTGAAAAAAAAAAAAAAGAAAAAAAAAAAAAAAAAAAAAAAAAGAAAAAAAGAAGGGTTTGATATTAGGACACAAAGAAAGTATACCAAATCTCCCAAATTTTAAAATGCACAGCAAAAAGAGAGCCCTGCAGGGGGCACAGTTCAACCTTAGCAGCTGTTGAGGCTTCACTTTGGACTCATGGTTGGTGCAACCATTTCAGCTGCTGAGGGCTCCTTGACAGGGCATTCAGTCTCTTGGAGGACAGGCATCACGTGCAGCATTGGACTGAAGCATTGGACTGTGGCCTCTGCTTCATCCCCTGCAGTCCCTAGAGCAGGACTAAACTCTCTAGCGGGCGCTATAGTATGTAAATGAAGTGCTTGTGTGTGCCTTGGAGTTCTGCTTCATCAAAACAGATCATCCTTCAGCCACGTCTTTGTTGTCCTTGATTTTGAGAAGATTTTACATCTCTAACATACATGTAGGATACAGAGTTGAACACAGTCTTCCAGAAGTGGTCAGAGGGAGGAAAGAGGAAAGTGTATCTGGGTTTGTTAGGCAGCATGAGCCTTGTTTGTCTTCAGGTCCTACACTTATAATTGGTTTAGTTTCTTGCCTTCATCCCTCTTAATGTAAGCAGAAACACACAGAGCTTCTGGAGTGTTCTGGAAAGTAGAGCAGATCCCTAAGGTATTCTGTAGTTCTCACTAAACCTCTACAAACACCGAGACAGGTCTGTAGTGATGAAGACTCTAGACTTCCTGTTCTTAAGCCCAAATGACAGCAGAAGTATCTCCTGAGGGGCTGAACTACAGTGGACATAGAATAACGGATGTGACTAATAATTGAGCAGTTTAGTCAAATGGTGAGCTAGGATGGAGGAGCTTCATATAGAAGGATCTCTAACTCACTCATTATGATCATTTCTAGCTCAATCCATTTATCCACAAATTTCAGGAATTCCTTGCTTTTAATAGCTGAGTAGTATTCCATAGTGTATATGTACCACAGTTTCTTCATCCATTCTTCTACTGAGGGACACTTAGGCTGTTTCCATGTTCTGGCTATTATGAATAAGGCTGCTATGAACGTGGTTGAGCAAATGTTCTTGTTGTGTGCTAGAGCATCTTCTGGGTATATTCCAAGGAGTGGAATAGCTGGGTCTTACAGAAGCCCTATTGCCAGTTTTCTGAGATAGCACCAGATAGATTTCCAAAGTGGCTGTACTAGTTTGCATTCCCACCAGCAATGAAGGAGTGTTCCTCTCTCCCCACATCCTCGCCAGCATGTGGTGTCACTTGAATTTTTTATCTTAGCCATTCTGATGGGTGTAAGATGGAATCTCAGAGTTGTTTTGATTTGCATTTCCCTGATGACTAAGGAGGTTGAGCATTTCTTTAAGTGTTTCTCAGCCATTTGATACTCCTCTGTTGAGAATTCTCTGTTTAGTTCCAAGCCCCATTTCTCAATTGGGTTATTTGGTTTGGTGGTGTTTAATTTCTTGAGTTCTTTATATATTTTGGATATTAGACCTTTGTCAGATGTAGGGTTGGTGAAGATCTTTTCCCAGTCTGTAGGCTGTCGCTTTGTTCTCTTGACAGTGTCTCCTGAGTGAGTTAACCCAGAAGCAGAAAGACTCAAATGGTATATACTCACTTATATCTGCATACTAGCCCAAGGGGCATGTCCCACGAAAGCCTTCACTTACCAGGAAACTGGGACAGAGGGAAGGACATCCTATTGGGACTCTAAATGAGAGAAGCATGGGAGAATAGCAAAGTAGAAGGATCCAGAGGGTCCTAGAAACCTACAAGTAGAACATTATGATAGGCAGATTTGGGCCCAGGGGTCCTGCTCAAACTAAGGCACCAGCCAAGGACAATACAGGCGGTAAACTTTAAACCCCTACCCAGATCTAGCCAATGCACAGGACATTCTCCACAGTTGAGTGGAGAGTGGGATATGACTTTCTCATGTACTCTGGTGCCTCACATTTGACCATGTCCCCTGGAGGGGGAGACCTGCTGGCACTCAGAGGAAGGACAACAGGTTGCCAAGAAGAGACTTGATACCCTATGAGCATATACAGGGGGAGGTAATCCCCCTCAGGAACAGTCATAGGGGAGGGGAATAATGGGAAAATGGGAGGGAGGGAAGAATGGGAGGATACAAGGGATGGGATAAACATTGAGATGTAACAAGAATAAATTAATAAAAAAAAAAAAAGGATCTCTAGCCTAGTGGGTGTAGGGTATAGTCGGATAGAAGGAATAACCTCCAATGTTTAATAGCACAAATGTTGATAGCAATTAGTTGCCTATTTCCAAGTGGCTAGTAGGGATTTGGCATGATCTCAAGAATGATTCAAAGTGATGAATGCTTGTGGAGCCTGATCTGAACATTACAATTTATATTTACAACTTAAACTATTACACCATATCCCATCAACACATAGAAGTACTATTTGTAAGTTAAAATGTATTGAACAGACAAAACAAAAAAAAGAAACACTTATGGTTGCTTGATTTTTGTTCAGATAGGAAAATGAACTACACAAGAGTTATGCCTATGAGTGTTTTTTTCTATTAGTCTGGTTTATCGTTAACTATTGAGAAGAATGTTGTTTGATCATATGTTAAGTACTAGCTAGTCCCAAGGACAAAGAAGGAGGGAGGAAAGTGGATATTTTTCTAATTCTCTCTAAAGCGAATTGAGTGATTCCTAACCTGAAAATTACTGTTATCCTCTCAGAGCATCTAGGCAAGTTGTGAAGGCTTGAAGTACTGAGGGGCCTTCCCTGAGGTTGTCTCTAAAGTGGCCAGGAGTTCTAGAGGAAGAGCTTGAGCTCCTTGCCACAACCACCCTCTAACAGGTATCGTATTATACCAAAGCCTGGTCCCCTTTGAAACAAGGTTATGTGAAGAAGTTGTACGTGGGTTTGGATGTCACTGACAGCAGAAGTACAAAGTAGCTATTTCCTGAACTTTACTGATGAAAATAGTCTCATTCGCTGTATTCCTTAAAGTTCATGCCTAAGCTTCAGGTTCTTTGAGGGAGATGCCTATGGCTTGTTCACTGGCCTGTGGCATGAGCTTCATTCAACAATTGTTGAACGAGTGAGTGAATGGATAAATGGTGAGTGAGGCAAATAAACATAATTGTGGCATGATACAAGTAGAGGTAAACACAATGCATCATGGGTACAAAGCTACTGAAGACCATTGGTAGTGGTAGGATACATGGATACAGGAAAGCTTCTCATTGCTATGGGGTAGGTACAGAAGTCAGGAGGCTACACATTATGAAAACTTCTCTTTTCTACATGCCCTTGAATTTACATTCCTCTCAAGATGCAGCTGTGTGCTGGCTAATCGACTCTGTGGATGATGCACATGAGAAGTAATGTGTGTGATGGTGTGTCACTGTCTCGTTGTGACAGCTGCCATGCTTTTGTTCCAGCTGACCAAGCTTTGCCTCTTCCTGTGGAATGGGCAATTCATGACAGCATTGCTCCTGAAGTCAAAAGCCTTAGGAAAGACTGAACCATAAAGAACAGCCTTTAGTAATGAGATTGCACAAGGCGGAGTGTCACCGCCACT
Source organism: Acomys russatus (assembly GCF_903995435.1). Taxonomy (NCBI): domain Eukaryota; kingdom Metazoa; phylum Chordata; class Mammalia; order Rodentia; family Muridae; genus Acomys; species Acomys russatus. The sequence continues at coordinate 44,755,041 of NC_067143.1, read as the reverse complement.
GCAGTAAAGAGCCACAGATATGGCTGCAGCAAATTATGCCAAAGACACTGTCCTCATTATGGCATCCAGCCTTAGGCATGCTTAATTTTCCTTGGTGCTGAGTGCCTGTGACAGGGCCCTAAGGCAGAACTAAATAAATCATCTGGTACTTATGGAAGGAAGTAGATCTTCCACTGAGCACCAGATGGGCTGTCTCCCAGTGTCATACTAGACGAAATGTGCCACTGCTCTTGATCCCTCAGGCTTTACTTCCCTAGGAAGTCATCCATCCCACTGTGTTGTGTGGACTAATTTCTATTTTTGAAATAAGCTTTTATGATGCTGTTCTCAAGAGCACTACTTTTCTCCTCTTAATGTTAACATTGCAGAGCTTTGTGTAGAGGTCTACAGATTATAAATCACTTTTGCATAATATTTGTGGTTACTTAACTAACTTTATGAAATACCCCACACAGACGACGTTTAACAAGTGCCATTGGAATAATAACAAGAACACTGTTTTATCATCAGGGCACATTTTTCTATGGGGCAATTGTGGTTAATGTTCTTCACACTTTCTTCCTAATTTTATTTCCTTGTCTTGGCAAAAGCCTTTGTCTACTTTTATGTCTGGGGATATACTCTGCTTTTAGGATACAACTCTGGTGATTTCCCCAGAGATCAACTATGTATTTTAAGTTAATTCTTTTAGCTGCCATTCTAACTGCTATTGTTCCATTTGCAGCTTTATCCTCAGAGGAGACCTGACAGGTAGCTGATATCTTCAGAAAACAATCATCTCTGGGAATACCTTCTATTTTCACAATCTTTCTATAAACATTGTGTTCTGTATGGTTCAGTCCAAAAACATTCTCTGGTGGCCTGCTTGGAGGCAGTCTTTGAGCTAGGATGCACTTATGCCATCTCTGGCATTCTATAGAAAGCTGTTTGTTTGTTTGTTTTAATAACAAGATTAAGTTAACATTCCATAAAAGGTAACCCCATATCTCTTGCAATAATACTACTATTTACTGAGTATGTAGCCATATGGCACTTACTAATACTCACTAAATGCTGAGTACACAGTTATAGGACATGGACTATATGAGCCTCTATGACCTCGTTCAGCCTTCTTTCTACAAGGTACATGTCAACATCTAGTTTATAGGTGAGGATTTAATCTTAGGGAGCTCAAGCAACTTGTGCTGAGGTTATATGAAGGCTCTTTGGCAAAGAAAAGAGCTGGCCTAGCCTGTCCACTTTTCATGTCTCTGCTTGTGGCCTCTTTGCTTTGCTACCGTTACCTACAGCAGTCTTACTGTTAATATACAAATTGTCTAGATGGGCTTTCTATCAGATCATGAATAGCTGTCTAATTTACTTACTGTGTTTTGAAGAGAGGTATTTTGCAAATGCTTATATATTTGGACAGAGGTGGAGATGAGTAAATTAAGGATACGATAATGTTACTAGAGAAGCCTCTGTTAAGACCCAGGGTCTATGTGTCTTAAATGGAGTCAGAATTCTACTAAGGGCAATATAGAATGTCAAAATTCTGAAGTGTTATTTGTTCCCTTCATAAAAACAAAACAAAACAATTCACACACTTATTATTTACCTGTGAAACTGTCCTAAAAGTTAAGATACAACACAAAGACGATAGTCTTTTCTCATTTGCAGAAATGAATGATAAAATAACTGTCCTCTCTACCCAAAAACCTTTTAGATCAAACAAAGCTGCTAAACAGAAAATGCAAAAGTTGAACAATAGCAAAGAATTACTGACACAAAGTTTAATACACACACACACACACACACACACACACACACACACACACACATATCTAAAGGGGGAAATGCTCAACAATCGACACTGGCACTCCAGCCTGTAAGCCTCTATGGCAAACCACAGTTGCCTGCTGTGTATTTGGAGCAGGGAGCTTGAGGTCTGGTCTTCTACTTACATCAGAGGCTCCAGAGACTTGGGCTTTATGAAGATGGCAATGGGATAGAGCTGGGCGACTTGTAACCGCTTAATAGCATTTCCTGATACATCAAGTATACAGTGTTTGCCCTGGTAGAAAGATAAGAAAAATACCGGGTTAAAAATATCAAGAAAAATGGCCAGTGTCCAGTGAAATAAAATAAATCATGTTTTTGAGAAAGGTATGAAATTCTGTATTTATAAAGACTGAAAATAAGCCTTACTTTAAAGAGTAATTTGAAGTCTGTGAGGTAGCTATAACTGACTGCATTTTACAGGATGCAAGAACAAGGCTTAGAGCAATGTTGAACAATGACCCAACATTCATGAAGACGAAGACTGAGGCTCAGCTTTTGAGCGTGGGCAGAATTGGTGGTTGGAGTAGACATGTCAACATTTTAACCGGTGTTGAGCCTGGAAGAATGCTGACCACAGGAGCTTCGAGCAGTTCTAGACATTTGCTCAACACTTATGCATACTCTGTCACGATACAGACATGGAAGGAGGCAGACACAGAAGCACTGCCTTCAGTTCTTTTTTTTTTTTTTTTTTGGCCGAATGCTGATTCTTGCAGTGAGTATGTAAACTTGTTTGTTAATAGATGAAAGGCCTACTTCTTTCTAACACACTTCATTTAACTTGGCTTCCAGAGCCGTGGATGCTCAGTGCTGGGACCTACTTCATAAAATATTTCTGAGAAAATAGAATGATTTGTCACATCACATTCTACCTCCTGGGGAGAAATGGCCTTATTATTCTGTGGCTAAGAGAACTTTACACAAGAAAAAAAGAATTTTTTATGTAGATAGAAGCAATCCTAAATCAACAATACGGGGAAAATGTATGCTGTCTGTATAAGACGCAGAGTCCTGCAAACACTCCAATGCTTCTGAGAAGTACACCAAGATGCGTCACACCTTTTCACTTAAGTGGTAAATCCCAAGTTTGCTATGTGTGAAGTACATTAGTTATATGAAAGGTGTAAGTGCTTCATTATATACCAGCCATTATTCTTCTCAGTGAACACAGGCCATGTTTACATGTTCAAGGGGAAAATGGATACAGCTTTCTAGGTCACTGATGAGAAATAGTTCAGAGCTTGATAGAGTACCTTTTGGGAAGAGGAAGCTAGAGGTGTTCTAAAACAAGAATAAATTAATAATAAAAAAAAAAAGAAATAAGTAATATAAAAAAAAAGATATTAAACTTCCTAATGTTGATATGTTTGTGAAGATGTCAGTTCTATCTATTCAGTGTTCAGCATGGCATTTCCATATATGCTTACCGTGTGCACTGATCAAGTCAAGTATACTCTTTCTAATCAAACTGCTTTCTCAGTCCTTAGTAATTACTATTCTTTTTTTTTTTTAAAGATGTATTTATTATTTATACAGTATCCTGTCCATACATGTGCCTGCCTACCACAAGAAGGCACCAGATCTCATTACAGGTGGTTGTAAGCCACCATGTGGGTGCTGGGACTTGAACTCAGGACCTTTGGAAGAGCCCATAGTGCTCTTAACCTCTGAGCCATCTATCCAGCCCCAGTAATTACTATTCTTTCAGGTCAATACTGCTTAACATATGAGAAAGAATGAATATGTAGTACTTGTCTTAGTGTGACTGGCTTATATCATCTATAGAATGCCCCTTGTTCCATTTATTTTTCTGCAGGTAATAAGTGTCTGTCTGTCTGTCTGTATCTATCTACTACGTACCTACCATCATTAGATTTTTTTTATCCATTTGCTATAGACACCTAGGTTGATTCTGTATCTTAGGTATTGCTAACATTGCCACAAGTGTCATAGACCTGGAGAACCCCCTTTGATAAGCTGATTTTATCTATCTATCTATCTATCTATCTATCTATCTATCTATCTATCTATCTTTTGGATATGTAGCCAGCAGTGGGACAGATGATTCAGGTAGCTGTAGTTTTAGTTTTCAAGGTTTATTACTTTTAATTATGTGCATGCATGTATGTTTGTGTAGGGGTATGTGTACATCTGTAGGTGAGGGCAGAGGGCAGACGTGTTGGATCCCTTGGAGCTGGAGTTACAGACAGTTGAGAGTTGTCTGACAGGTGCTTGGAATCAAACTCAAGTCTTCTTCAAGAGCTGAAAGCACTCCTCACCGTGGAACAACCTCTCTCTAGTTCTGAAGTACTCCAGGCTGCTCTCTATGCTGGCTGTGCTAGCTCACATTTCCCCTACAAAACAACAGGATTTCTTTTCTATCTTCCCTGAATTTATTTACTTTTTTCATAATAGCAATTTTTTAACTGGGATGCAGTTAAGATGCCTTTGAGTTGTTTTTCTGATGGCTAATGATATTCACTATTTTTAACATATATTTCAGTTATTTGAGATGTCTTCTTTGAGAACTATCTATCCATACCATTTGCCTATTTGAAACAATTAGAGTAATTATTTTGCTAAGTGTTTAGAGTCCCTTATGCACATTTTGGATATCATCTGTGAGATTAGTAGTTGGTAGGGATTTTCTTCAATCCTTTGGGTTGTATCTTTATTTTATTTTTTCCTTTGCTGTGTATAAACTTTTTAGTTTGGTATAATCTCATCTATCCATTTTTAATAACATTCTCTGGGCTTTTAAGGCCCTATCCAATGTCTTGAAGTTAACCTGTTTTCCCCCTTACTAGTTGAAAACTTTCTGGTCTCACATTTAGGTCCACAAATGACTCTGAGAGGATTTTTGTATAGGATGAGATGAGGTTAAGTTTCAGAATTCTTCATGAAGGTAGCCAGTTTAATCAGTATCCTGTACTGAAAAAAAAACTATCTTTTTCAGTATTTTTGGTATTGTTACTGAGAACAGCTGGCTGTACACATGTTGGTTTGTTTCAGCAACCCAAGCTTGTTCCTTTAGTCTGAATGTCTGATGTTCTGTCTGAATCATTGTTGCTTTCACTAATGTGGTTATACAGGATGTCTTGAATCTGGGAATCGGGATCTTTTTTCCCCCTTTTTATTTTCTTTTCACAGTCCACAGAATGCTTTTTATTTATATTTTATATCTCTAGAAAAGAATCCCAGGATTTTCCCTCCTGTGTGTTTTCATCTTGCTTCTTTATGGTCCATGATGCCAGCTGAGGTAGTTGAATAAAGAAGCCAAACTGACAGGACCGGAGCAGATCGTTCTGCCATTTTTTCTAGGTCTCTGAGTTAGGGCTGATCAAATCTAGGGCTGATGATCACTCCACTTGTTTGGCCTGCCTGTGAGGTTCATAATGATTTTCCCAGCTCTGTGGTCATCAATGTAGCCATGCTTCACCATCACACTTATGAACCTGAAGATGACTTTGGAGCGTGGCCTGATGAGGACCTGGCATTTGCATGTCTTCTCACCATTGTTAATGCTCTCGAGAGCATCTGCCAGGACATTCATGCGCACCATGGTGATGGCGCGGAAAGATGGCGGAAAGAGTGGGAATTGGGATCTTTGTTCTTTTTGCTCAAGATGCCTTTGGCCGTGTTTCCTTTCCTTGTGTGCCTGCTTCCATATAAATTTTAGGATTCACGTTTTGTGAAGAATATCATTCATATGTTGGTAGGGATTGCACTGTATCTGTATTGTGACTTCAGGTAGTGGACCAGTTACCTCTTTTGTTGCTACAATAAAAAAGCAGACAGAAGCAACGTAAAGAAGGAAGGAAGGGCTTATCCATCATGACAGGAAAGCCATGGTGGCTGGAGCATGAAGCCATTGTCCATAGACAGGAAGCATAGAGGTGAATGCTGGTGTTCAGCTCTTTCCCCTTTTATTCAGTCTGGGACCCCATGGAGCCTAGCACATGGAATGATGCTGCCCACATTTAGGGTGGGTCTTCCCATATCAATTGACCTAATCTGAACAATCCCTGCAGACATGTCAAGAGATTTGTTACCATGGCGATTCTCAAGATTACCCATGAGGAGCAGAGGACACTTTAATAATATTAGTTCTTTTAGTCTATGAACATAAGAAGTCTTACTAATTTTTTTTATGACTTTTCAGTGTCTTGTATTTTCTTGTGGAAATCTTTCACTTTCTTGGGTGAGTTTATTTCTAGGCATCTTACTATTTTTAATAGCAATTATGATTGGGTTGTTTTCATTGTTTCCTAGAAAATGAATAGAAATGTAGAAAACCTACTGATATTCGTATGTTGGTTTGTATATTTTGCTACTTTACCAAATTAATTTATCAGTTTTATTTTTATGTGCATTGCTTTTACTTCAGACCTGGGATGAAATCAACTTGACTATGGTGAATGAACTTGATGCTCTTGAGTCTTCTTTGTCCCTTTTCTTCTCTACCCTTTTGAGATAGGACCTTGATACACTGCTTAGAGTGTTCACAAACTTGTGCAATTGTTAAGCACCTATCCTTGATTTCTCAAGTATGAGTAAACTACCATGGATGGTTTGATTTAATGTTATTTTGTGAATAGTTTCTGCTTCTATGTGCCTCAGGAATATTGGTCTATGAATTTCTTTTTCTGTTATTGTTGTATTAATGTGTGACTTTGGAAGTAGGATAATGCTATCTGTGAAATAAATTTGGAAGGGTCCCACCTTTTAAATTATATGAAGTAGTTAGAAAAGAGTTATCATTAATAATTCTCTCTCCCTAACCCCCTCTCTTCCTCTTCCCTTCCCTCCAAAGTTCTGAGTCAGGGTCTGGTGTAGCCCAAGTTGGCGTCAAACTCACTCTATAGTTGAGTTTGTCCTTAGACGCGTGTATTACCATGCCTAGCATCATTAACTCTTCATTAAAAGATTATTTGTTAAGCTGTTGACCATTGGTTCACTTTCTTGGAAGACATGGTATTTTTTCAAGGTGTAACCGATGGTTTATTCATGATTTTCATTATCTTTATATACATACATGAAATGTCATATATATTTTGATTATATTCAACCTTTATTACTCTCTCTTGTTCTGGTCAAATGGCCAATGGCAAGATACCCTTGCTCTTCCCAGCCAGTCCCCTTTTACTTAACGAGTATACTCAGGTAATCAATTTTATTCCTTCTTAAGTCTCTGATGGGGTTAAAGACCAGATAGTTTAGTTTTACAATTAAGCTTGGTTGTTTAGGGATTAAGATGGTTTTTAGGTCTAGATAGATGTTTCAAGTTGATAAGGATGAGATATGATACATATTGATTTACACTCACAATTTTAGACTCACAAAGAAAGGAAAAATGTTTTCTTTAAGGCTTCCAAATACAAATAGCCAAAACACTAAGAATGTAACATTTGTATAATTCCTAATTGTTTCATGGTTCTTCTGGCTGTAGGTAGTTTATTGTATATATGTGTAATATTATAAATGCATATGTAAAAATATTTAACAAAAATATTAAAAAATAAATAGGGTTACTTATAGTAGAACAGGAGAGGTGTTACTTGCAGGAGCAGGGGAAACTTACTAGTCATTATTGCCACTGAAGAAAACTTTCCATCTTCCCCAGCAACCATTAACTGCCTCTAGATTTTTAGGGAGAAGTGGGCCCTCATAAGCCCCCATGGGAGACATTTTATGACAAGTTTGGATACTATTGTTTGTGATTGCTATATTCAGAATTTTTATGTCCTCGCAGTTCAATTTGGACAAGCAGCCATATATATCAGGAAAAATTTCTTTATCATGCAGGGTTTTTGATTTACTATCATATATAGATTTCATTAAATTTTCCAATGATCTTTTGTATTTCTGAGGGGCATAGGATGGAATGCCTCCTGTTTCACTTCTGACTTTTAATGTAGTTTTCTCTCTTTTCTTGGTTAGCCTAGTTTAAGTTCTGTCAATTTTGTTTATCTTTTTACAAGCCAACACTTTGGTTCAGGCATCTTTTATGTTGTCTGTACAGTCTCTGTGCCACGTGCTTCTAGTATAGTCATTGTTCTATGCTTCCTTCCACCAGTCTCACTTGGTGTCCTTGCTTCTTTAAGTTAGTGTACAGTGATGGGTAGCAGTGGGAGCTGTGTGTGTAAGGGCAACAGGAGGAATCATGGTGCTCTTTGCTTCTGCTTAAGCGATGGTATCTTCCCAGGAGCAGGACCTCAGCCAGAGTCCCCCTTGAGAAAGAGTTGACCTTTGGTGATGTGACAGCTGCATCTTTGGTTGTGTTACTTTCAGCTCTAGTGCCTTCCTAGGAGTAAGGAGTAAGGGGCATGAGAATCTAGGCAAAGTTTTTTTTTTTTTTTTTTTTTTTTTTTGGTGCCCCTCTCCTTGTTTGCTTATGGGCAAAGTGACAGCTGTTTTCTCAAGCGCCAAGTGCTACCTGCTTTCAGCCCTGGCAGTAACATGAACCCACACTTGGTACGGCATATTTCCCTGTCGATGTCTTTATACCCATCCCTTACAGTGCAGGTTACTCTAGAGGCTAAGCCACAGCCACTGTGCTGGTTAAGCTGAATTCCCAAGCCTAAGTCAGTAGAGTAGAATCCATGTGGGGTTTCAAGAGAGGAGAATGCAAGCTGACCCTAAGAGGAGTCCAAATTCAGACAGCAGCTCTCGTCTCTGGATTGTTCCTGGGTCTGGTGTGTTGGAAGTCTTTCTTCTGGGGAAAGATGTGAGAGCCTTTTCCAAGACAAGGCTACTGTATAGATTTCAGGCTGTTTATCCAAGAGGACTTTTCCTGTAGGCAGAATTGCTAGCATCTACACTGCAAGGGTTTGCTGAGAAGCCCTTTTCAACTCTCACTCCTGCCAGGAGGACACACATTCCCAGGCTTTGGAGATGTCTTGTTTTCATTTCATGCTATCGTCTCTGGTCTTTGAGTTTTCTATGGTTTTCCTCTTTCTTTTTGATTTTCAGTTTTCTCTTAGCCCACTCACCTCAATGGAACTATATCCCTGTTACTTTGGGTCTCTCTGGAGGAAGTGAGGTGTTTAACTCATCAGTATATCAAAAGGGAGGAAGCATCAAAAGGATAGGCCATGCTAAGTCAGAAAAACAGATAATTGCTTTCTTCCTATGAATTTTCTAGATGTGTTTATAGGAGATAGGCTCTATCTATGGGCAGATCATAAAGGCACAGTAAAGTGGGTTCCTATCCTGGTCTCCCTTTAATAGTCCCCTCTTTTCTACGCTTCTCGATATTGTTGAGAAGAAGGAGATTGTAGCATCAATGTCTCTTCTATGTCAAACTTGCTGGCAGCAACATTCTCCCATGAATCTCCCTCCCACCATGACAATGTTTTCAGAGAGAGAGAAAGGCTCAGTTTATCTAGGCAACCAAGGGTAGCAAAGCTCCATTAATAAATTCTGTCTCACTTTCCTGGGTCAGATAGTGAGCTAAGAACAAATCAAGTCCCCACAATCCACAGGCTGTTAACTGTCTTTGGGTTAATGGTTCCTCTCTTTACTTCATCTGCAAGTCAGACTATTTTATTGAAATTAAAGATTAATGACATTGCTTTAAGGTAATTCTCTGCATGGATATTAATTTGCAATCAGGAAGGAACAATAATCAAAAAACTTGCTACCAGAAACTTTCTTTAGGGGAGTCATGAGAGGACTAGCAAACATACCCTTTCTGCTACAAATCTCACAGACTGCACACTGGTTCCATATAAATTGTCATTGTACTGGCCAGCTTCTATAAATTTGTGCTCTTGGATATCTTTCTCCATTTGTTCTCTAGAAATGACGAAGTGATAGTCTCTGCCGTCGACTTCATAGTCACGCTTTGGCCTCGTAGTATCTATATAAGAAGAAACAATGAAAGTAAGATGAGCTTATAATTAAACATCTTTTCCATGCAATATTTTCTCAACTAGTCCTTTAGCACAGATACATAGGTTTATGTCATATGTAATATGATGGGCCATTACATAGCAATGAGTGACAGTCTTACCATAGAGATAAGCAATGATAAAAACAGGACAAAATCAGGACAAAATACAAGACATAATTTGCTATAAGTATCAGACAACAGAAAAGGCACAGCTGTAATTATAAGGGGTGAGAAACGTGTGAGGGCAGGTTTCTATTTACACTCCCTCTCTGCCTGGATGTTGTGCTTAATTGGAGAGTCCAGAGGCCCCTCAGATGTAGAAGATACTACAGGTTATATAAAATTGGGCATTTGGGGGGGGGGCAGAAAAAGGCTACTTTTGCTTACTTGAGGCCTATCTTTACAAGTTTAAAAGCAAATTACAAGTAGAACAAGCAGATCTGTCAGTGTATTATTGCTTTATAAAAACAAATATTCTCTAAAGGAAGATAACAAGATCCAGATTCTCAGCGAGACAGCGCCACACCTGAGGGCAAGGCATGTAGTTTTAGCATTCTTGATTCAGAAGCAAGAAGGTCCTGAGCTGCAGACCAGGAAAGACTACATAGTGAGATCCTGTCTTCAAATGACCACTGCCTCAAAAATAAATAGCACTACAACATAGAGAACACAATTGATTATGAAATATGTAAGAAAATATGCCATATAATTAAGAGAGGAAAGGCCATGTAATTATGGATATGTTTAGGGGCTTAAATTATGTATAGCAGGAGAATCATAGTTCAGGTGGGACCAAAACCCACCAAATTCTAACAATTTTATGTTGATGTTTTGTTAAGAAGACAAAGGGAAAATAGCTATACAACTTTAAGAAGTTAACATTATGTTCGATCTTGAAATCAGTTTTTTCTAAATGTCTATCTTAAAATTGGTAAGATATTTTTTATCTCTAAATACATTCATTATTATAATTTATAAAACACAATTACATTTTATTATAACCCATAATATAAAAATTTAAAGGAAATCTAAAAAGGGCTATCCATTTTTTTGGTGACTATAGTTATTTTAAATTATTATGTAACAACTTAGATTTAAAGTTTTAAACACATGAAAAATGTATTAGAAGGAAGAGTGATTTATTTCTGGGTATTATGTGGGATTTTATATACCTTTCAATTCCTTGGGTAATCCTGTACAATAAGTATATACTTATTACCATAGAATAGTATTGAAAGAAGAAGAAAAACAGGAAAAGAAAAAGGTACGTGCGTTCAAGGTAGAAGGGCAAGTGGCAACAATATTTAATGTTCCTATGATTTCATTCTCTGAGAAGTGGTAACTCAGACTGGCAGATGCAGTGATCAAGCTTTCCCTTGCCCCTTCCCACCAGGAGACAGCTTGGCTTGAGGACCAACACACTCACTGTACTAAGTCATTCAGAGACAATTTCAACCTGTGGCTTTGCATCTGATCGCCCCCTGGTCTGTGGCTAAAGATGCTACAGTGGTACTTCAACCAATCTAGAAGAACTCACTGTGGCTTACAAATAGCACGCTGTCTCAAGTCCTAGGGGAGGTTCCAGGAGATCTTGTTATTTTCCAGGGATGAAGGTCAGTCCTTATCAACAGAAAACAATAGGTGGCAGCTCAAATGAAAAGTTCTACGCAGATAGACTAAATTGGGTGCTCAGATAATAGGCAACGGATGATAGACGAATCATACCAGGAACACTTCTTGAAGGGGCAGGATTAGGTTTGACTATCCACCAAGGATTCAAGTTTTGGCCCAGAGAAAAGAAAAGTGATACTTACGAGGCACACAGGAGCCAAATTTATCAGGAAATTCAGATATCAAGTCGTCATTGATTCGATCCTTCATGGGGCCCAAGATAATCACTGGTCGGGTGTAGTTTACTGCAGACGGGGAAAGGAAGGTGCAGATGAGGAGGGAGGCGTAAACCTCTGCAATGCAGATGCATCGGCACCTCTCTGGAAGTGATTGATGCCTCACGCAGATTGCCAGCTGCTAAGCCCTGCCAAGCCTTAACCTGGGGTGAATTATCCACAACCTCTGCATGCAGAAATGCATGTTCAGCACAGGGATGTTGGCTCTGCTGCTTTCTAGAATTTTACTAACAGAATAAAGCAGCTGCAGCTGCTGCCTGTGAGAGGAAGAGGATGAGTTAACGACCCCATGCCAACACACCTGGATTTTGGGAGCCTAGGAGAAAAAAAAAAAAAACCCAACAAAATAACAAAACCCCACCAGCTTTTCGGCCATTGCTTAAAGTCATTGTTAATGGTAGCGACATTTTAGGTTGTGCTTTCTTTTCCTTGGCTGAATATTATGGTCGGTTCTCTGTTGCGGGCTTCCTGCTTCCTTTAGAAGGTATTTTAGTCTGCTTAGTGCAACTCCCCATGTGGTGATGTTTCAGTTTTCTCTGGAACATCTCTATCAGCCACCATAAGCCTCTGTATAAATGTCTCTAGAGAGATTCAGACTCCTGGAGCACTCTGCAGGTGGCCTGCCTCTGAGGTCTACTAGGAAGTCCCTTCCAAAACTGGGATGGTATCAGCTTCCCCAGAGCTGTTCTCCATCAGCCCTGCAGCTCAGGCCCTCACATGACTGGATAGGTGCCTTCTTAGGCCACACCGCTCAAGGCCTTTTTTTTTTTTTTTTTTCCCCTCCTGGGCACTGTTCCTGAGGCTGAGTATTAAGCTGAGGTTGCTATCACCTGTCATAGCCTGGGAATCAGTAACATGGGCATGCCTGGGAAACTTACTTTCCTGCCTCGAGACAGGCTCGTAGGAAAGAATGAGGTCTTCTTGTCCTCCTGAGAAGAGAAGAAAGGAAAATTACAGTTGACAGGCAGCCGGCAGCACCCGATAGCTACAGTTCCTGCTCCAAAACACAGGAAACATACAGTTGAGGGTGAATTTTCCTTGCACTCTCTCCTTGAACCATTCAACAACGTCTCCATCCTCATAAATTTCCAGTGTCTGGCTATTGCACAGTCATATCTCTAAGAGACAATGGGGCTGCTCACTCTCTGCAGTGGGGCAGTGATCTTTTTTATCTGACATTAGAAATGGCGTGCCATGCCTCCACACCAAGCATTACGAATAAAGTCATTTAGGAAAGGGTCCATCCGATAGCGTCACGCTACTTCATCAGAATTTCTGATCCTCTTAATTCATCTCCTGTTTTATTTTTGTAAATATGTGGTCCAAAAACAAGTGTTTATTTAAGTTTCATAGAAGCTTTGTCAGAATATCCTTGTAGGATGCTAGAGTAAGTTTAGCCTAATATGAGTCATCAGGAGTCTGTCCTTGGTCAGTTACATTAGATTCAAACTGAGGACACTGGGGTTATATCTGTGGGGCGGTGCATGTGCTTAAGATGTGGGAGACTTGCTTCAAGCCCTGGTGCCCCGCCTCCAGGTGGAGAGGTGTCCTAAGCCATTGTTTAAGATCGCTGCTAACGTGTGCCCTGAATTTTCAGAATGAAAACTACAGGAAGCATTACTGTAAAGATGTCAGTGTTTCTAGCACCATTTGTTGCATGACCTCTGCTTCCGGGTGGGTCTCGTGTCAGCCCATTACTGTAGAGAGTATATTCGGCTTTGGCAATTAGTTCTACATCAATTTTAAACACTAGATCAACTAGATGGTCACGGGGTTGTCTCGGTTCAGCTGCAAATCCCATTCTACCCCATATATTTGCATTAGGTTTGTGTTGACCAACCTTTGGGGTGAGAATAGGGTAGGGATATTGAAAGCAGCTCAGTGTATGCTAGAGGAGACACCGGAGAGGGAATGGGATGGGAGGTGGTCTTTGTCAAAGCCAAAAGACAGTGAACCTCTTCGCTCTACACCATGCTATAGAGTCTATAGACTGACCATGCCAAACATTCAGTCTGCCAATACCAGCTTCTCTTTGTTAGCTCCAGCACCAGGGAAAAGTGAGCTGTTTCATAAATGGTGGAAACTTCATGGGTGGTTTTGGAAACTGCTGTTGATTTGGATAGTTCTAATGCTATGTTTGTAATTGTAGAGTGCAAAGGCCTTCTATGGAGCCTTGTAGTGATAAGAAATGGCTGCCAACTTAAGTCATGTTTATATCTCCCCCAAAGAGGACTGACTGTTTGATTGACACTGCTAGGCCACACTGTATCCTGAAAGGACAATGAGACTTGATATCTCTCCTAAATGGCACCTGTTGGACGCATCCTTATGTCTGGGAAGGGGACTGGTGTGGGATGATTTGGAATTTTATGTATTCAGGGCAAGAATGATTCCCTGTGAAGAAATTAAACTACATAAAATCAGAGTTCAGATAAAAAAAAAAAAAGTGAGTGATACTGGAGCCCCAGTCATCTGATTTGCAGATGCATTGACATTGAGAAGATGGGCGCGGGGCAGGGGTGGAAGGGGGGTCAGGCGGTGAGGTCTGTGGAGAAAAACTTCAAGGGATAGTAGACGGTTCACTGATGGTAGCAACTCGAGACTACGACTTTATAGGGAAGGCTTGGCAAGATAGTATGAAAGGCAAATCCTGACAGTGGGACAAAGCTCCTGGTATCAGGTGGTCATTATCAGCATCTGCCCTCTACACTAGCTGTCCCATGAAGACATAGGAAAAGCTCCATCCACCACTGTGATGTCAGAAGTCACACTGTGATTTCCGTTGCGAAAAACAAGATGAGTAATGAGCCCAAAGGAAGGCTCTATTCTGTGTATCTGTGAATACGATCATTTCACGTTGGGAAATACAGTTTCCTCTGAATAAATATAATACGTCATGCTTCTATTTGAATCGCCTTCCAGTCACCTTGCAGATCACCCCGATGGGATCTTCTCAATGCAAATCTTAAATAACATCTGATGTCAGTCTGCATAATTTGTGGTTCAGAAAAAGCTGGGACAAGCCCAGCTTTTCATTTAGGAGCGAATGGTTTGTCCACTGCTTTTTGGTATGCTTCTTATGGAAGGAACTGGTTTTTCATTCAGAGCAGTAGTGCTAGAAAATAATAATGTGGCATCCTCTATGTATTCCAGTTCTTATGGCCCTGTACAAACAGGGACTGTGTTTACATAGGAAGCTGTTGGAGAAGTCATGAGGTTGAGGTGATGGAAAAGCTATGGATGCAGCACCTTATGCCAATTTCCATGTTCCAGTAAAGAAGAAAAACAAAACAAAACAAAACAAAAAGGCCCAGTGAGTAGTGGAAAATAAACAGTGGAAAGAGCAAATCTTACAGCATCAAAGAGGGAAATGCATGTCTCTATATCTGCAGGACACAGAGACTTTCCTTTTCTACATCACTGGCTTTTTGTTTTCATAGAATTTCTTGGGTAGTTGGTATTCTGGTGATCCATTTTATAGGTGGAGAAGCTGAGGTTCAGAGAATTTGACGAGGCCCATTTGCTCAGCTAGTAAGAAGACAAGCCAAGATTTAAATTCACATTTTTCCTCTCTGCTGGGTATATCATGCTGTCTCAGAAGGGCAAGAGATACAGGCGTCTGCAGGGGACTCACTAGAGCTTCCAGTGGACAAAGGGTGTGGTTCAGACAGCAGGGCAGGATCACTGGGAGCCACCGAGAGGTCCGTGTGTAAACACCAGCTTTCTGCTTTCTCTTGCTCTCTGTTGATATATCGACTCTATAGTCATCCTTAGTAAATTTCTAAAAAAAAATTTGTTCCTCAGAAGAGTTTGGCACTTAGAATAACAGCTGGCAAAAGGTAGAAACTATTCTCAGTCTTGTTTTGGCAACATTGTGGCTGGCAGTGGGCAAGCAGCGCAGCCTGTGGGCTTTGTAGCTGTCAGATTCTTGGCAGAGCTGTTTTCTTTCTTTCTTTCTTTCTTCTTCTTCTTCTTCTTCTTCTTCTTCTTCTTCTTCTTCTTCTTCTTCTTCTTCTTCTTCTCTTCCTCCCTCTCCATCCCCAAGAGCTGTTTTCTAAAAGATGCTGCACTACACTGGGTGTGTGAAGCAGGAGCCCATTGCAGTTAGGCATATGTAGAGCAAGACCCCAGCACTCTTCCTGAGAGACAAAAAAGAAAAAAAAAAGCTGGTGTGGTTGTGGTGGTGCATGCCTTTAATCCCAGCACACAGGGAGGCAGAAGCAGGTGGATTGCTGTAGTTTAAGGCTAGCCTGGTCTAAAAAGCCAGCCAAGGACGGCCAAACCTACACAGGGAAACTCTATATTGAAAACCCAAACCACTACCACCAATTCCAGCAACAGTAAAAACAAGCTTCTGCTCTTCTCCATTCTTGGAAACAAGAGACAAAAGAGAGCAATGGGGACTGGTGCTGCTAATGTTGTATTTAATGTTCTAAGCTTAGTTATTAGTGTTTGCTGCTGAGGACCATTATGAATCAGTCTGCTCCCCACAGACCGAGAACGTTAGCACCAGGACAGGTTAGGTTGGCAAGAATGAAGCTTGCGCTGGTGCTCTTCAATGCTGCACCCTCAGCGGAGTGCGTACAGTAGTCACTGCCTGAACTGAAAAGCTTCAGTGTAGCCACAAAAGTTTTTCATGTTTATTTCTTATTTTTTTCTTTAATTAGTCTGGATGGTTTGCTTGCATGGATGTGTCTGTGGAGGCCAGAGAAGGCATTGGATCTTCTTGGAACTTTAGTTAGAAACGGTTGGAAATATCCATGTGGGTACTAGGAATCAAACTCAGGTCTTCTGAAGAATAGCCAGTATTCTTAACTGCTGGGGCAGCTCTCCGGCTCCTCTATACAATTCTTCAAGCAGCGATTTCCAATTGGTTACTGTTCACATCTTGATTTACATCTATTTGTTAGTGCAGTGTCTCCACAGGATAGTCAGAAGATTAAATTGCTCAAGCAACAGAAAGCCCTTAATACCAGGCTTAGTCTAAAGTTAACACAGGCTTTAGTCTTAATAATATGATCTGTGGTACAGAATCGTTGTCAAAGTATTAGACTAAACAGTGAGGAGCTGGGGTTACAAACTATAGGGTGGAGGGAAGACTGCATGGGAGCCAGAATCACAAGGTCTTTTTGTAACTTCGGGACTACAGCTTACTGGTGAGGTACACAGCCTGAGAGCTCTGGCTGCCTCCTATGCAAAGTAGGCTGTCAAGATAAGACCTACCTACCTAGTTATAGCATCATTGCAGAAGTCAAATGAGATAAGTTGAAAGAACTAAAGGCAGCCATGGTCAATAAAATGAAAGTGGAGTAGGATAAAAAGTATGGGAGCCACAACTATCAACTGTTTTAAAGAAGTCTTGGGTCTCCTCATCTCAGAGACTGTTCTCAGGTCATTTCTTCAAGATCCTCATTTGGAAAATCCTAACTTAACTGATGAACACCGATGGGCAAGAAGGATAATTGTCAGCTCCCATACACCCATTATGTATAAAGAGCTTGATGGAGCTATGACAAGGTGAGCCCTTGGCTGTGGAGGCTTGCCTGGTCCTGATAATACCTGCTTGGTATTTATTGCCTCCCAATACAAGAGCAATTGGAAGGTATATGCAGAAAGGCCAAAAACATGTGCCTTGACTTCACTACTTTATTGGCAGACATAGATATGGAACTATCCAATAGTCTAGGTTTTAAAGTGGTATGTTGTATAATTAGGCAATATGCATGCTAACTACATTTTAGCTACTATTCAATATATTTCAACTTGGGAAAATTATTCTGTAGTGCTTGGTTTGTGTGGCAGATGTCTGAATTATGTTTTAGAAGTGGAGGCTTGTAGGCATGCCTGTGTAGGGCTGTGTGTCTCCAGAATGCAGTATGAATGGGGCTTTGTGCACTGTGCAGTTCAGTAGCCTTGGACTATTTTGTATCACCCACTTTTTATAAAGTCATCCTGTCTCCAGATTGAACAGGCGATGTTTTCACATTGGCAAAGAGTCTTTCTGTGCCTGCTTGTATTACTACTCATGAGACAGAATTATAGTCTCAATGATAGCAAAAGCCAGAAATTCACTAGAAAAATAGAGCCTATTTTGATATCAAAGTTGCCTTCTTCTGGAACACATGTCTTGACCATACTTCTGCCTTTCAATCATGGCACTACCCCTCACAGAAAGTTCCTCGCTCCCTTTTGACAAGTTCTCTTCTTTCCAAAGCTTAGCACACAGGTCACTTCCTGTCTGGAAGTAGTGCTGGTGATGCATCTGTTGTCTTGGAGTCAGACTCTCATCCTGGTCCCTGCTGTTCCTGGTCTTCTATTGAACTCTGACTCCCAGTACATGTGCACTGAGATCTAGGCTTGAGCAATTTTCATAGTGGGTTTTGTAGTGCTGAGAAAGGCGACCTTGCATGTACAATCTGCCAAATGAATCAGTGGTTGTTCCTTTTACCTTCGAAGGGAATCATGCACGCTTGCCCCTTTATAGTCTGAGACCCTGATGTAGTGACTGCACATCATTTCTGCCTTACTATCATCAGGACTCCAACTATAGCTCCCTCTCTTCTCATGGGTAATTTATGGCGTATAACATTGTTTCCTTCATTCACGAAATAAATATTTGTGTACAGCTATAGTTTGGGAGGGAAAAGAATGATTGGTGTCATCATGGCACATCTCCCCAACGCCTTGAAGCTGGGGCCTAAATTCTATCACTCGGTTGTTCTGGAAACGTATTCTAAAAATACAGTTTTCCAAAGGAGAAGGTAGTTGCTACAGATACACTCTATGTCTGTCTGTATGGAGTGGGAGCAAAGTCCTTGAAACCTAAGGAAATCAGTGCCAGTGATCTTCACGAAACCAAACAAGGAAGTCACTTTTCTCCTTGTGAAAAATCGAGGATGGCTCATGGAGTCAGAGATAAGCTTTGGCCCTTCCTTCTTGACTAGTTTATGAATTAAAAAAAAATCAATGAGAAATGGGAGAGGCAATTTTTAAAATCCTAATGTTGGGTTAATCATAAGAGTAGGAAAAGTGCAGCCATGTTGAGCACAAGACATCTTTGAATCCTTCCACCAGTGACCTGGTGGGATTTTCTCTCAGTACTACTTTCACCAATATGACAAGCAGACATTTTAATATTCTGCCTCGGTACCATATCACAGTTTCATCAATTCAGTCTTTGGTCTGTGTCGCCTTCCTTTTCTGATCCTTATCGTTACCTGACATCCATCTCTTGTGTGTGTGTCTTCTACCAGCCACCAGTCTCCTCCTTCAGAACTTTTATCAAACTCTAGATTATACTTACAAATTAACAACATGCCTTTATATTGTATCATACTAAAGTCGGGTGGGACAGGGATGCCCCAAATAATTTTATTTTTCAACTAGCAATATTCAAGCAAAAGGCCAATACCAATTTCTGCTTTGGTATTTACTTCTGTGGGTCATGTATTGGGCCTGCAGTCTTCTGATACTCTTGACAATTGCCTTTTAGGTAACCTGTTTTGCTAAGGACTGCAAATTAATATTAAAGACATCATAAGGATGCCAAAGGTAATAGGTACCTATATCAGTTACCAAAGACCAGTAAGTAGGCAGCAAGAAACCATGGGGGTGATTAGAAGGATGGGCTTGTTGTTTGGTGCATATTTCCATACACTAAGCAAATGGCTTGAGGTGACCAACAAAAGACAAGGGAATATTTTTAAGCAGTTACCTACCTTTTTGGTTACGATTAATGACCTAAAAAGTTTTAAAAATTCTTTCAGCATTAGATGAAGCATTTTTGTCAATTTTCCAACCACTCCCCAAACAAGGTTAGACGCATAGATATGCTATGTGTCTTAAAATATTAATCAAGGAGAAAGTGATACAAAAGACACTCAATTTAAAAGGAACAATGTAAATTAGAAATATTTCTGTTTCAGAAGCAGAAGGAGGAGGAGAAAAGACTCATGACTTTGCTTCCTCCTATAGGGAGGTTAAATTGATTTGCAGTGATAGAATGTCAAAATCCTCCATCATGGGGTCTCAGCCAGTTGAGGTTTGAATCGGTATTAGAAAATCTGCACCCACATGCACAAATCATGTTAGGGTTCACTGATGGCCCCTGTGTCATTTGTATCTTTCCACATCAAATGCTGATTTCATTTCAAGCCATTTGCTCTGAAGAAGGATGAAAAAAAAAAAAAAAAAAAAAAAGGCAGCAATTGAAAAGAATCTGCAGTGGCTACCACAGGCAATGGGGGCAACTGCAAAGAAAAGAACCACAAGCCCAAGCAGTAACTTACGGCAGCTACTTTCGCTATCGCTGGCATTAGAAGAGACGTGTTCTGCAAGGACAGCACAGCAAATTAAAGAACGATCAAGCGTCAGAGAGCAGCCAGAACGGAAAGGGCACACCCATGCAAAGCTACTGGGGATGTGAGCAAAGGCCAGTGAAAGGCCGCAGAAGAGATCGCACTAAGAGAATCCAGATAAGAGAAAGATGAAAACTTTATTGCCAGTTTACACCACACTGCTGTTTCTTCCTTTTTAGAAAAAAAAAAAAAAGTACCTTTTAGTATCAGACAGTAGCAACCCAGGTGACGTTCTTTTTGTAAATACTATGACACATCCACAGAGGGGTGTTGGGAAGGGCAGTGTGTGTCCACTGTGGTGTAGATGGCTTTTTGTATCTCTATTTTAGTCCTTGATGATTTGGAAGGAAGACTAATTTGCCAACCTGGAGTTCCTTCAACTTTATATTCTATTTAAATACTTTGGGAGTAAATCCTCTGGTCTAAAAGGGATTTGTGAAGCTCTTTCCTGCTTCAGTGAGTAGAAAATATGGGAGGAAGCAATCAGTCCCTGAGAGATGGCTCATAACTTAGTTTTTATTCTATGATCCTTGCTTGAATAGCTATTAAATTCTGGGAGAATGGAGCAGGCAGAAGATAAATGGCCTGATACCCAGGCAGGATCTAGTGTGAATTATACGTAACACATCCTGAAGAACTTGGCTAACATAATGGTGTGTGTGTGTGTGTGTGTGTGTGTGTGTGTGTGTGTGTGTCTTGTTCAGCTGATGAGTTAGTCATGTGTAACTACTTACTTATCAACTTCATGTGTTACCACACTAGAATGGTATATATGTGACTACTTAAATTTCAACTATTAGGCAATACTTAAGAAAGCAAAACAGGAAGATAAGTTATTTTCTAACAGAAAAAAAAAAAAACCCAAAATGCTTTAAAATCCCTTGATATATATGTTTTTGCCTGCTCAGGGGATTGATTCTATAGTACAAACCATTCCTCTCTCTGACTTTAAGGCCAGGGCTGTGCTGTTAATTTGGGCACACATTGAAGAAGCCCAGGGACTCATGAGAAAGGGGCTGGGTGAAGCCCTGACAGGCCACAGTGAAGATGTGACTGATACTGCAGGGCCTTCATTGGAAATTCTTATCTTTCCTACTTTGAAACTGTGCTGTATGCAGTGCTTGTTTTTTTTTTTTTTCCTCAGTTATTAAATCTGTTCAATTTTTAAGAAGTAAGCAAACACCTGGACATTCTGGATTCAACAGGGCATTACATACCTTTTTAAAAGTGATGTTTGCTATTAGTGATATGTTGGAACGATCCCTTTCCCTTCTAAATTGAAAGTAAAAACTCCCCCCAGGTGGTGCTTGATGCCTTCCAGATGATGTTAAAATTGGTGTTTAAATTTCAAACCACATTCTATATAAACTTTCAAATATAAAGTTTTCATCTTTGAGGAGATTTAACCAGATTTTGTTTTCTGCAGCTACATGCCTAGAACAGGCCAGTGAGAGTCAAAACTTGAACCCTGGAAGGCAGGCATCATCACACAGGCTTATGTAAACAACTATTGAAAATGCACAGGCTTATGTAAACAGCCTTTGAATGTGAAATCCAACTCAATGATATTTTGCTTTATAAAATGAAATGAACAACTAAAAATATCTGCTGTAGCTATTACATTAAAAAACAGAACAAAATTGGGTATGTGATACATTTTCAAAATATACAACATTCTGTTCTTACTTTATTGGTGCTTCTAGAGTGGTGTTAGGATTAAAGAAAGCAAAATCATAGCATAGGTTTTGGAGACATAGATACTTGTTCTTAATTGCTAAGTGCAACGAGACATAGACCAAAGACATGAATAAGTAGAAAATGCAAAGGTCCAATATATCTTATTTTTCATTCTGTGCTACAAGATAAAGCTCTGAAAACATGACATGGCTGGTGACTCATGGACAGGAAAAGGGATTCAGATTTATCGAAAACTATCATACAAATGGTTCAAGCAGGACCACTGCAAGTCAGAGGGGAAAAAAAATCAAAGTTAATAACAAAGAATTAAGGCTCAGATAGTTTAATATTACTTTTTGAGAATGCATGTTGCTATTGACTACAAAACAGCTCCTTTATTAATAGCAAAGTATAGCTCAATCACAGAATTGGGCAAGGTCATTGACTCTTTCCATGTTGAAAAGGCAGAAGAAAGAACATAGAGTATATTTCAACTCCGCCATTCTAGACCACTTAGCTCACCCTTTCTTTTCAACATGGTCTCTTGCTCTCTGAGAGGAAGTTGGTGGCTGAGCAAGTGATGCCATGATGGGCATCTGGACCATGTTGTCCATTATCACTGGTCAGAAAGGGGATGCGTTAAATGCAGCAAGAGTTAGACTGCCTGGCACACTTTGCTTTTAAATGCCGACATGCAGAACAAAATGACTGAAAATTATTTTGTAGGAGCATTCACAGCTAGGTAACAAATAAAACTCGTATCGTGTGCATGCTAGGAATGAAAGGCCCTCAAGAAAAGGAACAAAAGCCAAACTCAAAAGGAAAGGAAAGGAAAAGAAAAGTTAACAGTGACCATTCCTGGAAACTTACTCAGAGTCTTTGTTCCATAACCGTCGTCACCTAATCCGGGGATGTCCTGCATGGAAGTCCCCAGAGAGAGCAATGAGAGAGGAAGAACAGCCACGGAAGAGGAAGGTAGAAGTCAGTGGAATCAAAATGGATACTACCATGACAGACCGTGTTGCCCAAGCAATCTGGATCCCACTTTCTTACCTTTTGAAATAACTTTTACCCCAAACTCCCTGAGCCGAGTAATCAATAGAAAATTTTGATTTGTAAATCAACTGAAAAGGTTGAAGCCAGAGAGCGTGAGAGGGGAAATAAAAGAATCAGTGACTGTAATTTTGTTCACTGTGAAGAAAATCCCCATTCCAAATTTCATAACAAATACACATGGATACAAGTGTATTTAATGGCTTCCTGGAGGATAAGAGTGAACTAGTGCTCCAAGCTCAAATCCAAGACAAAATATGCACGTGGCAATGTAATCCAATATGTCAAGGCAGAACGGAAAATTTGTCTCAAGCCTTAGAGGGAGTTGCATTATCAAGCCAGACCTATTGTTCCTGGTCACAGAGAAATGATGGTTGGAGTTGAAGCCCCAGCCTTGTCAAGGCCCTTTTTTGGTGCTTTTGCACAAAACACAGCCCCAGGAAGGGAAGGATCCAGACTGCAGTCAAACACTGGTCACAGTAGTAAAACCTGCCTGCCTGCCTGCCTGCCATGTTGTTTGCCTAGGTGTGTGGTGTGGGAGAGCCTGTCATGAGTGTGGCCCGTGAAGGTTTTTTTCCTTGTGTTGCATGTGATGTTATCTTCGAGAATCTACTTACGTTCAGGATCACTGGTTTCCTGCTCACTCTGCTCCTTGCTCTTGTAGAATGGGAATTTTCGTGAAAAGATGAAGCTCTTTTTACGCCTGTCATTGAATGACTGTGAAGGAGAAAAGGCATGGGGCAAAAACAGGGGACGTCTAATTGTTGTCACACTCATGCTGACAAAACAACTAGTTTGTAAAAGCACAGAGAGCTGTAGTGACACAAGTGGACACTCTACAAAGGTGCCGGGGGAATCTACATGCAGACTTGACTTTCAAGGAGTGACAATTCTTGATAAGGATGCCTTGGGGAAAATGGCTTAACAGTCCTTGCACGCCAATGGTGACAGAGATGTCATAAGGTGGGAGCCCCAGGCTCTCTATCTTTGTTTGACAAGTGGCCATTCCCTTGGGCAAGCGGAACTTCTGAATCTTCACCTGCAAGTCGACACACTTCTGAGGTGCTGAGATCGCACGAGGCGGTATCAACACAAAACACTATACAGTTCTCAGTTTATCACCGTCAGGCATAAAATGACTATAGAAAAAGGGTTTTTTTTTTTTTCCTTTTCTTTTCATTGTCTAGGTGTCTTAATATTGAATTTGTATTATCTCAGCTTAGAAGCCTGTGAATTTTCAAAAGATAACTTAGCCTTACACAGTCATTACTGACTAGATTGAGAAGCAGAGAGGTTGAGTCCAATAGTGGCATCACAGTTTGTTGGTGACAGCCAGTAAGCAGTCAACCAGCAGCTGCTAATGTGGTATTTAGTTGGTAATCACCCAAGCATGGGAGAAATGACAGTCACCCATCTACATTTTAAGGACGGATACTGAGTACTTTTAAAGTATAAGCTGTCTATTAGTTTAAAGCGGCCAGATTAAAACCAAAACATGTATAGTATAGTCATAAAAATTTGTTCACTCAATTAGCACATATTTGTTTAGTAGATTTCTAAAGAAAATGCAGTTTATCATATTGAAACTATTGGTACATAAATGCTTTGTGGGGTTGTTTGTTCTGAAAATGTCTTATTAATTTTATATTTTATAATGTTTCAAAAAGTGTCTCGCCAGTATACTTGACTGATTTAAATCTTCTAGCTACTTAAAAACACTGGAAAAAAAAATCTCCATGAAACACGTTTTCTTAGTTGCACAGGTTTTAAATTGAATTGCCAATGGTAATGTGAAAGCAGTATTCTAACCGAGGGCTGGCATTGGCCACTGTCAAGAACAAATGTAGAGCCAGAGAAGTGGCAGCGTGGAGGAAATTAATACTTGTTGGTTGAGAGGTGAGCATTTTGTTCCATTGGTGGCACTTAGTCAAGTGCCCATATTAGTTAGAAGCTCACCTGCCCCCCCCCCCAAATAAAATAAAATAAAATAAAGCAAAAACATTTGTTTTGTACTCTTCTTGTGTTTCTCTGTTGATCACCAAATTAATATTTAAGTTTATTCAGAAAACACTGAAGTACTGAAATGTCTTTCACCAAAGTCAGAGCAGCTTAGTTTTATACCAAGCTCAGGAAACGTTTTATATTTCATGTTAAAGCACTGCTTTCTCAGAACTTAGTCTGCAGACAGCACCTGTGTCTACTAGAGTTTTATCATAACTTGCAAGGCTGGAAAGTGCCCCATGTTGTCCTTAAAGGAGCGTTACAAATGTACTCTTGCATCACTCCAGTGCCATGCTGCTTTTACATCTCAAGCATATTTAAACTCCAGTAACTGAAAGTAAAAGAAAAATATCATGTAAGAATTAATGGTGTGTGATATCTATCATGTGTTAGACACTTCCTTTCAACATTACAGTGGACTTTTCATGCAAAACGATGAATTCTCATGCAAATACAAAATGATGCCAAGGAGGAAAGCCTGGGGGTGTAAACACACAAACACACACAGATGGATAATGCAGAGGTTTCTGGGACCCCGAGTGGTGTTGCATGCAATCCACATCATTTAAATGGTCTCATGGGTCAAAGGAAAATGAAAAAGTATTGTCTTTGATTAATTCTTTCATGTTTCAAAGCAAGGAATGTAAAGTGTTAACATTTCCCAACTATGAAAATGTTGTGTATCATGAGTTCTCCGATCAGACATAATAATACTGAACATCACACTTTTTAAAAGGACAGAAAATACATGATACTTCAGAAGTCAATTTATATAACAGCATTACAGGCAAATACATTTTGATTCTTTCTTGCATAACATGGAAGGTACCAGACCCCTTCATGGTCACACTTTCTTACATGTATGGATACAAACTCAAATCACTATTTCAACTCACACAGATTTCAATGTTTGCACTTAGGGGCTTTAGTTAAACATTTTGACCTGTAACAGATTATATGTATGAGGCTATTCTTTATTTTTCTAGACAGATAATAGTACCAGGCTTTATTACCACTATCATTTATGTTTTTAATATAGAAGAGGAAAATCTGCTCCACGAGTGCTAGGTGAGCAAAATAAACTGGTACTTTGGCTACTTATATAACACATGGCTCTAAAGCAAGGGCTGGTTTGCAGCTCTAGTATTGATTTTACTCCATCAGTGCTGTCTAGTCAATATTAAAGCATCTGCAACCCTCATGCATTGTTTTCCAGGAGAAAATTTGAATACAGGTTTTGAAAACACTAATCAAATGTGGCCTGAGTAAATTGGCATAGGAAAGAATTCTACTTTAGAATCTGACCAAGGGGTGGGAGACGGATTTATTGAGCACTGAATTACCAAGCTTAGTTCTCAGGCACCACATATGTAGATCTGCAGGCTACCTTCATGCAGCCTGCCGTGCCACTATTTCTGTATGTGCCCACAGTGGCTCGAATGGTGGGCAGTGAAGTCAGGAGTCGGATTGGCTCCAAATGTTACTGTTCCCGTGAGTACCAATTTCTGCAAAAGCCATGCCTGCTTCAAGTTTATATTTAAAATGGCAAGCAGTCTGACTATTGTAAGTCACGCCACATATTCCGTCACTTCTAGGCAGTAGTGCCCGGCGACTGCTTAGGCCACCATGTGTTAGTAGGTACAACAACACTTCTTTTGCTACATTTTTCTTCCTTGGATAGCAATTCGTGCAATTGAGGGCTCAAAGCCACTCTTGTTCTTATGATAGGGTTAAAAAGCAAAAGGAATTTCAGTGACTAGACATAGCAACCTAAAACAATTTTGCAGCTGGTTAATAGAGAAGTAAGTAGTTGTATGTAGTTTAGGTAATGAAGTTAGCGGAGTAGTAAGTGATGGTTGATGGGCATGGACTTATTTTAGGGTAAAGAAGAGCTTGTGACGATGGATACATAATCCTACGGATACATACAGGAGGGACCACAGAATTGTGTACTTTAAGGTCATGTAAGCAATGTAAATTATACCTCCATAAGGCCATTTTAGAAAGAAATCCTCCCACAACTCAAAAGGAAACAATCATGTCAGGTTTCTCATTGCAGTTGGTGTAAGCACGTTATGCCCTGAATTGAGTGCTCTTCTTGTAGCCTACCATGCGCGTACATGTAGAACTCTATGTCTGCTGATGTTGTGTGTCCTTTAAGTGAATGCTTTTCATGTTGTGACAGACATATTACAACACTCCTGTCAGGAGTCAGTATCTTATTAGTTCCTTGATTTTTAGGCTAAATGGTATGAAACTTCCTGCATTGACTCCCACCATAGAATGCTTTGGTATAAGATAAGGAAGAAAGCTAAAACTCAAACCCTCTCCTCTCTTATGTAAACGCCATGTTCTTAAAGACGCATAGCATGTGATTATCCTTTTTATCAAAAAACTGTACAACTAGGGACCTATTACTGTTTCTTTCTTCTCATCTGCCAATCCTCCTGCTTCTATAGCTCCATAATGCCACTTTTCTTGGTAACTGCATTCTCTGTTAGAATTTAAATTTGTACAGGGCTTGAATATGCTTTTTCTGTGGCTCTTCCTAATGTTTATAAATACTTGTTTCCTCATAGTTGTATTCACCTGGAGAAGCTATTTAGGCATCATGTTGCATTTTTGTGCAGAAAAAAAAGTAAAACAAAATATATTAAAGAATAAATAATAATGCTACCAGGAAGACTTCAATCAAAGACCAAAAGTTAGCTCTCAGACTAAGACTCAGGAGCACAGGAAAGTACCATTCAGAAGCAAAAGAGCCTTGGTAAGTTCAATTAAAAATGAAGTCCCAAATAAACCTGAATATGCTCAAACCTATAGATTTCATTATCAGTTGACAGATAAAAGAAACATAAAAAATCAAATTTTATTTCTTTATGACAACATAATCATTAAAGTGTGAAGTTTGTGCAACTCTGTAAGACAATTGTCTGGCTTCTTCAATATAAACATTACATCAACCAACCAAAATGACCAAAATCTGCAAATTAGCAGAGACAAGTCACATCAACAAATTATCACATAGACTTCATTTGTGTTCAGGTTCCAACAAATTACAACAGAAAACAACAACAACAAAACCATTATGACATTTGTGGTGCCCTGTGAATTCGGAGAAGAGGAGGAAGAGAAGGAGGAGGAGGGATCGTGGCCAAGTTGCCTCATGGGAAAGGCCACGAGATGGTACAATCCTGACAACCTGAGTTTGACCCCCAGATTCCATGTAAAGGTGGAAAAGAGGGAGCAGATGCCACAAAGTTGTCTGATAATCCAGTAATTGATAATTTTTATGTGTGATAATGGCATATGGCCATGCCATATTGAATTAGGAATGGTTTGAGGCTCTGGATTACCTCAATATGGGTGTGACATAGCACTCAATACACTCTAAAGGAAGAATTGTAAAGGATGGAGACATTTTCTTGGCAGATTTACTGTGATATATGTATAACAACACTGAAAACATTAGGTATTTGCTGTAGGACTGAACAAATGAATAAATTATACAATGAATCCATGCTAATTAAATATTTTAAGGTATAAAAATAATTAAATATGTAGTCCATTTGCCTCAAACTTGTGATCCTCCTGCCTCCACCTTTTTAGCATGTCGTACTGGTTTGTGCCACCACAACTGCCTAAATATTTCTAAAGATTTATTTTGAAAATTTATGTGTTCTTCTGGGAAGTGGTGGTGCACGCTTTTAATCCCAGCACTCGGGAGGCAGAGGCAGGTGGATCTCTGTGAGGCTGAGGCTAGCCTGGTCTACAGAGGAGTTCTACAACAGTCAGGGCTACACAGAGAAACCCTGTCTTGAGAAACAGACAGAGTAAAATTGATGTGTTTCTGTGTCTTTGTGAGTATGCCATGCATGTAGGTACCCTACAGAGACCAGAGCCATTGGATACTTTGGAGCTGGACTCATAGGCATTGTGAGCTGCTCAGCTTGGTGCTGGCTACTGAACTCAGGGCTTCTGGAAGTGCTTATTGCCCTTAACAACTGAGCCATTGACCCAGCCTCACTGATTAAAAGGAATTAAAAAAGGAATGAAAGCACAATTTAAAAGAAGGATTATAAAAAAATCTTAGTGAGGTCTAAGACGGTACATACAAGCAATTGAATGGAATTAGAGAGATGATGCAAGATATAAATGAGAAATCATTGCTCTGCTGATTTTAGACGTTAGAGACTGAGAGGGTAAGAAAGAGCCAGAAAGAGAGAGTAATGGTAGATGGTTTTATTGAGAAAATGTGTACCAGCAGTTAATCAACGAAGTGTTTCAGGGAGGAAAATGGCATGAATCATGTCTAGAAGGTAGATTTTTTATTAATGAAAAGAAAAACAAAAACAAATAGAAATGAAGATCTCAGGAGTTGGGCGTGGTGGTGCAAGCCTTTAATCCCAGCAATGCAGAGGCCTCTGTGAGTTTCAGGCCAGCCTGGTCTACAGAGAGAGAGAGAGAGAGACAGAGAGAGAGAGAGAGAGAGACAGAGACAGAGAGAGAGACAGAGAGAGAGACAGAGAGAGAGAGAGAGAGAGAGAGAGAGAGAGAGAGAGAGAGAGAGAGAGAGAGAGACATAGAGAGAGATATCATTCAACCCCGGTCTTGAAAAACCAAAAGGAAGGAAAAGAAGAAAGAAAGAAAGAAAAGAAACGAAGATCTCGATAAGTCAAAGTTACATGAAACAGGTCTTTGGAAATATTCTGGTCACACACAAAAGAGAACACATTTAAGAGCTCTGGGACCTCAGTGAATGGATGAATGCTTTCAGACTTCTCAAGGAAAGAAATGTAATTGAAGGTACAGAAAATAAATAATAGAAAGGTTCACAAATTGTGTAGAAGATACAGACATTCATGCACAGCAGAGTAATATGATCCTGCATAGAGATGAGCAGAGAGGCTCCTTACTGTATCCTATTATACTCACCAAAGCTTCAGAAGGACAAAAAAAGAGGGCTGGGAAGGGAGCCTGATGGCAGAGGGTTTGCCTAGCGTGCATGTGGCCCAGAGTTCTACCCATAGGAAGGCGAAAAGGCACATATATATATGTACACACACATACATAAAGTACAAGGCAAACGTGTCTAAGTAAGGCTGTCCCCATCAGACTGAGGGCAGGTTTCTCAGTGGAAACTCCAGTCCACGCAGGACGACACAGGATGAGGGTACCATGTGATGGAGGAAATTACTACGAGTCATCCTCAGGAGATGACTTAAAAGCAGGCCCCACAGCACGTTAATCTCCATAGCTTTTAGATTTAGAGCATGGTACATCTTCAGATTTTACATGAGCTGCAGCATTGAAGGGTGATTCCCCTCAGAAGCATGGAGAAAGACTTCGGGAAAGTCAAAATAAAACATGGTTGAGACTCGGTAGAAAACAGGCAGTAATAGAAAAGTGAGAAACACCCCGAGGAGCAATGGTTCTGTTTGCTGCATTTCCCTTTAGTGAGCATCTCCTATTGTTGCTTTTCCCATGTATTTTTATCTTGTAATTTTTACACTCAATGGTCTGAGTTATTGTTAGATGCCTTTTATTACTGTTAATAAAAATCAGATGGCTTAGCTATTTGCTTGTATGAGCGGCATTTTCAGCTCTATGATTCAATTTTGGAAAGGTTATAAAGATATAAATAGCACTCATAATGCGAATAAAATGTACCATTTAATTTATCCTTTTTACCTTTCTCCTCCAAGTTTATTGTCTTTCCCAATTAAAAGAACAGTTTGCTCAAAAACACCTTTTCTGCTGCTCTGGGGAAATGGTTTGGTCCATAAAGAATTTGCCTCAAAAGCACAAGGATATGTGTTCCACCCTTCAAATCCAGATTTGGGGGGTAGGGCGCGGGGGGAGCTGGATATACTGGCACATGCTTAATCTCCCAGCACTGAGGCAATGGTGACAACAGGTTCCTAGGGTTCTCTGCAGCCAGTGAGGCACCCAGTCTGAAGAAACAAGGTGGGCAGCACCCGACAGAGGACAAGTACAACTTTGCTTTGTCCTCTGTGTGCACATAGACATGCATGTTTGCACACACTTGAACATGCACAGCATTCCAAAACACCTTTTTAATGCCACAAATGGGAACGTTCTTTTAAGAAAAAGTTAAAAAGAACAAAACATCTGTTATCAGTGAAAAGCAAACCTATTTCTTCAACTTAATTATAGTGGCAATATAATTTTAAATCTTAGTTTTATTTATTATTATAATACATATGACCTTAAGAATGTTTCTGTATGTTTTATTGTTGTTGAGAAGGAGTTTCTTTGTGTAGCTCTGGATTTCCTGGAACTCACCTTGTAGGCCAGGCTGGCCTTGAAATCAGAGACCCACTGGTTCTGCCTCTTGGTGCTGGGATTAAAGGGGTGCCCAACTATGCCTGCTCACCCTAGGAATATTATTTCCTTTCTGAGCCTCAGTTGTTGATACTTACATGTGACTATGTGTAAAAAGTATGACATCAAGTAAAACTCAGTAAACAAGAGCCAACAATAGTAAAAGTGACAGAAGTCTGTGTTCACATCTTTAGAAAGTTTCCGTAAGCATCAGTTTTAATGAATGAATGGAATGAATTTAGAATTCAACAATATAAATATTTGGAAAACTATCAAAGGTATGCTTTGCAAATAGAATCTCTAAGTCAATCAACAGGTCAAAGAGGAAATCATCAGGGGCAAAAAACAATGCTTCTTAATGTCTGGGAGTGAAGACATAAGGCACCAACACTTATGACTATGACTACAGCAGTGCGTAGAGGAAAACATAGCTGTGAAATTAATGACAAAATATCTCTAATGAGTAATCTAGTCTTCCTATTTTAAGCCATTGAAAAAGGCAAATCAAACTAGTCTAAAAAATGGAGGAAAGATAATATTATAGCTGAAATCAATAAAATGGAGAATACAAAAATAGAAGGAAATGAAAAAACTCCAAAGTTGAATCTTTGAGAGGATTACCAAAATCAATAGGACTTTAGCTTGACTGAGCAAGAGTAAGAGAAGACACCAGTGACTAACATCATGGATGAGGGGGCTGGAGAAACTAACGTCATGAATGAAGGGAGCCAGAGAGATGGCTGAGTTGCAAAGAGTGCTGGTTGTTTCTCCAGAGGACCCAGGTTCAATTCCTAGCACCCATGTAGTAGCTAACAACCACCCAAACATCAGTCCCTGGTGATCCAACACCCTCTTTTGGCCTCTACAAACACTGCACACACATAATGTACACACATACATGCAAACAATATCCACAGACAGTAAAAAATTATAAAATTGTTTTAAAACAGAATGAAGTCTTGCCTGTAATCCCAGCATTTGAGAGGCTAGGAAAATTACTAGGAAGATGAACTACAAAACTCAGGGCCTCTAAACACACCAGTAAAAACTAGGAAACTGAATTAGTAGTGATTGAAAATGATTCATGCCTAATGGCTTTAATGTTTAGCTCTACAGACTATAATATCTTTAAGAAGATATACTAATATAAGTTTTCTAAGTGTTATAAGAGAAAACATTTCCAAACACGCTCCAAGTCCAGTATGTCACAGATGGCAAAAGCAGACAGGAACATCACAAGCAAAGATGACTGCAAGCCAGTGTGCCTCGCCATCTTGACAACATAATATTTCACCTAGTTAATTTACCACAGCTAGCTTAACCATCCCTGTGCTCTCAGACACCTGTATTGTTTTCCATTTCTAAGCCTTCCGTGTTGAAATGCAGGTAACATTCAGTATATTTTAAATTATTTTCTTAGGAGAGATTCCCTAGAAGTTGAATTCTTGGATTAAACATTATGGGTGGTTTTTAAAAGAATGACACATGGCCAGATCGCTTTCAAGTAATCTGTACTAATTGGCATTTCCCCTGCAACCACGTATTCACACTCGTAATTTGTAACTGGTCGAACGATGGATCCTGACTACTCTTTTCTTTTCAACATCCCCATGTGCTCCTATTACCTTATTATAATGTAAGGTGTTTATGGGAGAAAAGTGTAAGGCTGGGAGCGAAGGGCAAGCTTTCTTCAGGCACTTGATGAAAGAATGTAGACATGTTGGACAATGTGGAAGCCAAGTCCTTGCATTCCACTACTCAGTTATCTCTGACTTTCACATGAACTCTGGTGCCTCATATTTGACCATGTCCCCTGGATGGGGAGGCCTGGTGGCACTCAGAGGAGGGAGAGTAGCTACCAAGAAGAGACTTGATACCCTATGAGCATATACAGGGGGGAGGAGGTCCATCTCAGTCACAGTCATAGGGGAGAGGAGTAGGGGGAGGGGAATAGGGGGAAAGTGGGAGGGAAGGAAGAATGGGAGGATACAAGGGATGGGCTAACAATTGAGATGTAATATGAATAAATTAAAAAAATAAAAAAGAAAGCCAATTATTTCTTAGAAAAGCTTAAACTTCTATTATCTTTAAGATCTTAGGGTAGGAGAGGGAATTATATGAAAACAATATATTTTCAGTTCAGGACATCAAATCTCAGACATACTAAACTAATTGATCAAGCAATACTTCTGAGTTGGGGCAGCATTGCTCTGTTAGTCAACAGACAGAAAGCCTTGCTCCATCCATGTGGATGATATTCTTGAAATGACATAGAAAGTCTCTCCCAAATTAAAAACAAAAATTTTTTTTTGTTTTTGTTTAGATGGATGTGTGGATGTGAGGGCAGGTGCCTGAGGAGGCTGAAGAGGGTATCTGATCTTTTGGAGCTGGAGTTGTGACCTACCTGTCATGGGGGCTGGAAACCCATGTGCTCCTAAAGAGCACATGCTCTACACAGCTCGCCTGTCTCTCCAGCCATGCCGAGTGACTCTCTCTCTCTCTCTCTCTCTCTCTCTCTCCTCTCTCTCTTCCTCCTCCCATTTCTTCCTCATTTTTTTTTTTTTTTTTTTTTGTGGTGATGGGAGGGAGGGTGCCATCATCACGCAGATAGGGCTTGCTCTGGCAACTCAGTTGAATGTGTGTTTGTTAAAATGAAATGTGGCTGCCACTTGAGACTTGACTAATTGAGAAAGTATCAGAAAAGCAAATACCAAAGACAGTGCTGACACACCATGCTGTTTACCACAGCTAGCATTCTCCACAGCCCCATGTGCCTTGTGACTTCAAACCTGGCATGGTTATAGGGTCATAGATATGATTTTTGGGAGAAATATAACTGACTTTTCTCAAGCTTGTTGCAACTAATGTAACTTTTGCACTATATGGGGACACCCATTCACCCAGTTTGTTTATAAACCAATTACAATAAATTATTAATAAACTTATAATTTATTATTCCTCTTTTTACTATATGAAACAAAATGTGCCAAGCCTTCTGCTGAGCCTCTAACAGTTTGGACTTTGTTTAAATAGTCACAATTGGAACTGATAATAAAACCCAGGAAGTATCTCGATGATGTGTCATTTGCTTGGGAAATTTGTGGGTCACTTTCCAGAGGAAGTTGCCAACTCCTGTAACTCCAATTAGTTGCTTTATAATTCTGTAATTATCCAGCATTTTGTCATTCTGTCCCTCAATACTACAGCTTGTACAACCCTCACAGGATCTGAAAATAAAACAAAACAAAACAAAACAAAACAAAACAAAACCTGAAAACTTTCTGTTTTGTTCTTACAATGGAAAACATCAAGATTATTTTTAAATTCCCATGTTGGATTTGAAAAGAGTCCAGAGAAAATTTTGGTCATATTGCTGTTTATTTTATTTTGAAGCATTTACTTCATTTTAGTTAGATGTGTGTTTATATTTGTTTACCTGTGTGTAGGTTTATGCACATGTATGCAGGTGCCCACAGAGGCCAGAATAGGGTGTCACTGAAGTTACAAGTGGCTTTGAGACACTCAATATGGGTGCTGGGGATCCAACTTAGGTCCTCTGGAAGAGCAGTAAGCACTTTTAATCACACTACTAATTCTTGATTGTTATTTTACAGTATTTTAATTTGTCTTTTATACTCTACTGCCATGTTATAATTTGAAGCTTCTTGTCAGGGTCTAAAAGGCTAACTCTGCAGTGGCTGTCAGCGTCCAACTGTCCACAGGAGGCAACATTTTTATCATTCTCAAATTCAGAAACCACATTCCAAGTCAAATTAAAACAATTCCATTTTATTTTAGTATTCTCCAAAATGCGTTGAGAATTGAAGGAATTCTTTAAGTCCAAGAAATCAGCTAATACAAATACTTGAAAATAAGTTGTTGTTGTTCTTCTTCCTCTCCTCCTCCTCCCCCTCCTCCTTCGTCGAAGGTTTTTTAATGTGTATTTATGTGTGCAGTGTCTGTCCAGAGGCCAGAAGCCAGAGGCCAACATTAGATCCCTGGAAAGTGGACGTGCAGGCAGCTGTGAGTCCCTGCTATGGGTGGGAATTGAAACCAGGACCTCTGAACAGCAGCAAGTGCTATTAATTGCAAAGTAGTCTCTCCAGCCTCCACTTGGGACAGGAGTCAATCTCAGACTGACTGGGCTTGTCAGCAAAGGCTCAGCAAGTGTCAGCTGAGCCACAACATGATACCAAAAACCGTATTTTAATGAACCTTATCTGAGCGCCCACTCAGTGCATGTCCAGACTAGACCCCTTCCCTGACTGTTCTGGTCATTTCCATCTTTGTCTTCAGAACCATCTAGTTTGGAACTTGAGGCTTCTCTGATGCTCCACTGACACTACTTTCTTAACTCATCTTCAGCTTTATCTGTAAGGACTGGAATTTTGTCTTAAACATTATTTTTGAACTCTGCGACCAAGCCACCAAACAATATATAAAAGAAAACATACAAGTACTGGGCAATGGTTCTGTCCTTCACCACTACTACTTGTTAAATCCCTACCCACTTGGCAGCTACCAATGTCTTTTATGGATTAACCATTCTAAGTGCATTCTACCTATCAGCTCCCATCAAATGGCTACAAATTGTGTTCACTTTTTATACCAAAGTCTAAAAATGTGGAGCTGAAGAAATTGACATAGAGGAAGGCTGGGCCACTTGTCCCAGGGTCTACACATCCGAGAATCTTAGTCACATGTACCTTTGGTTCATCTCTCTCATTGTTGGTTATTTCCTCAGCACTCAAAGGGTACAGCATGAACCAATGCAGGATGCTTTGCCTGAGGTCAAGCACCTGGCACAAGGTTAACAGGCAAACATTCAGGTAATAAATGCTCTGACTCCACCGAGAAAAGATGCCTGGCTCTGGTCTGTGCTTGGGCCCTCCTAACTATAAGAGCTTATGAAAGTCACTTCCTCTTCCCAGCTTTGACTTCAGACCTCTTCTATAGCATTTAGAATCTACACTGTGAAGATGTTTCTTCCTGCCTCTCCATGCCTCCAGATCAGAGCAGGGGAGGCCAGTGCATAGCCCTGGTGACTCAGGAGTGACTGGAGGCAATCCAGTATAAGTCAAGCAAAATAATTAAAGTGCTTTAAAAAAAAAAAAAACCAAAGCCTTATTGAATAATTCCCATTTGAATAATTCTTATATCCTGCTTGAATGAAAGGGAGGGGAATTTACAAATAGAGGCAGACTCATCCTGCAGCTGAGACTCCTGGCGCTTAGCCCATAGCTGCCAGTAGACAGAAGGAGTCCCAGGGATTAGGACTCCCACCAAGGATTCAGTTAGATGGCAGGTGAGCCAAGAGGTGGGAGGAGAGCACAGAGCGCTGTTTCTGCCTTGGGCGCTTTGATTGAGTGCACACCACATCTTTCATCTGAACATTTCCTTTTAGAGCATCATATACTGTCTTCAAGTGGATTGCATTTTCTCAAGCCAGTCAGTAGGGGCAGATCATATTCACAAAGGGGAGCATCTAAGTGGTCTGAGGGTTTCTCAACACTTCATGTTTTTCTTAAAGACAGAAAATTCAATTGTTTGCTTGCTCTGCTTTGAAGAGTCGAAGATAAAAGAACGGATATGGATTTGTCTATCATTTTTAGACTGTAGGGGAAAAAAGCAAAGAAAACATGTGCACACATACCTCAAGAGGATAAAACACTCTTGGAACCTCTAGGCTGCCTTCTGAGAACACACCCCAGTCCTGTTTGTGCTTGCCTCAGAGCCTGACATGCTGATTCTTATTTTTGTGCCAGACACTGGGTGGGTTTGACACTGTAAATCAAATGGCACTCTAAATCCAGAGACAACGCACTATTATTTCCCCTCAAATGGTGTTTACGCTTGGGAAGAGAGCTTTGTACCTTGTTTGGACACAATATTCACATATTACTGTCATTCTACCTGTGGGGAAATACATAGCATGTGCGCCTGGTAAATCATACTAATAAATGACCCAACCATTCTCTATTTACTCTCATGCCACAGATCAAGCAATGAAGGATTCGTACCCCAATAGAAACAACTTCATTTGAATTAATGAAGAAAACATGGTGCATATATATCATGGGGTTTTAGTCTGCAAGAATGAAGAATGAAATTGTGTTCCCTGAAAGAGAATGACTGGAATTGGATAGTATCATGCTAAGCAAAATAAACCAGACTTACAGCAATAATAATTACTGTATTTTTTGGACCATAAGACATACTTTTCCCCCAAAAGTGTGTGTGGGGGATTAGGGTTTTTCTTATAGTCTGATTGCTGTTTTTACTGTTTTTCTTGTTTTACTGCTCTAAAAACTGGGTGCATCTTATGGTCAGGTACATCTTATAGTCCAAAAAATACAGTATTTTAAGGTTCTAGAGATGTGGGGCACCAGTATCTCCTTTGATTGCTATAGTGGCAGATGGAGTCAAGCACACAGAGCTCTGCCATTATATGCATTTAATCAATGATAACTGTCCCATTGACTGGCCAGATACCATAAGCCAGGCTTCCAATTGGAAATAGTGCATAGTGGAAGCCTAAAATGAAGGGAAGAAAGAATATAAGAGCTCACCCTTCATTAAGCTAACTGTAATTGAGTAGGATAGGGCTAAGTGTTCTCTCATATGTTGAGTGTAAAACAAACAAAGGACATGGATGTTAAGGAAGAGACTTATAAGAATGAGGAAGGGAAAGACATGCAGGAGGACAAGAGAGGGTAATGCCAGTGCAGGGGGTGCATCTGACTGGAGTATACATGCATGTATAGAAATGTCACGAATAAACCTATTACTCTGTTCATTGATATACACCAAGTAAAGATTGCTACTGTAGATACTGAGAACATAAAGTGATGAGCTTACAGTGTGAAATAATTGCTTGGATGGAGATACATACAAATGGTAATACGGCCACAAATCATGGAGGCTGGGGAATCCTAAGCCACATGTTTTACATGAGAATTAATCAGTAACCGGAGGACTGTCACATAGAGAACTGACAGGATTAGACTTTGTCTGATAGAAGACTGGCCTGATAATGGTGCATAAGGGTACCCTTGACCTCCATCCTTACCCTATCTCACATAAAGGAGGAATAGTGAAAAGCCATGCAGAGGGAGTAGGGCACAGAGGAATGGTGGACTCTGAAGATGCCGTCAGTTACACATGGCCTGGTACATATTTGCTTCTGTTGAAGGAAGAAGCAGTGGGCGAGGGGCTCTCTCTGTTTTTCTACAGAATTATGCATAGAGTTTAGAAACTATAGCCTTTTACCAGCTATTCAGAGTACTTGGAGTTTAAGTCCTGGGGAAGAATTCTGCACCTGACAGAAGAGTTGCACAATCTATTCTAAAAATCTGGGCACATTGTCTGCTTACTGAGATGTGACACGAAACTGTAAGTAACAAGAATGAGATTAAAAGTATCAGGATGGGAGTGTATTCCTGGGACTTCTCCACCCTCTGAAGACTTAAAATAGGAAGGTCAGTGTGGGCGGGGCTGCACTGAATGCTGCTCTAGTCAGACTCCTGTGGATGGAGCTTAGAGAACACAGCTGAGCGTTACACAATGAGACAGGAGAACAGCAAAGGTGACATTAGGGACGCAAGCAGCCACCGAGGGGGCTGAAGTCTGATGACTGTGTCTCAGAATTCCTTCAGCAGCTAGAGCCTGCCAGACTCTGTCTGAGGAGCTGTGTAAACAAGCAGGAGAGCTGGCAGTGACCTGGCCAGGGGCAAAGGTCTATGTTAAGTATACCAGAGTAAGTGTATGTTCACCTTTGAGAAGTCAAATTTGCTGACTGGTGAGAAGCAACTGATTGTGTGTTGAGAGTGGCAACTTCATGTGTTTGAGAACTAAGCAGGTTCAATCACAGGTTCAATCACAAAGACACTTCGACACAACAACCTCAACAAAGACATATGAAGAAAACCGAATCTTCTAAATACCACTGATCAGATGGTTTTTGAATTTTATTATGACATACAAATGCTACATGCACATAGTGTATGAACTGACTTTAAATTTATAGGTAAGTGCTATATGCACTTTGGCATTCTACTGAAATTTGTATTTACATGTGTCTGGATGGCATAACCACAACAAGATACAGCTAACGCTGGAGGGAGAAGGACTGTCCAAAAGGATGGTTTTCTAAGAGAGGCCTTGCTGTAGTCTCAGCCTCATGGGGTTGTTGTGAGAATTTAATGGGAAAAAAATCTTTATTCTTAACAAAATGATTGTCT
This sequence comes from Acomys russatus, assembly GCF_903995435.1. Taxonomy (NCBI): domain Eukaryota; kingdom Metazoa; phylum Chordata; class Mammalia; order Rodentia; family Muridae; genus Acomys; species Acomys russatus. Next base: position 44,715,746 of record NC_067143.1, on the reverse strand, counting down.
TATAAGTTATCTTTGATAAATGTCAGTTGTATTCTTTTTTTAAATTTAAATTTATTTTAAAAAAATTTATTCATTTCACATCCCAATTGTAGCCCCTCCCTCATCTCCTCCCTGTAGCACCCTTTTTCTCTTTTTCCCTCACTCCCATCCCCTAGTCATCAGAAAGGGGGAGCCCTCCTCACCTACTAACAGATCCCAGCCTATCAAGTCTCATCATAAGTGCCTGCATCCTCTTCCTCTATGGCCTGGCAAGGCCACCCTGCTAGGGGGAAGTGATGGAAGAGCAGGCCACAGAGTCCATGGCACTGACAGCCTCTGCTCCCCTTACTAGAGGATCCACATGGAGACTGAGATGCCTATTGGCTGCACCTGAGCAGGGAGCCTAGGTCCTTTCCATGCATGGTCCAAGGTTGGTACATCAGTCTCTGCAGGGCCCTGGGCCCAGATCTGTTGGCTTTATTAGTCTTCTTGTGGAGCTCCTGTCCCCTTTTCCTCCTTCTATCCCCCTACTCTTTTGTTAGACTCCCTGGACTCTGCCTGAAATTTGGCTGTGAGACTCAGCTTCTGTCTGATCCCCTGCTGCGTGGAGTCTTTCAGAGGACAACTATGGTAGGACCCTGCCCTAGCTATATTCTTCTTACATCTTAGAAACAACACTAATCAGGGTGGAATTCTCTGTTCAGAGCAGATGTTCTTACTAACAGAGCCAGTCCCCTAGGTCCCACATAATTTAATTCAATAATTATTGGTATACTACCCTCATATTAGAATAACCTAATGTAAGATTCCCTGCCAAAGTCAATAGACACCCCCCCCCCTTTATTAGGAACACACTAGAGGAAGCTACTCTTGGAACTCTTTCCAGATATCATGATCTGTAATCAACACCGACAAGCCACTTTCTACTAGCTGTCAGGGTACAGTTTATAAGCAAAGAAAACAAACGGGCAAGATTTGGGCTTGTGAGACGGCTCACAGTATAGAGGTGTTTTCTGCCAAAAATGCATGATCTGAGTTTGATCTTCAGGACCCATCCATACAGTGGAAGGAGAGGCTTGACCCTGAAAGTTGTCCTCTGACAGCTGCAAGTGTGTCATAGCATGCACAGTACACAATAAATAAATTAAAATGCAACACAAGGGCAATAGGTGCTGTTTTTACTCGCTGGGACTCTGTGATGAGGAGGGCTGTATGACTGCCAGTCACTTCTGAATTCTTTTTCACTTTGCACCAGTGTTTAAACTCGCAGACAGCTAAAGCTTTGGCAGAGGGAACCCCTCAAGGTTCAGAGGATGGCTCCAGGCCATCTCCCATAAGTCAGGTTAGTGGAAGCCCCCCCTCAGTGAATCAGAATTTGTGCATGAATAACTCCCCAAATAGAACTGGGTTTGAGCCAAGTTTTCTAAATAATGCTTAATATTGTGAATTAGTAGCAGATAGAAAACTTAACAATGGTTCATGCTCTCATTGGACGAAACTGCATTTATTATTCATATAACCACAAATTATGCTTCTATTTATATTATCTTAGTCTAGCATTACTAATTGAATGGGCAGAATGAGACAATAACGTCTAAAGTTAGTCCACACATATGAACATCTTAAATGACCAATTCTTTTTCTCCCTCACAAGAATCGTGTTATTATGTAGGACCCTGCTATGCTCTGTGTTAGCTGTATGAGCTTGGTGAGTTCTGTCTTCTTTCTTAAATTCAGTTTTCTCATCAGTGAAATGGGCACATTAACTGTGCTTAACTCACAGAGTTATTGTAAGTAGTAAACAGTGCTTAAAATCTGTAGAAGGGCAGAGAGTAGAGTTCAGTGGAAAAGACCTTACTTATGAACATGGCTGTGGGTTTGGTCTTCTGGAGTAAAAAAAAGAAAAATAATACTCTGTATTTAAAAAGGCAGTTAAGGGTTGTTCAGAATAGTGGGCACACTAACTAGAAGGCAGTGGTTTTCTAGCATACTGAAACTCAGAAATGTTACTGAGTCTCTACCATGCTGTATAACATTTCCGATTTTCAGCCAACAGCATGGTTAGGAGTAAGAAAAGAGGCTCATTTCTGTGCCCACTCTCTATCTTCCCACCCACAACACCTAGTATGTGGGAAGTCCTTCTTGCTATGCAAGCACATGATCAAAACCAGGCCTTATGCAAGGAGTACAGGGCAAAGTGTAGGTAATCTCCCCTTCCTCTCCATCAGTGTAAAGAGGATGTAAGCCTGTGGGGTGAAGTACTGCTAAGAGCATGGCTGCATTTGTGGGATATGGGTAAGACGTATGTGCATGTAGGTAGGGGTGGGGAAGAGGTACGTGAATACCCCCTAGGAACATTGCATATTATCTTTGTAAATATGATTCTCATTTTTGTGTATGAGGTAACAGTTCTAAGCTATGTTATAACAATGAAAGGTTAAAAAAAAAAACAAAAACAAACAAACAAACAAACAAAAACCAATGAAAGGTATCGAGTCTAGGACAACCAAGACTACACAGAGAAGCCCTGTCTCAAAAAACCAAACCAAACCAAACCAGAAAGATATAGGTCACTGTGATATCAAGCCTTTCCAGTACACCTGTGTGTCTCATGTATCATCATACACAGAAGAGTCTTAGACTCTTGTTGAAATGTAGCATTGGACCACCATCCCCAGAGAATCTGACTTCATGGGCCTGTCTCCAGACAGAGTCTAGGCATCTTCATTTTTATTAAAAAGCCTTGGCTAATTCTGTGGGCACGGCAGGCTACTTCCCTGCCCTTAACCAATTAGTAGATTCTTTACGGCCACTTTTCTCATTGTCTCACTGTGGGCCGAGGTCAGGCCTTCTCCACTTCCCCGTTGTATCACTGGGACGGACTCCTGGTCTCCAAGGCTCTTCAAGATCTGGTTCCTGACTCATTTGTCTTCTTTTCTGTTACCCAAGGCCTTGTGCCAAAATAGTATCAATTGTCTTTGGCTTTTGTAGACACACAGGGCCAAGTCCTATCTTATATTCTGTCATTTCCACTTATGTGATTCATTTGCACCTAGTTACATTTTTAACTGCTCCTCTGACACTCTTTCTTCTGGGCTCCAAAAGAGGCCGAACTATGGCTAGACTGAGTTCAGATAGTGCCCGTGCTCACCTCTCACACAGGGATTAACCAGTTATATTTGTTAGTTACACACATTTGTATCTGCATAGAATGACTCCTGATTCCTCAAGGTGGGAGCCATGTCTTATTGATAATGTACATTCATTCCTGAAATCACCACTTGGCTTTCGGTATAGCTTCAAGATACATCTGTTAAATTGAAAGGCTTAAAAATACCCTAGGAAGCAACAACATGAGAAAGGAATACAGCACAATTAATAAATGGATTTATGATGTTTTAATTTAGCTAACTCTAACCAACATATATTAAGTCAAAGCTTCAGCTTAGTCAAGCCAATGAAAGGAACACCAAATTTTACATATATTTTTTTAAATTAACAAAATTTGATGTTCTTGGGGATGAAGTTGACCCAATGCATTCAAGTGTCAACACACAATTACAAAAAAAATGGAAAAATATAATTCAGGTTGAAAAGGGATAAAAGTTACACACCTGAAATCCATTATGAAATATGGGCCGTATTTACATGCATGTCTATGCATGGTATGGTAGATAGAATTTTTCAGTTATATATTATACTGCATTTAGATTATAAGGGTTCAGATTAATTTGGTATTTCAATAATGATATTTTTTTGGACTTGAGAGGGAAATCTACAGAACAATGCATAGGCAGAAAAACACATTAGAAACACCACTTATTGTCCATGCTACTCCACTGAGCTACCTGGAGAAGAAAATTCCTGACCTGTTGCACTGCCTGCGGGCTGTACAGTGAGCTTCAGTTTTCCAGAGTTTGTAGACTGCCATTCATGCTAGAGTGGGCCTCTAGGGATGTAGCTGCTTTTCCATCATTTCTGCTCCTGTGTGTTACCCCTCACCCATACTCCTGTAAATCACCCCAATAAAACTCATTGGTTCACCAATTTGGACCATAGTGGTAAACTGACTTTGGTCTGTCATTGGTTTCCTATCTGAGGGAGTAGATAATTTGTTCCCATCTCCTCAGGAATAGTGTCCCACGGTACTCTCTTGAGAATCACCTAGAGAAGCCATTTCTGCTTCCTCATCAGATATTATCTGTGTGCTACTTGGGAAGGTCTCAGCTGAGAGAGGAGCTTGGAGTTTAGAAAGTGTGCTTGTCATGTTCTAAAAGAGCATGGTTTAGTGACATCACTGAGGCTGCAGACCTTCCACTTAGTGCTTAGGTAAAATGGTAAGCCTGGCTATTCTGCACTGTATCCTGGGAAAGAGCAGGAGAGAGACTAGAGGCAGGGAAACCAGTTAAGGAGCTTTTAGGAGACCTAGGATGAGAAAGGAATGATGGATAACTAAAGAAAAGCTTTCTCTGGAAAAAAAAAATTTTTTTTTTTTTAACTTTGAGGAAAAGGCTTGACTTGTATACCCATGGGGTAATGTGACCTTTGACCTTCCTTCCATCCCCAACCCAGATCTCTACTCCATCTAAATGACATTTGAGCTTTTCCTCTGGCTCCTCTGTCTACAGGTTGGCTCCACGAAGAAGGTCTGTGCATCTATTTTGCAGGTGTGTGTTTGTGCGTGCAGGTGTGTGCACGTATGCACACATCATAGTTCACTCTGAAAAATGTTACTTAAAGCCTGTGACTAAAACCAATTCCTTTAACTCACCCTTGTAAAGCAAATATAATTCCCATTAAAAAAAATAAGAGAACCATCAGATTGCTTTTTTGATAAATGGTACAATAGCCAGCTCTGCTACTAGCAGTCCTGGGCTACCTGAGACACTCCATGCTGCCCTTCTTCCTCTTACAAGGACCCCATGGCTTTGCAAAAGGTAACTATTATTAAGACCTTGTTCCAAGATAGCATTATCCAGCAGAGCCTGAGGACCAGGAGTGCAGTGTCTGCTGGGCTAGCAAGCCACTGCACCGCTGACTCTGAAACGCCAACATCCATTCTTGTTCTCCAGGAGAGAGGAGAGGATTCTGGCTGCCAGACATGCACAACAGGGACAGACATTCATGGATAATTGTATCTGGCTATATTTTAGACATTTTCCCAATTTTCCTGTTCTCTTTCTTTTAGTTCAGATTTTCAGGGATTTACCCAGACTACTGTCCCTTTCTCAAACTCCCTCCACCATCCGTCTCCAGCATGCCCTCAGAGGCACATGCCTCTAAAAGCCCTCCATCTCCAGTGTACCCTCAGAGGCACATGCCTCTGAAAGCCCTCCATCTCCAGTGTACCCTCAGAGGCACATGCCTCTGAAAGCCCTCCATCTCCAATGTACCCTCGCAGGCACATTCCTCTGGAAGCCCTCCATCTCCAATGTACCCTCGGAGGCACATGCCTCTGAAAACCCTCCATCTCCAGTGTGCCCTCACAGGCACATGCCTCTGGAAGCTCTTGGTGCTTGATCCTTTCCCATTATGGAAGCAGAGTGCACTCAGTAAGCAGCACGTAGACACCATGCTGGTGCAAAAGCATTCAAGTACACAGGTTGAGATCTCTGCCTAGAAGACCTCACAGCGCAGTCACGTACAGACTGTAACACAGGCATACTCTGCACAAGATCAGATAAAACTACTAGCTCTGCTTTGGTCACCACCTCCACAATTCTTCATTTTCTCCAGGATACAGTACAAGCTTCCCAGAAGATTTAAGTCATCAGAACTCTCTCTCCATTTCTTAGCCCTTTTATTCTTGATGTTAATAAAGTGTCTCTTGCAGTAAAGCAACTGTACTTTATTTCCTGCCTGGCCAGGGGCCTACTCCTACCTGCCTCCCCACATGTTATACATTTCGTTAATCCTTTTAAGGCTGGCAATTCAAAATCTCTGGGTTTGTAAGCCAGAATTTCCTCTGTGCTTCTGGTCCTCCTGGGTTAGGGGGTAGACTTACTCCTGTGTATTAGCCACACTGTGCATCTGATGACAGAGGAAGCACACTAAGCAATGCCTGTGCCCTCATCTTATCCTCCCAGGCCACTGTAGCAGAAGGATGTAGCCCATAGCTCACGTCAGAAACATGCGCATCCAAGGGGAAGCACAGTTTCCCTCTTTCTAGACTTAGGATTCTGCTTGAGTTAATTTTTGACAAAACCAAACTGAACTCAGTTTGCCTCTTCGTTTTTCTTCTGCAGAAGTGCGACCTACCTCAATAGGAAAGAGACATTACTACAGCTGCTGAAAACAGACACTGGGCTTTGGAATCAGCCAGGCGTGAGGTAGAGCTTCATTTCTAAAATTCAGTTTAAGTCTACACAGAAGTAAATGATTTCCTTTGGATTTTTCTTGTGTCTAAAAATTTATGGATATTGGATTTTTACAACTTATCCTCCTACTACGTTGCGTGTATGTGTATGTATGTCCACGTATGTGTGAAAGTGTGTTCATATGTAGCAGCTAGAGGTCAACTCATTTCCCTTTTATATACACTCCAGGATCCCAAGCCCAGGGCAGGGTGCTGGCCGTACTAGGCAGGATTTCCCATTCCAATTGACGATCAATTTTTTGTTGTTGTTTTTTTTTTTGATACAAATCCCTTTTTGTTCATATATCAAATGGTGTAAGACCAGTTACTACATGTTACATGCCTGTGCTCACTCTGATCTGGAGCTCGCCTTGCTGACTAGACTATTTCGGTCCTATGGATCTACTAGTTGCTGCCTCTCAGCACTGGGATTATGAACCCTTGCTATCACAGCCATCTTGTTGCATGGATTCAGGGGACCAAAACCTAATCTTCATGCTGCTGCAGTAAGCACTTTACCAACTGAGCTGTCTCTGAAGCTTCCTATACTTTTAATAGCTCCCATCTATCCTGTTCCATATATCCCAAAGGAAGATAACCCAAATCAGATACTATTTACACTCTACTTTAGACTACAGGAAAGGCTTATGATGCGAACGGGACAGTCCTCCACAGACACCCTTACTGCACATGGCTGACACACACTCAGTAAGAGTGTAGACACTGTTCTACATTTCCTCCACACATGTTTCTCTTCTCTAATTATAGGGGCTTAAAAATGAACAGAAACAACAAAGTCCAGCACATAATTAATTATTCTGCCCAACGCATGTGCAGCTTGCCCTTGAAATTCATGCATAAAGACCTCTAAACAAGTCACAGAATGACAAGTGAGGAAAGTAAAAAAAAAAAAAAAAAGGTCCGAGAACACTGAAAGAAATTAAGGGGTGCTTTTTACATGAAATTTACATAAATAACAGTTTGAATGAAACTCAAAAGGAACTTCACAGACAGTCCCCAGGACTCAGCTACATTAGCCTGGGGGAACTGAGATAGGTCTCAATGCGGCTCGTCCTAACAGGTGGCTATTTGTAGCATAGTGCCCAAGGCGGGCTGGGATTATCCACACTACCATGGTAGTGGTCCATCCCTTTACATATTCAGACATAGAATTGGGAAGTGTAGCATGAGAAGAAAGCGTGTTCGCATGTGCAGAGCTCATAACTCCAAGTTCCATATGAATCTTTACACGAGACTTCTGATCTTCCTTTGTCATCCCAATTTGCTGCAACTGTCACCATAACTTCCATGGTCAACTGTCCCCAACTTATTTGATTCTCCTTGAAGTCCAATTGTCATGTTTGGTTTTGCCTGTGTATGCATGGCAACCTCCTAATCAAACTTTAAGATTCTGTTTAAACATCACCTCCTCTTTTAACCCTGCTTTCTCTGTGATGGTTCATATTAATTATCAACTTGACATGATTTAAAAACCACTCAGGCGACACTTGTGAGGGATTATTTATGTTAGGGTAGCCTTTATGCATGCCTGTGAGGGATTATCTTAATCAAATTAACTGAGAAGGGGAAACCTGCCTACCATGGGTGTCAGGTGTCACACACAACTCCCTGGGCTGGGATCATGGAGTGAGTGTGAAAAGGAGACAGCTAGCTGAGCACTAGCATTCATCTCCCTCTCATCCCTGAATGCAGATTTAATGTGACCAGCCACCTCAAGCTCCTGCCATCATGGGCTGTTGCTGGGACTGTGACTCTAATTGTCTTTGTGAACTCACTGAAAGATCTTGCTCTTTTAATTTGTTGGTTGTCTTACAAGGTGCCTTAACCAACACCTCTCACTTTTTAGCACTCAACACTATTTTGATCAATAGCCAGCTCTAAAAAGTGACTTAAGAAGCAGCAAGCCAATTAAAGTTTAAAAGTGTTCTCTCTTCACTCCTAGGCCCGCTAGTCTGGAGATTCACAGCTTTTGTACATACTAATTAGGCTTTTCACAGGCTGCCCAGTTGATGGCAATTGATTCTAAGGTTCTCCAACTGCAGTGACCATGATGTCTACCCTGAGCTGCTTGGGACACTTCAGTGCTCTGCAAATATCAGTTCCTGATAAAGATGTTCACTATACTGCTCCCCTTTCTCATTCCAGTTTTCCTCTTCAGTGCAATGTTGACTTTATCTAGCCTTCCCACCGAGGACCCTGTTATAATGGCTTAATTTTGTAGTCCCTGCCAATAGCTCCAAGTAAGTGGCATTTCCTGTCCCAACTTTCTGGGCTCTTCAATACTGGAAACTTTCTCCTCTCTCCAGTGCTCGTGCCTTGCTCTTACCTGCTCTCTACTTTCTGTGTTTAGATAAGAAGGTTTCCCATTTATTTATTGTTCTCATGGAGATTTGGAAAAAACTGCTTTTATTACTAATGATTTTCTGAGCAAAGCTCATGTAGAATTATGGGTAGAGGCCACTTTAAAATCAATGAATTCACAGATCAGTTCCCAAGGTTGTACATGAGATGACTAAGTGGCAGTACATTTTACTCTGTTTAGCTTATATATGCCTTTGGAGTTCTTTCAACGTGAAACTTCAGATAAAAGATGCTAATATTGGTTCATAAACAGGAAGGAACTTTGCATCCGTGACATAGTTCTAAGACGTATTTTGGTTGTAAGGTTCAAGGTATTGGTGACTTAGCAAACTAAAGCCAGAACATAGACCACTGTTCTCCTTTCAGTTTTAGGATTTGCTTCCCATATTCTTTTATTTCTCCTTCAATAGCCCATTCAGGTCTTAGAGTTTACATTTTATTCACTAGTTAGTGGTGAAAAAACAAATACAAATAAACACAAACAGCCTAAAAATTGTGGTGGTGTGAATGAGGGTACCCTATAGACTCATACTCTGCATGCTAAGGTCCAGTGGATGGACTATTTGGAAGGGTTAGGAGGTGTAGCCTTGTTAGAATAGTAGGTATGTCCTTGTTGGAGGAGTATGTGCCTTTGAGTTTTCAAAAGCCCATGCCAGGCCCGGTGTGCCATCTTTCTTTCTACTGCCTGTGAATGGGACAGGGTATAGCGCTCAGCTACTGTTCTAGTGCTTTGCCCATCTGCTTTCCACCATGATGGACAGACCTTCTGAGCTTACAAGTAAGCCCCAATTAAATGCTTTCTTTTATAGGGGTTCCACTGGCCATGGTGTCTCTTCACAGCAATAGAACAGTAACTAAGACTAGAAGGCATCCCACGTGTTCTGGCCTATCACTAATATGACATGTGGGAAGAAGGATCTGTATCATACTTTGCATACCACACAAGCCCACAGCCTATGTCTGACACAGGTAGGTATTCAGTTCAAATTCTCTGGTATGCATCATCTGTATGTGTGAAATAAATAGGACATCTATTATTAAGTTTTCACCAGGAGTCTATAAAAATTTCTACCATTTGAGGCTGGAAAGATGGCCCAGTGGCTGAGAGCACTGCTTGGTCCTTCTAGAAGACCTGGGTTCGATTCCCAGTACCCACACAGCAGCTCACAACTGTCTGTGACTCCAGTTCTAGAGGATCTGGCATACATGTGGGCAAAACACCAATGCACATATAGTAAAAAGTTAAAAAAATAATTAAAAAATATACCATTTTGTGTTGAGGTTGTTTTAAAAGACTCTCATTTTTAAGAATGGCACTCCATTGTACAGATGAACTTCTATTTCACTTAAGTATTTTTGGGCAAAGTCAAATACTATGTTACTGACTGGACTTCTCAATGATACTTCTACTTAATATATAAAGGACAACAGTGTGGCTTGGTTAACAAATGCCTTGGCTAATGACCTACTCTACCTGTTTTCATAGTGACATCTATTGCTCATAACTCGTGGTGGTTTCCCCCCCATAAGCCACAGCTGTTAGAGAAAATAGCAAAGCAAAGAACATGAAAAGAAAAACAACAGGACGCAACAAGATGGAAGGATTTATTTTACAACACAGCAACAGGGCACCAGTATGGTCCTCAATGGGAAGGTGAGATAAAGTCAACATTGCACTGAAGAGGAAAGCCGTTTGGATTGAGAAAGGAGAGGGTCATCATGAACCCCTTTATCATGGACTGACATTTGCAGAGCCCCAAAGTGTCCCAAGCAGCACAGGGTAGACATCATGGTCACTGCAGATGGAGAACCTTAGAAGCAATTGCCATCAATGGGGCAGCCTGTGAAAAGTCTGAATAGTATGTACAAGAGCTGCGAGTCTCCAGACTAATAGGCCTAGGAGTGACCAGAAAACTAGTATTGCCTTTACGAGAACTGCATTTATAAGACAGTAAAATTACAGCCAATGTCATATTGAATGATTAAACAAAACAAAACAAAACAACAACAACAAAAAAAACTAAACTCCTTTCTCTGAGATCAAGAGAAAGACAAAGAGACCTGCATTTGATATGCCCCCTCCCCCACTTCTATCATTGTGTTAGAGGTTTCGCCAGGGGAATTAAGTAAGAAAAGAAAAATCATCCATATTGAAGGGGGGAAAGTATAATTCTCTCTTTGTATATAATGTATCTCTATATAAGAAATGTTAAGATATTCACTAAAACTATCAAAACTACAGATGTTATAGGTTAGAAAACCTACAAGAAAACCCACAAACTTATGATAACTATATTTCTATACATTTGCCATGAATGATCTTAAATGATATTAAGCAAATAATTTACATGCAAAGATTATATAATTGGAATCTAGTGCCTATCCATGAATAAAACTATCTCAAAATTGGCTACAACCTTAATATAAGAGTTACAACCACAATCTTCATACAAGAAAGTATGACATAAACCTTCATGACCATACATTAGGCAATGTTTCTTTCTTAGACATGGCATTAAAAATCAGCAAAGGAAAAATTAAATTGGAAGTAATAAAAATAAAATCCTTTGTATCTCAAAGAACACTGGCAAGAGAATGGGAAGAAAAGAGAAAACTGAAAAAAAAGTGTTAGCAAAGCATTTGTCTAAAAATTCCTTAAAGACAGAGTACAGGGTAGGGAGGTAGCTCAGCAGTTGAAGTGCCTGCCTTGAAAAGCAGAAAGGCCAGAGCCCAGATCTTCAGAACCCTTGCAAATGCTTGCCGGGTGTGGTTGCCTGCCTATAACCCTAGCTTTAGAGGGCAGAGACCAGGTGCCTGGATTAAGCTGGGTAGCAAGACTAGCCCTATTGATGAGTTACAAGTTCGATGGAAAGACTCTGGCTCAAAGGTGAAATAGCAATGGGAGAAGATTTCTGACATTTAACTAGCCACATTCCTCCCCCTACCCTGCCCCCACATGTGTACTCTGCCATGCTCGTGTTCACACACACACACACACACACACACACACACACACACACACACACACACGAATATGTGAAGAGAAAAGGTTTTTTTCCAACCCCCTCCCACCTCCTCCTAGAGAACATGAAGAGACTCGACAACGCAGTAGCAGTAACACCAGAAAAATTCCAATTTAAAAAGAAACTGAATCTGAGCAGATATTTCTCAGAAAAGATATACCAATAAGTACATAAAATGGATCTTACCAGCTCCACTGATTAGGGAAATATAAATCAAAAATCACAAACAGCTTCATACCAACCAAGATAGCTATAATTTTTAAAGATACATATAACAAGTACTGTTCAACATGTGAAGAAACAGTAACACACACACACACACACACACACACAGACACACACACACTGGTGATAGAAATGTCAGATGTTGTAGCCATTGTATAAAAACACCTGGCAGTTCCTAAAAATGTGCAGCATGGAGCCATTATATTGTTGAAGGGATCAGCAGTTTTCCTGCACTACACAATCAATGAAAGTAAAAACACATCCTCACCAAAATCTTACTACAAATGTTCATAGTAGCACTATTTATACTACTAAAACACCGGAAACACCACAAGTGTCTGTTAACTGATAATGGATATGCTAAATGTGCCATGTCCGCGCAATGGAGCTTTATATAGCAATAAAAGAAACGAAGTACTTATTTCTTCATGCACCAGTATAAATGCAACTTGGAAAAAACCCAGTGTGGTTTGGAATTAGCAGTCATAAAAAAAGCATATTCACTTATATGAAGTATTTACGGGCATATCTATAAAGACACACAGTAGGTCACTGACTGCGATCCTGTCGGAAATATGAAATGATTGCTAATCTCTACAGGATTTCTTTATGGAGATTTCTCAAACTGTTTGTGGTGATGGTTGGCCACCTCTAAATTTTAGTGGGAAGGTGATATGATAGCTGAAGTAAATGCCATCAAAGCTGTGATTAAGAAGAGATGGTACACATGAGTGTTAATTTTGGTAGGATTTTGTTGTTTCTAATTCTGTTCTATGTCTGTCACAGCAATCTGCATATTCACTTAAATGAACCATGTCTGTATTTCTGTGAGTATAGTTTTAGGTGTATAATGTGTGTCAAACTAGATACATTTTTAGTTAAGCAGATACTATCTATGAAATGCGACCTTTTAGAACATTTAAAGAAAACACCTAAGCTTTGTTTTATCATCTTCATTATAGCCAAAACATCATTTTTTAAATCACTAGCTTTGTCCCCAGTAATTAATATATTTATAATAAACCGACTTTATCAGAAATGGCGTTACTTTTAGCAATACATTTGTAACAGTGCTCTTTTATCTAGTGGAACGATTATTTCTTTGCTATTATAAGCCCGAGTGTTAATTATCACTAACTCTATAGCAGCTGAGAGAATGTAATGTTTCCATCAGTTTGTACCTACCCCTTTTGAATCAATCACGCCAGGTTTTGCATTGAACTTCACTGTCTTCAATCGGGCACGCTCTTTCCTTTCCACCCTAAAGAAACCAAAAACAGTCAATTAAATGACAAGACATTTATGATTAAGTTTCTTACTAAGTAAAGAACACTTCCTTCTGTCATCCTTATGACTCAAATAAAACATGGCCTAAAATGGTATACTTCCTTTGGTAAGGGCAAAAAACCCTGGTAAATTTGTCTAACCTTCTAAAATGTCTCTAGAAAAATTTGCCTCACATGAACTGAGAATCCTAGTATTTGGAAGCTACAGAGATAATAATTATTGAATTGCTTACTGAATCAACCAGAGTTTATTTCAGGTAGCAACAGTGGGAACAAACAAACCCTCCCCGTTCCCTCGTACTCTTGTATGAAACAGCATTTACATAGTTGGTAACCAATATGTTACATGAAATATTGAATGTCCCTTCAAGGAGTCAAATGTCCTTCTGTCATCCCTGCAGTGTCATTATCTTACCTTCCACTAAAGGAACATTTGTTGTGTTATTGACCAAGGATATAGGAACAAAGGAAAGAAAAAAAATCAAAAGCACGATGGTAATAGGCATTGGCTATGATATGCTCTTAGCAAGAACAGAAAGCCAGACGCACACTCCTAACAGAGTCCTGGGGGGAGATGAGAGGGTGGAGAGCATTTCTGCGGTTCTCTGAAGGAGATGTCAGTTAATCTGAAAACAGAAGGATGAGAAAGAGCCTGTTGGTAAGCTAACGCTTGCATGCATTCCAGTTCCTAACAAGTTAGGTGTCTGAAGGACTGTGCCATGGGGTCCATACAGGATGAGGTGAGGCTGGTGAAGTTGTAGGGTTCCACAGAGTGTTGGGTCAGGTATGGTGGAGCATGCCTAAACCCTATCATTTTGAAGGTAGAGGCAACAAAACAATGAATTCAAGATCAGCATCAGATATATGTGTTCAAGGCTAGGCTGACCTATATCTTAAAAAAATAGAGCTGGGAGGTAGATCTGTGGATAAAGTGCTCATGTTAGGAGCACAAGGAGCTGAGTTTGAAGCCATAAAAAGCCAGGCATGGGGTGGGGGTGGGGGATGAATTTATCATCCTAGAAGAGACAGAGACGAGTGAATGCCTAGGGAAGGCTGTCTAGTTAGTTTAGCCTGCTTCCAGGCCAGTGAGAGTCCCTGTCTTAAAAGTGTGTGTGTGTGTGTGTGTGTGTGTGTGTGTGTGTGTGTGTGGTGAGAAATGATGCCTGCAGGTTTATGTACACATGCAAGTATATATACACTTGCATCCATATCAACATGAATGAACATACAGCCTCCCCTCCTTGGCCCTTGAGCCACTCAAGGCATAACAAAGCATAAATGTGTAGATGTATGTATGTGCATGTGGCTGTACTCATATGTATGCCAGTCTTGTAGAAGCTGGAAGAGGCATTGGGTTCCCTGGAGTTGGAGTTACAGGCATTTGTGAGCTTTGGGAAATGGGTACTGGGACCCTAATCCTCTGAAAAAAGCAGAGCACTCTTTTCTTAAATTTAATTTTATCAATTTATTCATATTACATCTCAATGGTTATCCCCTCCCTTCTCTCCTCCAATTCCTCCCTCCCTCCCATTTTCCTCTTACTCCCCTCCCCTATGACTGTGACTGAGGGGGACTTCCTCCCCCTGTATATGCTCATAACAGAGAATTCTACACAGAGGAATATCAAATGGCTGAGAAACACTTAAAGAAATACTCAACCTCCTTAGTCATCAGGGAAATGCAAATCAAAACAACTCTGAGATTCCATCTTTTTATTTTTTTAATTTTTTTTTGAGACAGGGTTTCTCTATGTACCCTTGGCTGTCCTGGACTTGCTTTGTAGACTAGGCTGGCCTCGAACTCACAGCAATCCACCTGCCTCTGCCTCCCGAGTGCTGGGATTAAAGGCGTGCGCCACCACGCCCTCTGAGATTCCATCTTACACCCATCAGAATGGCTAAGATAAAAATTCAAGCCACACCACATGCTGGCGAGGATGTGGGGAGAGAGGAACACTCCTTCATTGCTGGTGGGAATGCAAACTAGTACAGCCACTTTGGAAATCTATCTGGTGCTATCTCAGAAAACTGGGAATAGGGCTTCCTCAAGACCCAGCTATTCCACTCCTTGGAATATACCCAGAAGATGCTCTAGCACACAACAAGAAAATTTGCTCAACCATGTTCATAGCAGCCTTATTCATAATAGCCAGAACATGGAAACAGCCTAAGCAGAGCACTCTTAACCATTGAGTTATCTCTCTTGTGGGGAGCCACACCAAATTCTGCCACGTTAGAAATCCTGTGCTTAGGTGGCATGCTGTGACCTTCGAGTTGCTGACCTTTGCCAGAGGAGGTCTTATGTTTTTTACCTTTGAAAGAAGCAGGGAAGTCCCGACTGGGAACTACCCAGAGGATCAAGGAAATTCTTACAGGGAGCTATTCAGGCTATTGTATTCTTGCCTGAGGGCTAGGAAGAGTGGGATTAGACTAGATCCTGTTGACCTTGCTATATAAAGTCTTACTCCTCGTCATTAAAGTGAGTCTTGATCAGAAATTTCCAGACTTGACTCATTATTTCTTGCGTCACTTTCAATCCCCACTCCCTCTTTCAAGTGAACCCTGGTTCAATTTGTCCCATGGGCCCGGGACACATCACTCTCTAGCCCTTCGAAGAGTATGTTAAGAAAAGGATCCTGGTGAGAAACAATTTTGGAAAGAGAGGGAAAAGAGGAGCCTGGGGCCTGTCCAGAAGCTATTTCCATAACCTAGGTGATATCAATAACAGATAGGAAATGATAATTGAAAGAAGAGAAGAAGGGCTTAAAAATACCAGAAGATACAATTTGACCTTTTCTATTTGAAGGTAGAGTTTAGAAAGAGGAATGAATCTAAATATTTCCTTGACTTTTCCAAGTCTCTATAGCAAAAGCATTGTTTTTGCTTCCTGCTACCTACAACAAGACTGCATTTTATCTCTATGTGAGTTACACTTTGAGTTCCTTCTTTAAGACATTTTACATTGAATATTAAGGTGCCTGGAACACCCAGTAGACTGGTATGGCAGATCCTTGGTGGATGATCACGGTACAAAAAGAAATACTACTTGGCAGGCTGCGTAACATGATTTTGTTTAAACTTGGCTAGCTTTAATTCCATTTTTTTTTTTTTTTAATTTATGGGGAAAGAAAAGAGCAAGTGAGAGAAAAATAATCCGGAATCTATAGAAACTTAATGGTTTATTAGGTCTAAGCTATTCTTAGCTCTGTAATTAACAGCAAGCGACTTCCTAACCGAGAGCTCTTTTGTGTTTCCAACCGAAACACTGAATCTGGGTTTCTATAGTTACAGAATAAAGGTTCAGAATACATTAATTTCAGTGGCAGAGTAGAGTATTTGAGTGGAAAGAGCTGAACAAAAACTTTCACATCTAACATCATATATTAAAGCAATATATTCCATGGAGAAACACCTATGCTGGTGATCTCCCCTTGCATCCACTCAACACATAACAGCTGGGGGAGACAAAGACAGGCCTAAGAACAACTGCCGAAGCAGAAGCAGCTCATCTAGAAGAGGCCTGCTCAGAGCTCCATGGGCTAGTCCAGCTCCCCTCTGAATTCAAGATTGAATGGTGAATCTTATTCACCTCTTTGGATTTTCCTACAACGGTTGTTACAGTGTTTAGCTTTACTCTGACTTCTTTGCATTTATTTCCTCACCTGGTAAAAGGGAGCCAACACACGCTTACTTGGGTGCTTACTACCACTGTCCACCCTGCCAGGTGAGCCAGAGTCACTGGCTTCTCTCTGAGGCATTCCTCCAGTGGGGGCCTAAAATGGCTTGAATGTGGAATGTCCTCATGTAGGCTCGTGCACTGGAACACTTGTTGGAAGGTTATGAAATCTCTTGGAGATGGTGCCTTGCTCCAGATGAAGGAGTGCATGGGCATGAGCACCTCTGTGAACAGACTCTTGTGCAATTATTCTTGTTTGTTTTTTGAGACAGGGTTTCTCTGTGTAGCCTTGGCTGTCCTGGACTCACTTTGTAGACCAGGCTAGCCTCAAACTCACAGAGATCTGCCTGTCTCCGCCTCTCCAAGTGCTGGGATTATAGGCGTGTGCTGCTGCATCTGGTTCTAAGATTATTTTTATACAGAGAAAATACTAGTTTTTTAAAAATTTTAAGTAATTTATTCAGATTACATCTCATTTGTTATTCCCTCACTTGTCACTTGTATCTTCCTGTTCCCCTTCCCTCCTTCTTTCATCCTATTTCCCTTCCCTAGGTCTATGGTACCACAGGTTTTTTTCTTTTTTAATCCAATCTTCGACAGAGAGGTTCATTTTACACCCATCAGAATGGCTAAGATAAAAAACTCAAGTGACAGCACATGCTGGAGAGGATACAGAGAAAGGGGAACACGCCTTCATTGTTGGTGGGAGTGAAAACTTGTACAACCGTTTTGGAAAGCAATCTGGTACTTTTTCAGAAAACTGGGAATAGGGCTACCTTAAGACCCAGCTATCCCCCTCCTTGGAATATACTCCAAAGGTGCTCCACCACACAACAAGGACACATGCTCAACCATGTTCACAGCAGCCTTATTTGTAATAGCCGGAACCTGGAAAATACTAGCTTTAAAATTCATAGAATAAAACATGTTTGACATAACTAATATCCTAAGAAAACATTCATAATATAAACTTTGTAATAAAATTAATATAAACATTTTACTTTGTATAAAATAGAGCTGCAAGGGAGGCTACTTGTATTTCTGATGCAAAAGAATGCAAACAAACATGAACACAGCAGAACTTGAACACACTTTTTCAAGCTAGCTGTTTTATGACTGTCAAGATAGTTTCTTTATAAAAAAAAAAAGATAATAGCTCTTTTTCAAAATATGAAAAAGTCGACTCAAGGCTGATCACAGCGAGTGGAAAATTGTTTCAGAAAGGGCTGTTCCTGGAGGTGAATTATGAGCACTTGAATGAACGGATGACTAGTGACATTATGGTTAGAAGCACAGAAGCCTGGGCATCGAAAGCACCTCACTACTACTTGGCTCAACCCTCATGTCTAAGGTCTGAGTCCCTCTTATGTCTTCCTGAGTAAGAGCATCTCTCGGCAATTTCAATGAGAAGAAGGATTTCTTTAAAGTGAGCTGAAATCTATTTCTGACACAGATTTCATCCCTCCACTCTGTTTCTGTTCTTAGGGCCATCTGAAAATGAGGGCTCTTCCCAAGAACAGCTTCTCAAACAGCTTTGGTTAACCACATCTGCGTAACCCACGGCATGCTGTCTTGACACAAAAAGGCGCAAACACACAGACGATGTAGTATTAGGAATCACTGTTTTAGTGCTACATGAACTCAGTTGATTTTTTTAAAGAGTGCGTACACACAACTGGGAGGGGGAAGTGGTGGCTATGTGAGGAACTGCACGCAAGAGGACAAGGAGTGGATTTTCTCCTCCCGCTTCTCCTGGTTTCTCTTTCCTCTTCTTCCTCCCAGCTTCACATCTATTCCCGCTCCCCTCCCTTGTCTCACTCACAGCCCATAGCTGTGTAGGTATGACTGGAGCCATCCAATGGAGTATGGTCAACCTTCCAGGGATGACACTTCTGATGAAAACTAACTCTCTCCCACCTTGTAGCCACCTCCACTCAATAGCTCCTCAGCTGGCAGCGGGGACTCTCGGGTCCCTCCCCTACCTATGCTGGAAAGCTGACTGACTTTTGATTTGATATAGTCAATTTTATTCCTTAGACCATGTCTTGTGCCAGAAGGATTTCTCCTGAGAAGGGAAGTTTCAGGTGGTGGTGATTGGAGGCTTCTGGGACATATGGGGGAGTTGGAATGTCTGAAGAATATTTCTGTCTTTCGAAAATGGAGTTGGAGAAGCGTTCAGAGAAGGGCTTGATATACTTAAGAAATACATAGATCTAAAATCTGGGCAACTAAAGGGAATGTTGGGATGGGGAACAGGACTAACTAAAAGTAAAAGATACCCATCAACCCAGCAATAGGACAGCTCAGATCTCAAGCATCTGGGTAGTAAGTTGCCTTCTACATTTGGCCTTTCTATAAATTTTCAGTAAATGCTGAACCAAGGGTATCAGTGCACCAGTTCGTAAATGGGCATACTGGCTCATAAGCACAGTCTTTTGCATTTAGCTGCTAGGAGCATCATCTAAGCAGCTCTTCCTTTTCCTCGTTATGCCTCGTCATACTCACCAATTTTGGTAAAATCCTAAGATGCAGAGAATAAGAATTTTTTTATTCTTGTCACCTGTCACCACTGACAATTTTCCTGTAGAATGCCTATCACACTTAAATAGTCATTCGTGTGCAGTGTCCCCATTCTCCCCTCCCTGAATTTCCAGTAGCTAACTCACTCTCTGCCCCTCCCCCCACGCATGCTCTGATACACAGAAGTCATCCTTACCTCCGCTTGCTGGGAATGACGCCCATCTCTTCACTGTCTCCGTCTAGTGTGACCCTTCTGGCTTGCCACCACTCATCATCAGAGGCGTTGATGACGTGGAGGATGTCTCCATATTTAAAACTAAGTCCTTGGCTAGGCAGCCCACTGTCTTTGCCCTTGTCATAGTCAAACATGGCTCTGGAAGAGAAGGACAAAAGAGGGTATGGTTAGGACCCTGAGAGCACTGATTTAGAGCACATGCTTTTGAATTTCAACTCTTGACCCGAGACTCCATCATCCCTTGCGTGGCTTCCTGGATTGTGCTACACAGTTTTCTTTTCTTTTGTTTTTTTCTTTCTTTCTTTTGCTTCTTTTGTGGGGAGACAATATATTGAGGTTAGATTCTTAAAACTAGACTCACTTTCGTTATTTCTTGGGTACTATCACATGTAACAAGATGATAATGAGAGACTAGACTCTGAGCTTATTACTCAATTCCTATTAGAATCAAATTTTACAAAGAAAAAAATAAACAGAAAAACATGACTTTCTTGAGTTCTTTGTGCTACAAGTAAATTCCTCTTCAAAATAATAGTTTATAGACTCTTTCGTTTATAATAGAGAAAAGTGATAAAATGTAAAATTTCTACCCAGAGTGACTGACTCCCCAAACAAGAGAATATTGAGTTATCTCTTACCAATCCTGAGTGCTTTAAAAGGTGTTGTAATGACCTGAGAAAGTGCTTAAAATGTAAAAAGCAGGGGTGGGGGGCGCGATCTGTGTTTACATGTGTACAGAGCAAAATACTTTGAACAATACCACAGCTCTTTTCACTTCCATAAAACCCAGGCTTGCCTCATCATCACGCTTGTGGCTCTGAAGTGCAATTCTTCATGGAAGGGGTTTGGGGTGGGCCATTGCTAGAGCCCAGTGCACTCCATTTTCTAAGCCTGGTTCAGGATCAGAGTGGGAAGCAGCTCGAGTCTTAGGATGTGATCATTTGTTTCGAGCACTGTACTGTCTTTTTTTGCTATATCCCCACACCTCGAAGCCCACCACCACACATGGTGTCTAAGGTTTCCCAGGGGAAGCAGGCTGTTCCACCTCCCTATGGATTCCTTTTACTCTGCTCCGAGACTCTCTTTATATTGTGACCACCGTGCATGTAGAACAGGCTTGATTTGGAGTGTAGCATTTTCTAAAATCATTAGGGCCAACCCTGCCTCTTTCCCTTTTTCTCTCCCTCCCCACTTCTCTGTCAAAGAAATGTCACATCTGCTGCCATGGTAACCAAAAAGGGCTGAAGACAGCATTTAGCTCTTAAATATTATAGAAGTCAAATTCCTTAAAATACAGTCACTTCCAGTATCCCCTAAGTGATGTAATTTGGAGAGAGGTTTTTGGTCTGAGTGCCCAGAATAAATTATTTCTTCCTTGACCATCTGCATCTTCCCTATCAAAAACTCACACAAAGCCCCATCCCAGAATAGTAGGAGTGGGTGAGGACAGACACCACTCCTGCTGACGGCA
Organism: Acomys russatus; assembly: GCF_903995435.1. Lineage (NCBI taxonomy): Eukaryota > Metazoa > Chordata > Mammalia > Rodentia > Muridae > Acomys > Acomys russatus. Next base: position 44,694,595 of record NC_067143.1, on the reverse strand, counting down.
ATTCATTGTGTGATAAGACAGAAATCAATTAACATTGCAGAGCCTGATGTGTTCAGTGTACAATTATCCTTCCCATAATGGAGACAACACGGGCAACATCTAGCACGTGGTAGGTGTTATGCAGCGGAACGAAGTACAGTGGTGAGGAGCTCCTACCGAGGCAATGCCCTGTGTTTACTGTGACTTAATAGTCCCACAGCTGGTTATCGACGAGGCAAGCTACAGTACTTAGTCTCTCATAGGCTTCAGTTGCTCCTAATATGATATATGATGGTGGGGGCTGCCTCCATTACTGAGATTGTATAGAGCAATGTGCATAAAGCATGTACAAGAGTGCCTGGCTTACAATGGCCAACTGTAAGCGTGAACTACTTTTCCCTTTAGAGTGGATTCCAACAACATTCTTGTCTATCGGCTGCACTTTGTGGAAAAGGAAGAAGGAAGTTAACATACTTGTCTGGAGACAACTGTCCTTAAAAAGGCCCTTGGCAAGGATATCCTTTAGCTGATATTTAGGAACTTGGACTTCGTAAAGATCCCACAAGTATTGGGCTAGCTTTTCATGTGTCTGTTCTGTACCGCCA